>NC_052489.1:16717551-17041364 GCF_009730915.1 Dioscorea cayenensis subsp. rotundata
GGACTTATTTATCTACACAACATAACAAAATATAAAGATGGTAGTAGCTCACACATCCTCTAAGGTAGCCTTTTCCCAAGCGGCCGCTAAGGTGGCTTTCACACTTTCCAGGCAGTAGCTCTTTCTACCTTGGTGGTAGCTTTCACTCATCCCATGAGATAGCCCTTTCTCTCATTAGGGCATAACTAGTATCCGACTTATGAGAGTAGCTTCATACTTAATAGGTGATAGCTCTTTCCACCCAAAATGCACCAGTAAACAATATATCTATTTTTTTTCTTTTTTTTCAAATTTTTTTAAAGCAAAATAACACAAGAAACAAAACTAATCAGTCTCTTAAACATCGAGCTTGAGTTTCCAAAAGAGTTTCAAGAGTGAGTAGTGCAAAAAGTATCAATCAGGCAAAAATTCCTAGAAATTCAAGAACAAACTAGAGCATGAAAACATTCA
Organism: Dioscorea cayenensis subsp. rotundata; assembly: GCF_009730915.1. Classification (NCBI taxonomy): domain Eukaryota; kingdom Viridiplantae; phylum Streptophyta; class Magnoliopsida; order Dioscoreales; family Dioscoreaceae; genus Dioscorea; species Dioscorea cayenensis. The sequence continues at coordinate 16,718,002 of NC_052489.1, forward strand.
ATGTTAAAATTCTCCTAAACTCGAGAATACAATCATTGCAACTAAGGTGAACCGCCATTGGCTACGTGAACATGTATGTCAATCAAAATTTATATAAAGGACATGTGCAATGTGAACTACCCCCCACACTTAAGATGTACATTGTCCTCAATATATCATGCAAGCACAATAGAAAATAAATCAATCAAGCATAAATATGGAAGTGACAATTGGAACAATACTCTCCTGACTCCTAGTTTTTCGTTTGATGGAGCTAAATCATTGGGAGTAAAGTTCCAACAGGTTGAGAAGCACACACGGTCCACATTGGCTGTGTCCATGACTAGTTCTTATTTCCCATACTGACAAGACCATCTACACGCATACACAAGGGGTTTCAGTGAAGCTCAACAAAAACAAAACAACAACAACTCCAGTATATATAAAAGATAGAGTAATGAACTACAACTCAGGACAAAAATTGAAGATAAACTCAGAAGGAAGATCCTTTCTGAGTATACAAGTCCAAAATAAAATGCAAAAATAAAGAAATGAAATGAAAAAAAAATGCATCAAGTGACGGTGTCATCTAGTGTCGGCTCTGTTGCTACCGTTGGATAGTCAAAAGGTGCATGTGGATCAGGTGATGGTGAAGCTAGTGGGGCTGGTGGGGTCCTTGGTCTCCTGATGAAAGGCGAGGGTGCATCTCACTCTAATAGCTGCAGTATGGTGTCAAGACGCGCCATCATCCCCGCGTACTGCGCAACCTATATGGGATCTCGGTTCAAACCTCACCCATAGCACTCTCTAGGCTCTCAAAATGATCATGGGCTCGAGAAGGAGTAGAAATGTGTACTGGGCGCCAGAGTGTCTCCTATGTTGTAAGGGGTACTCCGGTCTTCATGGATGCACACCGAGACTCGGGAACCTGTCGTGAACCCTCCACTACGTCCCTTCTATCCTCAGTGGTCTCTAGGGTAGCCATAGCCAGAATGTATGCTCCAGGTCCAAATCTACACACTAATCCCAACATCCTAATCGTATCAAGTCCAAGAGGGGAGGGAACGGCCGCCTTTTCGGCTCCGCGGATAGTGTCTAGAAAACCCATCCCCAAGATGAGTCTAGTGATGTAAGGGCCAGTGAATAATGCTCCCACTCTCGAAAACTGGCCTTGGTGCCTCAAGAAGTCTGCCACTATATACCCCAGGTGAATCGGCACATTCAGCCCATGGAATATAAATAGAGTAAGTCCTGCCTGCTCAAAACAGCTGTGTTGTCACCTCGGCCAATCATAGACCTACTAAGGACTGAGTGTAAATATCTGTAGCTCAGCCGGGATAACCCTGAGGCCTTAGACACTCCTGGTTCATACTGCCCTTCTCCACACAAAGCTCGGTATGCTTGCAGTGGGGTAAGGATGCCATGGTAATCTGTTGGCAAGCATCCATACTCCTCTGTATCTATGTATGTCTCATCATACAAGCCCATACAAACTGAGAACTCAGTGACACTCATGCAAAAATAATGTCCGAATACTCGCAACTGTATATTATTAATGGTGTCGAATCTCTCATATGGCTAATCAAACTCGAAGGATGCCAAGACTGCCACCGTCAATGCGTGGATAGCTGGCTCTCAGATCGACAACAATCTCCTCCAGCTTCCCGCTGCTAACATCTCGCTAATCTCATTGGCTAACTCATCACCCCCTTGAAATTCTCTCAACACACTTAAATCCACAAAATGAGACTGTCCAAGATTGAGTCGCGATAACCTCTCAAATCGACAATGATGCTCGGGATTCGAGAATTCAATGTGTGCTAGCTCAGATGGAGTCTCCCTAGGATGCTTACCCTCTTGCTTCTTCGAACGCGGTGCCATACCTATAATAATTAATGAAGAAATAGTATTGTAGAATTCCACACATCGTGTGGAAATTTCCCACTCCCGTGTGGATCTATGGGGCATGAAAATCGCATGGCCGCATGTCAATACTACAAAAATACAACTTAAAACCACGTCTAAACTCTTTCTAAACATGCATAAGCCATTCTTGAGTGAAAATCGCACCACACTACCACTTTTAATCCAATAAAAACAAGAAATGGTGACTAAGAGAGGGGATAAAATGTTTACTGATGAAATGAGTATGAAAACTTTGAAATCTGCTTGGAAATTGAATAAAAACCCTCTAAAGCAGTGATGCGAGGTCGGGCAACTGATCAAGAATGCTCTTCAAGTGATTAAAGGTTGAATGGAGAAAAATCTCAAAGAGATTTTAAAGAAAAACTCGCGTCTCTTGGAATTCTGCGTATCCACACGAGCGTGTGGAAATTACCCACGCCCGTGTGATGCTACAGGAGACTCACAGGGGCGAATGCACACCCCTGTTATCTCGGGAAAACACTTAATGCCCTCTTGACACAACCACACGAGGGTGCATAAATTACCCACGCCCTTGCAGCCGACCCACAGAGCAGATGCACACCCTTGTGGGCTCTCTGTTTAACTGAGAGAATTATCTAAGTATGACCCACACCTGTATGGAAATTCCACATGTGCGTGGAACTTCACAGGCCCAACTCACAGGGGCAAACGCACGCCCCTGTGTCTTCTAAGGATGAAGGAGAGGTCTTCTATAGAGATGCACATGGGCGTACAGAAAATACCCACGCCCGTGGGTTTGTTACAGGATCACCCACAAGGGTGACTCCACGCCCCTGTGTGCCCTCGGGAAAATTTCTAATTCTCTGCAAGAACTCACATGCTCGTGCGGAAATTAACCATAGGCGTGTGAATGTCACAAGGTCATTCACAGGGGCAAGTCCACGCCCCTGTGCCCTCTCGGGATGAGATCATAGTAGAGAGCCACGGGAGTGTGGAAATTCCACACGCGCGTGCATTTTCTCTGGATGCCTTAAAAACTCTACAGGCTCTGTAGAAAATTCCTGAACATGCAAATACACTCTGAGCCTTCCCTATCATGCAAAATACACCCACAAAAACATGAGAAACTAGCTCGCACGACCAAAAACTTTGCCAAACACATTAAAGTACATGATAACACCAAAAATCCACAAGAAAAATCATAGCAACGCATCAAAACATATAGATACTAACACTCAAAGTATTATTCATACAAACACTAAACTATAACTAGAAAAATAGTAAATACTTGGGTTGCTGATAAGTGCTTGTGCGATATGAATGCGAAGCATTCTTTCCTTATGTTAAGCATTACCTTTCTCGGGGCTTTACACTAATTTGTGTGTTTTTATGTTACTTTTATGCAGGTAGGGTTGTGAGGCCGATTATGAAGGAAAGAAGCCAATGTGGATCATAATGCACCGATTTTGGAGGGAATCTTGCTAAGGTTCAAACGCGAAGACATAGGTTGGGTATGAGATGCTAGAGTGTGTGCCAACCTTCTCGTATTTGAGTGAGCACAACCATTTGGAGGGGCACAAGGGCAGTCATACTCAAGCATTCTGACTTGTGCATATAGAACAAGATCTCCGCCAACTTTTCCATCATTGAAGAAGCAAAGCAATCCACGACGTGAACGTGTGCCCGTTTGCGTTACCTCGATGAGAGTATGGATTTGGGAAGTATTTTAGGCCGGATACTGTAGCAGAGTAATATAGCAACAATGTAGTAAAGTACTGTAGCAGTACTGTTCACATCCATCCGGGGAAAATACAGAACAGAGAATTCACACGCCCGTGTGAAAAATCCACAGGGGCGTCCACAGGGTCGTGTGGATCTCCGATTCCTGCCCTATTTAAAGCCTATTCAGCCCCGATTTCAGCATTCTTTTCTCCATCTTTTCCCCAACTTGAGAGAGGGCTTCGGCTAGGGTTTTGATAGGAATTGGCTAGGGTTTTGGAGAGGTTCTACGGCTCCGACATCGTCATCTCTTTGGAAGAAGGTTGGTAGGGGAGCTTCCATCGAGGCGTATCCTATACCGGACAAAGGGATCTTTGGACGACGAGTAGAGGACTTTTCACAAGACCATCGACACAACTATCAAGGGGGTTTTCTATGGATTCATTACTTTTACATTCTATTTCTTTGATTGTACCTAGCTCCATGGAGAGCTAAACCCCTAGTGGGTACTTGGGTATTTGTGAACCCTAGGATGGATTCATTTCTTTGAATCTCTTTATTATGCTTTCAATTAGTTGATGTTTATTATGAGTTCCAACCTTGAATGCTTGATTGTGTGAATACTCCCCTAGAGTGACACTAGGGTTGAGAGTTCTTGTTGATAACCCTGTGAGTGAGTGACACACCACGAGTGTTAGACAAATCTAGGTTAGAGAGGGTTGAGAGGGTGAGTCGAGAGGTACAGGAGCATCCCCTTTCCCCTCCGATGTGTTAGATTTTATCTCCATTCCTCGAGTTCTTTGCGGCCACAATAGAGTGAATGGTCTAAGGGATGACCTTCCGCTTGGGATTAGTTGCGGGTGCAGCGGAGTGAAGCGCAGAAGTGATCTTAGTATCTAGGGCTTAATTGTGGTTAGGGACCTTCCACCTGGACCAAAGGGTTAGGTCTACAATTAGAAAGAGATTTATCACTTGGAATCCCTAGAACTTATTGCAATTCTATGCGAGTGCAAGGTTGAGAGGTTATTCAATCTCTCCTCCGGGACATGTATAGAGTTAGGCATAGTTGACCTTAGATTTGGAACTATGTAATTAAGGATTTCCATGACTCACTATTACATTAATTAGGAAGCATAATAGAGGGTTCTTGCACTTGAAACGATTGTCCTAGCGGAGCAATATCCGGGTACCCCATCTTTATCAATTGCCTTATCTTCTCCTTTACTTGTGCTCTCTTACTTGTTGTTTTTACTTTTGAGAATTGAATCATTGTCACATATATCACTATTTACTTTTCACATAGTTAAGAAGCGAATTAAGTATTTTTATTCCCTACTCCCTGTGGATACGATACCCACTCATCCGGGATTATTACTTCGACAAACCCGTGCACTTGCGGGATATAAGTAAGAAGACCTTGTCTGTTGCCTCCCAAGAAGTGCTTGTTTAACGTCATTAAGCTTGGCGTACCTTGTCTTAACTCACGGGGGCTCATAGATGAAGGTCTCCCTCTTACCCATGACTTGAAAGCACGATGAGCAAAGTCTTTTGAAGGTAGAGGGGGAGTTATCGAGCTTGTTACCACTTAAGGGATTGTCACCCTTGTTCCTTTCATGCACATTCCCAATAGCCTTGGGGCATTTCTTATGCTGTCTTCTCGCTCTCTTCATCTTCCAGAGCATATTTTTCACGATCCCTGGAGTAGGTAGTACTTTCTCCTCTAAACTAAGCATCATCAACTCCTCGTTCTCCTTGTCTTGGTTTAACAAACCCCTCGTATGGGTCCGGATTCAACATTTCCTGCACATATTTATTGATTAGTTCATCAGTAGTGTTAAGAAAATATAAAGTATCATCAAAGTCAAGAGAATGTCGCATGGCTTAGGCAAGGTGGTAGGTTAACTTATTGTCGCCCACCCTCAGTGTCAACTCCCCACCGTCCATGTGGATCAATGCCTTGGAAGTGTGCAAAAATGGCCTCCCAAGCATCAAAGGAACATCTGCATCCTCATCAACGTCCAACACTACAAAGTCTACAAGAAATATGCACTCGTTAACCTTGACAGGCACGTCTTTGATGATGCCCCTCAGATGTCTCACCATTCGGTCTGCCAATTACAATGTCATCTGAGTGGGCCTAGGCTCTCCCAAGCCTAGCTTCTGAAAGAAAGAGTATGGCATGATGCTGAAACTGGCCCTTGAGTCTGCCAATGCTATCTCTTCACCCAAATTGCCAATCTTGCATGGGATAATGAAGCTTCCTGGGTCTTTCTTCTTGTTTCGCATAATCTTTTTCAAGACCACCGAGCAAGATGCATCTAGAATCATGGAGGCACTCTCCTCCAACTTCCTTTTGTTAGTCAACAAATCTTTCAAGAACTTTGCATACCTAGGCATTTAGCATAATGCCTCAACAAATGGAATGTTTATGTGTAATTGCTTAAACAAACACAGAAATTTCTTGTACTATTCATCATCTTGGTTTTTCTTCAACCTTGAGGGGTACAGAATTCTTGGCTTGTAGGGTGGGGGTGCCACCTCTTTCTCCTTGTTCACTCTATCCTCAACCTCTACGACCTTGGGTACTTCAATATTGGTCTTCTCATTTAGAAGCCTACCCTCGACCTCATGACCACTTCTCAAAGTGATCGCCTTCACATATTCTCTCAAATTCATCTTGGTGTTACTTGGCAAGCTTCCTTGTGGTCTCTCCAATAGAGACTTCACAATTGATTGAAACCGCTTATCTGGTGAAGCGGTGTGGTTGCGAAGTGTTGCCTCAATCGATTGAAACCACTTATCTGGTGATTGCACAAATCGGGTCAAGGATTTCTCTAGATCGGTCATTCCGGTCTCCAAACCTGAAACTCTATTTTCCATGTTCGAGTCTTGTTGTTGTTGTTGGAAACCCGGTGGTGCTATTGCCTTTTGTTGTCCTTGGTTACTCCATGAGAAATTAAGGCGGTTCCTCCAACCCGAATTATAGGTATTGCTATACGGATTGCCTTGGTTTTCTCATTGCATTACCCACATAGTCAACTTACTCAATAGAGTGTGTATCACCAACAGCTATCGGGCAATCGGATGGGGCATGTCCTTCCCCACGTCCATCACAATTCTTTACGACCGCCAATCTAGGAGAAGTTAGAGTCTCTAACTTCTTATTTAATACCTCTACTTGGGCCACCAATGATGTAACCACATCGATCTCATGGATGTCGGCCACTTTCTTCTTGTCCCTAGCATTCCATTGGTAGGTGTTCAACCCCATTTCTTCAATTAATTGCCTTGCTTCTCCGAGGGTCTTGATACCTAAGGTACATCCTACCATTGCATCAAATAACTGTCTTGTACTTGGGTTTAAACCATTGTAAAAAGTATGAATGATCATCCACTCCGGAAACCCATGTTGAGGACTTTTTCCCAAGAGTTCCTTGAACCTTTCCCATGTCTCAAATAGAAACTCCAATTCCATTTGCACAAAGGACAAGATTTCACTCCTAAGCTTTAAAGATTTTTTGGGAGAAAAATAACGGGCAAGGAAAGCTTCTCCCATCTCCTCCCATGCAGTGATCGATGTTCTAGGTAATGAGTGTAGCACCGCTTCGCTCACCCCTTTAAAGAAAATGGGAAGGCTCTCAACTTGATGGCATCATCCGTAACACCATTGATCTTGAGCATATCACACACTTCCAAGAAATTCTCTATGTGACTGTTTGGATCCTCATCGGCCAAACCATTGAACTGTGTGGACTGCTGTAACATGTAGATGAATGCCGACTTTAGCTCAAAATTCTGGGTTGTGATTGGGGGCTGCACAATGCTAGATTGTGTCCCCAACAATGTGAAAGATCAATAGAGATAAGTGTGACAATGATTCAATTCTCAAAAGTAAAATCAACAAGTAAGAGAGTACGAGTAAAAGAGAAGGTAAGGCAATCGATAAAGATGGGGTACTCGGATAATGCTCTTCCTAGGACGATCGCTTCAAGTGCAAGAACCCTCTATTATGCTTCCTAATCAATGCAATAGTGAGTTGTGGAAATCCTTCATTACATAGTCCCAAATCTAAGGTCAACTATGCCTAACTCTATACATGCCCCGGAGGAGAGATTAAATAACCTCTCAACCTCGCACTCCCATAGAGTTGCAAAGAGCTCTAGGGATTCCAAGTGATAAATCTCTTCCTAACTATAGACCTAACCCTTCGGTCCAGGTTGAAGGTCCCTAACCACGATTAAGCCCTAGATACTAAGATCACCTCAACGCTTCACTCCATTGCACGCGCAACTAAGCCCCAGCGGAAGTTCATCCTTTAGACTATTCACTCTATTGTTGCCGCAAAGAACTCGAGGAATGGAGGTAGAATCTATCACGTCGAAGGGGAAAGGGGACGCTCCTGTACCTCTCGACTCACCCTCTCAACCCTCTCCAACCTAGCTTTGTCTAACGCTCGTGGTGTGTCACTCACTCATAAGATTACTAACGAGAACTCTCAACCCTACTATCACTCTAGGGCAAATGTTCATACAATCAAACATTCAAGGTTGGAACTCACAATAAACATCAATTAATTGAAAGTATAATAAAGAGATCCAATGAAACAAATACATCCTAGGGTTCACAAATACCCACGTACCCACTATGGGTTTAGCTCTCCATGGAGCTAAGTACAATCAAAGAAATAGAATGTAACATAACAACACACGTATTAGTGTAAAAAATCAGTGCATTGTCCTCCACATTGGCTTCTTTCCTTCATACTCGGCCTCACAACCCTGCCTGCACGAAAGTAACATAACAACACACGTATTAGTGTAAAAAATCGAGAAAAGTAATGCTCAACATAAGGAATGAACGCTTCACATTCATATCGCACAAGCACTTATCAAACTCTACCACACTTAAGCTTTTGCTTGTTCTCAAGGAAAAATTAAACATTTTGTGCATCAATGAAGAAAATATTGAAAGTACTTGGCCTTAGGTTCACCAAAGTATACAAAGAGATCATTCTACAAGTAAGGGAAATTTCAACACTAAATATGAAAGATCAAAGCTCTAGCTAAAAACTTGAATCAAAAAGGACAACAAACCCGAAATCGTGTACGTGTGTGAATGATGAGCGATCCGCAAGTGCACGGAGTCGTCAAGTAATACCCCTCGTGCGAGCATGAGAGGGTCGTATTCCCTGGGCCCAAGAATCTACTCTTACTTCCTCTTTGCGTATTGTCTAGCCGAATGATTCGAAGGGTTTCTCTAATCTATTACTTGAAATAAAAGAACTACAAATGGAGTCTATGATAAGGTAGGGGTATAACATCAGGGGAAAGAAATGGTCACGGATGCGGATTCCCTAGGGGCTACTAAAGTGCAAAGGATGCTAAGAATGTCATGCAATTGAAGGTTTGGACCTAGAGATTTCCTAAATTAGATCAACCCGATGGTCACGGCAATTAACCCCTAATCCGGTATAAGTATGGACACAGAATTCCTTCTGATCAAATCCTCATACGATTGCATTAACAAGTGGGGAAATCCCTAATTAGGGCCGGAACACAACTTGGTCTAGCCCTAATGGTGGAGGGGTACAGAATACCCGATGGTCACGGCGTATTCGTACATGAATCCCTTCCAAACTTGGTGTGTCTAGTACAACGGCGATGGTCACGCTATCAAGTACAACCTAGCAGTTGGTTTACAGAGTTCTCATGTAAGCAACACATCAAATGCACCAAGAATGAATCACAAAAACACAACAATTGCAATAGACAAAATTAAATCATCCAAATACACAAGTTCACCCCAAGGTTCACCGGCATCTGGTGACCTTGGGGTCTACTCATCCATGCAAACAAATACAAGCAACAAGTCCATGAAAACAACTACAAATGGCATAAGAAAACTCCCTCAAACAATAGAAGTAGGAAGACAAGCCAAGCTAGGTGGAAATGCTTCCACGGACGCCGCGATGGGGGCGGCTTCCCTTGTCGTCTACAAACTCCCAAAGAAGAGATCGATGAAGATCTAGCCAAAACCGAGCTTCTCCCTTTGATTTCCCTTCTCCAAAACGTGTGATCTTGCCTCCTAAAGACTGGTGAAAATCAGCTCCAAGAACTCTCCCAAAAACTCCTCTTCTTGCCCTAGAAAAATCGGTTTCATTTATATCCCGTCAGTCCATGCGGGCATCCATGCGGGCGCATGGAGCCCGTGAAGCTCACAGCCAAATGCCCAGAAAACATGCCGGTGCTACAGTACTCAAACAGGCATCAATTCATCAAGATATACACAAATAATACAAGATCAATTCGTATAAAATATGTACATTTAGGCGTTTATCAAACATCCCCACACCTAAGCGTTTGCTTGTCCCCAAGCAAACACACATGAAAGAATAGGTGCAAGAAGATAAACGGCTAAATATACAACCTCAAGCTCAAGTATTGAAGAACCCCACAGGCACAGATGAAATGAAATCAAGAAAATGAGTTGCACAATAACCAACTCAGTAGAGATAGTCATGAGTCCTCTAGAGTGCTTTCCTCGTGAGTGTGGGATCGAAAATATGCATCTGGCATCATGAAAAGACACCAGACAATATATCGAAGCACAAATGTCATATTTGTTTTGTGTGGGTTCTTTCATTCCTAATAGGGGCAAGCCCCTATTATTAATTACCCCAGATTAGAAATCTTAGGAACCTCCGATTAAGGGCAAAAGTACAAGTAAAGGGACAAGAGAATTTTTTGAATTTATTATATAAACATATTTATCACTTATATATATACATATAGATATATGTATTATTTTTTAATTATTTTTTATATTTTTTTTATCACTGCCGCTTGTGCCTTGTCACTGCATTGCGTGCCTCATAGGTGTCTTGAAATAAATATTTCATACCCGCCTTTAAATGAGTCATCATCGCTCTGTACCTTATCATCGCATTGCATGCTTTGCTGACCCATATTTGTTATGTGCATGATGGGGTCTTTTTTTATGGTGAGTACGTACACGCTTACATGCATGCATGTAACACTTCTTCCATTTTTTTTTATAACCTCAAATCCATCATTTTGGTATCCATAAAAGTAGATCCAAAAGAATTTTTCATAGAGCACGGGTCATAACTTTAGTAGCATTCTTCAATAAGCTAGCTGGTGAGGAAGAACCATGAGGTACGAGATGCAGTTCTCCCACGAAATACAATATTTTAAATCAATCCATATATCACCAACAAATATAGTTTTAGAATGTGCACCTTCTATTTCTCTAACCATCTAAAGAGATGCTAGATTTTTATTGTCACTCACCATACTCTCCAAAGTGATTGCTTCAACTTCATGTTCTTCTAATTGATGGAGGCCATATAGCATGCCTCTCATCATTTTATATGTTTGGTGAGGGATGGGCACATCCAACAAGCATGCATGTAATGCCCTTTTTTATTTACCAGATAAGAGGTTTGTTTCTTCAATATTCATATACGATATTCACATATAATTGTGAGAAGAGTGAATTTAGGTGGTAGCTCATATATGTTCTCAACTACCTTTATCGCATCAAACCGCAGCTTTGCATATACATTATTTTAAAATCAAACATTATGCATGTTCATCTGCTTGCATATTGTATTGAGTGCATGCTTGGATTTTTTTTATTATTTATTTTATTTTATTTTATTTGTTTTACGTGAGTATGCACGTGCATGCATCTCATCAATCCTTTTTTTTTTAAAACAGTGAGCCCATATGCTATTTTTTGTATAAATTTTTTTGCCATGCACTTATGCATTTTTTTTATCCTCTTTTTTAATTTTTTTTTTATGCACTTTGCATATGTACGTGCATATAATGATGATTTGTTTTTATTTTTATTTTTATATCATGCATGCATGGCATGCTTCTCATTCTTTCTCTCCAATTATAAAGCTTGTGCCTTCTTAATTTTCTCCATGACCTGGCACAGCCTTTCAATCAATTTTTTTCCTTTTTTTTTATTTTATTATTTATTTATTTATTTCATTTCAGTTCATGCACGTATGCTTGCATGATTCTCGTGCATGATAAGTTTTTTTATTATTATTATTATTATTATTATTTTAATTTTATTATTATTATTTTTTTAAATTTATATATAATGACAACGGATGCACTACATGTTCCATCCATAGATGCTTCTTATCTTGGAAATTTCAAGTGCATTTTTTTATGTTTTTATTTATATATATATATATTTTTTTGCAAATGTCTCTTGCATGGTGTGGGACCCCTTTTTATTAAAGTTTTTTTTTTAAAAAAAAAACACGTATGCATGTCTGCTTCTTCTTTTTGCCACCATGTAATTATTTTTCCCTCCATTTTTCATGCTTGCATAGTTGGGACCCTTTTGAATGTAATCAAGTGAATCATGCACGTGAATTCATATGGATGGTAGTGTGTATATGCTTGCATACATGCATGTAGTGCATGTTATGCATAGCCATAAAGACCACAGTTTGTGCATGAATGCGACTGACTATGAAATGAACTTTTTTGTAAACAAAGATTCATTAATGCCATGACATTGCAAATCTTAACAGAAATTAAAATGGGCATTATCAATAATCACAATATTCATATCTATATCATCTGAAGCAAATAGGAGTGGCACATGAGAAAATTGTATATGAATATGTCTATTGTTCATGTTCATCAATATTTGCAAGAAGACATCTTTAATTTGTCTGTTTCTCTTATGGCCATTCATCACTGTCATTATCATCACTTTCTTTTGAAATTTCATGAGATCTTAATCACTACAATCTTCTTATTCAACCATCACATCATATAGTGTTAATTATTTCCTCACACTCATCCAGTACCATGTAATAGCGTGTGTATATATGAGAAAACAGTGTATATGATTTATCATTCTCTGTTTAGTTGCAACTCAGCAAACTCCACATTAGCATGAGGTTGACAGGCACTAACCCACACAACTGATGTTGGCTTCATTAATTAGTATGCTCTTCATCATATTTTATTCTTCATCTAATCAACTAGCACGACTGCACCTCTACCAGCACGATCACACTCCTATATATATATTTTTGGAATGTTTTGCCTCATTCTTTCACTTCGAAATCCGTATCTTCTAATTTCACCTGCTGGTACACTTGATATTGCAGTAGTCGCACCCATGAGGCTTGGCAATAGTGTTCCATCATCGAGTTTATCAGCTAGCAGTGCACAGGCTCTAACAACAGCTCCTTGGCTTTGAATAACTTGTGTTGGAGGGTGGCGTTCATACAGGCAAGGATCCTGTTCCTTTACAACGAAGTAAAGGAATCCATCATCCTCATCTTGGTTGTAGATTCTCTCTGCTTCTTCGTTTCTTCGCTTCTACAGCCCGGGACTTGAGCAAGGTCGACAACGGAAAGAATTGAATCAACAAGTATAGCTATAGATTGGCCGATCTCAAGCGCTTTCAAAGAGAGCTGATGGAGATAATCGGAGACGATGACGGAGATAATTTCATCACTAGCAGCAGTGTCCTTGAACATCTTCAAGGAAGTAGAACCAACGTCTCAATTGCAGTCTCGTGACATGGATCTGATTGCTTTCAGCATTCCTCCTCCATCTCTAGAAGAGGTAGTGGCAGTGACGGCAACGAGTGGCGGCGGCGGCATGCTTGGCGGCATGCTTGGCGGCATTATCTCAGCCATCCAAGCATGCCGCGGTGGTGAACAGCGGCAACGGCGTCGGCGAGCGAGCATCGAGATGGCAAAGCAGTCCAAGCAGATGAATACGGACATGGTTGGCGGACATGGTTAGCGGCATTATTTCACCATTCAACCATGTCCGCGACCTCCTTAACAGACAGACAGCGGCGACGTGGCGGTAGCAGCGGCATCAAGCGGCGGCGAGCATCAGCGCTGGGAATTCTTCTCCCTCTTTTTATCTATACATTATATATATATATATACGGGAGGATGGAGGAGGATAAAAAACCTTAGAGTCTTTCGACTTTTTCCTTTTTTTAGATTTTTTTCCTTCTTCCTCTTTCGATTCCCTTACTTTTTTTCCTCCCTTTCTTCTTTCTGATCTCCTCCCACCTTTTAAAAGAAAAAAAACGGATCTTATCTTCTTCCACCAACCCCCTCCGTCAAATCACAACAAAGGGGTGAGGATAAAATTTTTTTTTTAAATTTTTTTTAATAATAGTTTTTTTTTTATTTCTTTTTATTTTTATTTTTATTTTTATTTTTATTATTTTTTTATTATTTTTATTTTTATTATTATTATTATTATTTTTTTAAATTTAAATTTGAATTATAATTTCAAATTAAAAAAATTTAAATTTCGAATTTTTTTCTATTTTTCTATTATTATTATTTTTAAAAAAAATTAAATTTTCAATTTTTTTATTTATTATTATTTTTTAAATTTAAAAAAATTTAACTTTCGAATTTTTTTATTATTATTATTTTTTTAAATTTAAATTTCGAATTTTTTTATTTATTATTTTTTTTTAAATTTAAAAAATTTAAATTTCGAATTTTTTTTATTATTATTTTTTTAAAATTTAAATTTCGAATTTTTTTTTTATTTATTATTTCATTATTCGCATTTTATTTATTATCTTATTAATATTTTTTTATTCTTATATAAAAAAAATTCACTCTACCTCGAGATACGTACTCGGTGCTTCAGGATTTGCATTTCTCCCATTGCCTCGAGATCCGTTCTCATGCCTCATAAAATTTAGGATTGCCTCGAGATGTGTGTTTGGGCTATCCAAGATTTGAGATTGCCTCAAGATAGGGGTTCTCAGGGGTAATCTTGTAATTTTTTTCACATTTATGCCTCGAGATATGTTCTCAAGGGTAATTTTGTAATTTGCATTTTGTATTTAACTTGGAATTTGCATTCTAGTCCAAAACAATCAAATAATCAATTAAGATTAAGATTAGGACATTTAAATTTTAATTCTAAATATATCTAGGATATATTAGAATTAAATTGGAATTTGGTTTCCATTAGGACATTGAGTTTTATTAGGACATGCGTTATATTATTTATATAAACAAATGCCCCCTTCCTACTTGTCTCACGAAATTCTTTTGGTGAGTTTGAGTGAGAGAAGTAGGAATCCCCAATCTTTTTTTCATGGCTAATATATCTCAACCTTTTTGGGATATGAACCAAAATTATAATGAAGTTCCCCAAGGTCGAACCTTCATGCGCCACACTCCTATGTTTGATTCTGAAGCCGAACCCGCAATCATATATGAAGGAGGAGAACAATCAGAGTGGGTGAAGCGCTATCCAAATCGCATGGCTATTGCCAAATTATCCACAAACCGTTGGTTTGAAGACGGCCTAACTGATGCAATTTGCTTAAAACCTGAAGGAGAAGTGAAAGATTTGAAGACATTTGAAACCCTTGGGTCAAGAATCATCAATCACCGCCCGGGATGGAAGGGAAGGGAACCAATCCAAAATAATTTGATCGATCTTCCATATTATGCAGAATGGGCCAAATTCATAGTTAATAACTACTCCAACGAGCTATCTGAAGCAGAATTGACGGGCGGGATTGTGTCTTCAGTCGGTCGCTATGATTTTGACATAAACTTTTATAAAGCGCTAGTAGAACTATGGTGTCCCGATACTAACACTTTCCACTTCTTGCACGGAGAAGTTGGGATTTCATTATGGGATATCAAGGAATTGGGAGGACTTCCAATTACCGGAGACATCTATGATGAAGTCATACCTCCTAATGACACAATTTGCCGAAGATATGACCCTGAACTTTCTATTTTAAGAAATCTTTTCGACATCTTTCAATGGCTCTCAAGGCAAAGCGTCGATGAAGATGTATTCTTTGAGGATTGGGTGGAGTTCTTCAGGAAATCAAGACATAGCTCCCGTCATAGATCGGCGTCTAATCCCCCTCCAATGCTTGTTTTCAAGGCAGATTTAGTTGCTTTCATAGCATTGTGGATTTGCTTTTTTATCATGCCGGGTGATCGCAAAGTAATTAGACCAGGAGTTTTTATGATGGCATGCAACATCGCGCACGGGAGGAGAGTAGCTTTTGCCCCTGCAGTGCTAGCACGCTTATACTTAGGCTTAAATGCCATGGCTAAACACAGAAGAGGACCAGGATATTCCACCACAGTGTTCCCTGCTCATTTCTTGTATGCTTGGGCTGGTTATTATTTTCGGAGCATATATCTCAAAAGGAGGATAGACGACAATACCTCAAGTATCCCTGGGTTGCTGAGAATACCGAAGATGCTGCAATTTATGAATTCCAGCGCGACTCCGTTTACCAATCCTATATATGTGAGGAACTTTATCCGACATGAAAGCAATTTCATATCTCGCCCTTTCTCGTTCATCAATCATAATGACGAGGTGGTACGAGATTCCAGATACCCGACTGGACCATATGTATTGGATTCATATACCATGGAATATGTGATAAATCTTCGTTGTGGAATTCTTCCGCTTCGGTGTGCAGGAGATTTTTTTGCAAAACCTTATAATCCACATCGATTTGGGCGCCAATTTGGATACGATCAGCATACTCCGGCGTTCATTAATATTCCCAGGAGGGCTCCTTCTCTCGGAATTCTTGCGGGGTACTGGCTCCATCTTTCTCGCCAAAGGACATCTAGCTCATTCTACATCCCGATGCATGATAGAGAAGGGAGACTTATACTTGTTTATGCACAGAAATGGTTGAGAATTGTTGAAGCTTTTTTCAAACAGAGGCACTCATTGTTGATCCAAGATGACTTCAGAGACAAGAGACACATTAATAGAGAGCGAGGACAATCTTCGAAGGGCCACAGATTTATCAACAAAAATATATTCATTGATGACACTGATCTTACTATTGACCCAGTTGTCTCATCAAAGCGACAAAGAACTGAAGGTATGTCAATTTTATTTATTCAATTATTTGTTTATTTATTTCTCCAAAAAAAAGAAAAATCAATTGTTCCTTTACCACTTTTCTTTCACAAAGGAAATTTTTTTCAAAAACCCTCAGGAATTTTTTTCTTTTTCTTTTTCACGCCTCTTTTCCTTTTCTTTTTGATAATTATTTTTTTCCAATGATTTTTTTCCTTCTTTTTCCTTCAAATCTGATGATTTTTAATTTTTTTTCTTAAATTCCGAATTTTTTATTCTCATTTTTTTTCTAAATTTTTATCTTCAAAAATTCGGAATTTTATTTATTTATTTTTTTTCACCTTTTTTAATGACTCAAAAATTAAACTTTGTGTTTTTTTATTTGACTCAAAGTCAAACTTTGTAATTTCACACTTTTTTACTTGACTCAAAGTCCAAATTTTTGACTCAAAAGTCAAACTTTGTAACTTCATACTTTTTATTTGACTCAAAGTCCAAATTTTTAACTCAAAGTCTATTTTTCAATATAGGGATACAAGTTCATGACACCCCATTAGACAATGTTAAGGTTATTCAAAGTCCTTCAAGAATTGATGATGTTCCCACATTAGATCTAGAGATGCACATGAGCTCCCATGGTAAGAAATATCTCTTTCTCCTTTTTTTTTTTTTCATCTATGCATCTTTAATGAATCTTGATGACGTCTTATATCTAGATCAAATGAACGAACAAGATTTAAGTGTCGGCGCCGAAGAAAACATTGGAGTTGGCAACGATGTTGGGATGGAAGACAATATTGGAGTAGAGGAAAATATTGAGATTGAAGAGACTCTTCCAAATCCACTACAAGGTATATTTTCATTTCTCCGTAAATTTTGCAATAAAGCCCTTAGTCATTATTATTTTTTTGTTAGGGGATGCACCCGTTGCCTTGGAAAATGAGCTCCCGCAAAACCCGTCAATAATCTAAGAAGGTTTTTAAATATATATTATTTATTTATATTTTTTTTCATCGCATAACGATTTTTTTTTATTATTATTTTTTAGCGATTCAAGAGAATGAAAGTATTTCATCTCTTAGTCAAACTCCCTCGGCAAGTTTTTATAAAAAGATGCCCCCTCTTCAATGGAGAGTGATGGCGGGAATACTCATGCTCGAGAGTGTACCTTGTGATAGCAAAAACGCTAGCATTGAAAAACACGCCTCGTAATAGTGGTAACGTTAATGTTGATACCACACCTCTAGGAATGCGTAATCTAAGGTATTATTTATTTATTTACTTTCTCTCTTTTTTTTTCTTCTCTTTTTTTTTCGCGAACCTCCATGATATATGTATATATATATAATTTTCTTCTTCTTTTTTTTCTTTCGGTTTTTAGACGTCCAAGAAATTGCCAATGACGTTCATACTCCCACCGAAGAATTGGAAAGTGATGGCTCTAATGCCGACGTAGGGATCACCATTTTGCCAGAACAAGCCCAAGGTTTTTTTAATCTTTATTATTTTTATTATTTATTGAAAGTCAAAATTTATTTGTATATTCTCTTTGTAGGTTCAAAGAATATACCAAATGTAGTTTTACGCCTGCGAGACGAGATGATCAACAACATCAAGTCCCTCAACTATCACAACTACCAAGACATCATCAACAAAGTGAAGGAGTCAAAATTACTCTTTCAACCTTTCAACGTTGATTTGAACAATCTAGAGCCTTTTATAGAGAAGATCGTTCGATGTGCATCCTATGCTAAAGAAGCCTCAGAGGATCCTAATGTTCAAGCTTGCATCCGTAGTCAACAAGCCAAAGCATGCGTACACGAAAGAACTTTGGCACTTGAGCATCTTAACAATCTCAGGACAGGCTGGACCGATGACATAAATGCGAACAAGGAGGAGTATCGGAAACTTGCTGAAAGGGAACATCAACTTCAGGCCGAACTTTGTGAGATTCAAGGCACAATGAAGACTTTGGGTGAAAAGATAGCGGATTCAACGGACCTATTTGAAGCTTCCGAGCCTACACAAGCGAATCTTCAAGTTGCGTTGGATGAGGCCAAGATGCAACTTGCTGAGAATCAAGGAGAGAACTTAAATACTCCTCTTATGGCTATTTTTGCTAAATGGCTCGACGAGTTGGAGGAAGCAAAAGAATCATTGTTGAAATTTACTGGGCATTAAAGAGCCCTTTCTCTCTTTTCTTTTTTTTTTGCTTTCCTAGTTTGTTTTCTTAGTTTGTTTTTCTAGCAATTGATTTTAACACATTGGTCATGGACATTTGATTTGAATAAACCTTAGCTTTATTTTCTTTTCTCATGCGTCTTTGTTTTTATTATGGAATACTTGGAAAATTGAAATCATGATTGATTTTTCCTTCTTTTTTTATTGCCTTTTTTTGAATGAAGGTCTTGTATTTGTAGACATTTTTTTGGCCAAATTTTTGGAATAATTTTTATAAAACCATTCATCCACTTGATAGCACCATGGTTAAACAGTGAATTAGACAAAACAAGGTCTTTGAATTCAATTTTTTATGATAATCAAATGAGCTCAAATTCCAATCTCCACCGTTCATCTTAGAGATAAGGAACTTATAAATGACTGTAAAAAGTTTCACTAAAATTGAATATGATTTGATATAGCGATGCTTGACTTGATGATGAGGTAGCTGGGCAGGAATTTAGGCAGATCCTACCTCTAGATTGGCGAATTTTTTATAATAGACATATGAACTTAGAATCCAATCGTGACCGTTCACATTGAAGATTAAGATGCCTTGATCATATAGAAAAACTTTCAAGAGGATTGAAGCTCTTTTGACTATCTGATCTAAAGCTAGAATTTGATTATGATGTAATGACAATCATCAATAAATTTCATGTTTGTCTTGTGATTTTATTTTGATAATTGGTGGACTTGAAACCAAATCATCACCGTTTATATTGAGCATTGTCAAGTTTGAAGTTTGCACAAAAATTTTCAGACCGATCCGAATTTTTTTGGCATGGTCCGATTAATACCTTGATCAACATCGAACATAGAAAAGCGGTGTCCTGCAACCTGGCCCACAACCCTACTCTCTTCAATAAATCATGTAATCTTCAAATCAACTTTCAACCGTTTAGATTGAAGACAAACATATATTTATGATTTGAAAGAAATTTCAAGGCAATCAAAGGTAATTTGGTCACCTGATGAAGACCTTGATTGGAGCAATAATATCAAAGAAGCTTTTTAGTTTTTCATGCATAAGGATTTTTGTTTTTTTGTTTTTTTGTTTGTTTTTTTGGTCTTTTTGTTTTTGTTTTTTTGTTTTTGTTTTTTTGTTTTTTTGTTTTTTTGTTTTTTTGTTTTTTTGTTTTTTTGTTTTTTTGTTTTTTTGTTTTTTTTTTTGAAAATACAGGGACCAATGTATTTGCCTCAGGAAGCACACTTAACTATGCATGACCGGTCTACATGGAGCCGGACGTTCCTTCATAGACAAATACATGTCTCCTTATTTCATTAAACGAATTTTTAGTACAAAAATGATTTTAGTACATAAATGCATGAAAATAAATGTTTTGCCTCGAGAAGCACATTTAATCGTACATGACTAGTCAACCCTTGTGAGGGACCAGACATTCCGTCATAGGCAAAACATTTTTACATTAGACATAATACTTCCTCAAGAAACGACCATTGATGGGTGGCATCGGTCTTTGTCCATTGGTATCGATAAGTTGATATGCGCCTCCTTCGTAGACGATCTCCACAACATAAGGGCCTTCCCAATTTGCTTTGAATTTGCCCCCGGCCTTTTTGTTGGTGATGATGGGTCTTCTGAGGACAAGGACCATCTCTCCTTTGGTAAAAGTCCGAAAACGAGCCATCTTGTTATATGCTTGAGACATTTGTGCTTTGTAGACTTTCGAGATTTTTGTTGCACCCCTAATCTTTTTTTCATCAAGAGAGTCCAACTCATCCAAGCGGAGCCGAACATTATCTTCATTAGAAATTTCATTTTTGCAATGCCATTCTCGTGGAGGGTATCCGGATTTTCGAGAGGTAAAGACCGCTTTCGGCTCCAAACACCAAAGAATATGGTGTGCATTGTGTCGGAGTCCTATAGGTAGTGCGATATGCCCATAGCATCTCCGGGAGTCTTTCATGCCAATCTCTCTTGTTTTTAGACACTGCTTTCTTCAACAACTTTGAGAGGGTTTTGTTGAATGCTTCTGCCAATCCATTTGCTCTAGCGTTATAAATGGAGGTATATCTCCAATCTATTTTATGATGCTGTGCAAATCTTCCGACCTTGAAGCTTCTGAAAGAGGGGTCATTGTCTGAAATAATTCTTCTTGGAGTCCCAAATCTATATAAGATGTTTTCCCTGAAGAATTTGAGGATATTCTCAGTTTTGACTTCTCTCAGCGGGATTGCTTCTGCCCATCTGGAAAAGTAATCTGTTGCAGCCAATATGAATCGATGCCCCAAAGATGATGGTGGTTCAATAGGACCGATTATATCTGTTCCCCATATCTCAAAGGGCCATGAAGAGGCTGTGGGGTGTAAAGGATTTGGATGTTGATGAATAAAGTCTCCATGTATCTGACATAGATGACATTTTCTAGCATAATTAATGCAATCTCCAACCATGGTTGGCCAGTAATATCCCAAGCGCTTAATCTTGAGTCGCATCTTGGGTCCGGATTGGTGTGCACCACATATCCCGGAATGTATATCATGCATAACTTCTTGGGCTTCTTCATATGAGAGGCACCGCAGGAGTAATTGATCATATGACCTACGGTACAATATATCATTTATGAGGGTGAATCTTAGGGCTCTTCGCTTTATCTGAAGACCTTTTGATTTATCCTCAGGGAGTTTATCATATTTCAAATATTCCATGAACGGTTGTCTCCAATCTTCTTTTGGCATTTCGAGAGTGAAGACTTCCAGATCGCCCCCAAAGACTTTCTCCTCTCGACTTCGCCGGGATCGTACTAATGGGTCTTCTATTTTTTTATGGTTATATGGATTTCTTCATAATTTGATTTGCCAGCTCCTTTGCTACTTTTCGCCAAAGAATCGCTTTTCTCCATTTTTCTCGATCTTGAAACCCTCCTCAATTGCACTTGGGGAATTTTTCTTCATCGATTTTTTTGACCTTCTTATAATATTTAAGAAGTTCAGGTTTGTATATCTTGTAGTCTCCTCTCGACTTGCTTTGATAATGAGTTGTGAGTCTCCAAATATGTGTATGTCTTGGATCCCCATTTTGATTACTAGTTCCCAAACCAGCCTATGAGAGCTTCATATTCTCGCCTCATTGTTTGTACATGGCTCCGTGAGGGAGAGAGCATATCCGAGGATCCCTCCTTCCGTGTAACTAACACAAGTCCTATTCCAGCTTTTGATTTGTGGGCATTTGGAACATAAGTGCCGGTTTTATAGATGACGCTCCATCAAAGTATAGTCGCCACCTTGTTTCTTCCACCATTAATGTCTCTTCATCGTGGAGATCAAGATTAAGTGGTGAATCATCGTGAGAGGATGTGTCGCTAGAAAGTCTCGCAAGCTTGCCCCTTTAATAGCCTTCCGTGGAGTATATGTTATGTCAAATTCCATCGAATCAACGCCCATTTTTGCAAGTCTTCCCGTCAACAAAGGCCTCGGCCATCAGGTATTTGAGTGGGATCTATTTTTTTGATATGAGTATTACTTTATGCGCTAGCAAGTAATGTCTCAACTTCTTGATCGCAAAACACCAAAGCTAGGCAATGCTTTTTCAATTGGTGTATATTTACTCTCGCCTCCTACCAACATCCTGCTAAGGTAATATAACGCATTTTCTTTACCTTCTTCATTATTCTGAGCCAACATCGCTCCCAAAGACCCTTCCAATGCGGCTGTATATAAGATCAGAGGCTTTCCATGAATCGGGCTGCCAGATCGGTGGATTCAACAAGTACTGCTTAATGTCTTCAAATGCTTTCCCGACATTCATCATCCCATTTGAAAGGAGCATTTTTCTTGACTAGTTTAGATAAGGGCTTGCATCTTCCAGAGAGGTTGGAGATAAATCTCCTGATATATGCTAAACGCCCTTGGAATGAGCGCAGCTGCTTCAATATCTTAGGAGGTGGCATTTCTAGGATTGCCTTTATCTTGAGGGATCTATCTCTATTCCCCGATGCCTCACGATGAAGCCTAGGAATTTTCCGTAGAGGACTCCAAAAAGCACACTTCATGGGATTCATTTTTCAACTTGTATTGTCTCGAGGCTGTAAAGATCGCTCCTCAAATCATCAAGATGCTTGTCTTTGAATTTGTTTTAACCACAAGATCATCTACATAGCATTCGACAACTTTGTGAATTAAATCATCAAATATTCTAGTCATAGCCCTTTGATATGTCGCTCCTCGCATTCTTCAATCCGAACGGCATTACCCCTATAGCAATAGATTCCCATGGGTGTTCGAAAGCAAAGATTCTTTTGATCCTCTGGATGCATTTTTAATTTGATTATATCCGTAATAGCCATCCATAAAAGGAGAACATCTCGCACTCGAGGTGTTGTCGATCATGAGCTCCATAACCGGGAGGGGAAAAATCATCCTTAGGGACACGCCTTATTCAAGTCCCTGAAGTCTACACATATCCGTATTTGCCCATTCTTCTTTTTCACAGTGGACTATGCTAGCTATCCAATCGTGGTATGTTTCTTCTCCGATAAAAATTTGCTTCAATCGCTCTGTCCCCTTTCTTCTGGTCTCTTCTATCACCCTTTTCTTCTAGGTCAAACTTCATCTTTCTTGGTGCCCTGCTTTGACCGAGTAGCATTAGGATCAATGGCCGGCCTCGTGAATGTACCACCCTCATCATCCAATCCTGGCATTTCATTATAGTTCCAAGCAAAGCAGTCGATATACTCCTTCAAGAGAGCCTTGAATGATGATTTTTCTTCTTCTGATAGTTGTGCACTTAGGAAAGTCGGCCTTGGGTCATCATTGCTTCCCAAGTCGATTTCAACCAACTCATCAATTGTTGCTTGCCCCCGCCTTCTAGTTCGAGTGGTGCATTTTTTTCATCTTTATTTCCTCTTCCTCCTCCCTGCAATGTTATCATGTAACATGAGTGCTTGGAAAACCTCGAATAGCCTATCCCATTCTTGTCTCATCTCGGTAGGATGCCACAACCTCGCGAAAAGCCCCTCGATGTGACCTCCTTGACCACTTGATTTTTGCTCCCAAATCTCTCAACTATCGTCCCCGAGCTTGTTGGGGTAATGGCTTGGGAAATTTATAGGTTGAGATTCATCATCTTCTATTTCTTCAATATTTATGATATCATCATTTAAGGTCTTCTTGATCTTGTCCTTATAAAAGAGAATGCCTCTCTCCTTTCCATGCCGAAATGGCACATAAAATGTTTTTTTAGATGCTCAATCAGATTTACATTCAAGTCATCCAAGGATTTGTATAGCCCATCGTGGATCCTCGTAATGTATAATGCATTTTCTTCAGAGATCCTTCAATTTGACCCTTACTTTGGTGTATATCTCGCATCGCTTCTCATCTTCCGATGACTCGTGTCACTACCAAAGTGAGGTGGCGCTCGGTTCTTTTTTTGGAGCACGTGAGTAGTTTTTGGCTGCCTTGATCAAAGACACTTCTTCCCAAGGTGGCAATTTGCCCCCTTTGGTTGGTTTGGATGCGTTAAGATAATACCTTGCATCCTCATAGTGTACTTCGTGGATGCCAAAGGGTTGGATCTCTCCATCAATTCTGAACTCTTCCCCATCCACCAAATATTTTTAGCGATTGATGCAATGTTGAAGGAACCAAACTGGTTCTCATGAATCCATGGCCTTCCTAAGAGGGCTTTTATAGGACGATCAGCTCAATTACATGAAATTTCACATCGATGATATTTTTTTCCAAATTTAAGGGGAGAGTGATCGATCCCAATGCCTTTTGGTCAGGCCGATTGAAGCCCCTGGATAATAATCCTCTCCGAAGATAAGTGGCATACTTCAAGAGCCAATGCTCAAGAGTATTGAGGGTCATTAAATTCAAAGAAGACCCCGGATCAATCAAAACCCGATTGATCTTTACTCCATCACAAAAATCCTCGTCACATATAGTGGTCTCGTTGTGTGTCGTAGTCCCAAGTAATAGGTCCTCATTTGTGAAGGACATCAAGATGTATGAGATGTATATAGGGCTTCTTTTATGTTGACTTCGCTAAGTATGCTTGATACTCCTCAGATTTTTGTAGGGCATGTATTAAAGACTCCCGACCCTCACCGACATCATCAATGCATCGTATATACCGAGGAGTGCCGGACTTTCTTCAAGTGTGCCAAAATGTTGTAGTTTGGCTTTTTTTCAAGAGCTTTCTTGGGGAGATATTCTCTCTTCAATCATCTTCCCTTTATCTCGATTATTTGAACTGGGAACCCGTCTTGGTCAAGTGTTTTTCCCGCTCTAAGTCGATCTCGATGTACATACTGTGGTGCTTCATCTTCCTCATTAGGGAAGTTTAGCTCATCTTCTGAATCATCATGAGCATTTATAGCATAACATTCACCTTTTTCTTCAAAGTAATCCTCAGTGAGTGTCAAATTTCCCGAGAAACCCGTCCCTTGCAACCATTTTTTTGGAAAGCGTGACATTCTTCTATGGTGTGTCCCGTAGTCTGTGATATTGGCAGAGCTTGAATGTCTACCAAGATGCATCAGGCGCCGCCTTTTGGGTTTAGGCAAATCCAACCCATTTTCTATAGCTTGATTAAAAAGCTCTTTCCTTTTATCTTTCCTGATACATCTTTCTTTGATATTTTTAGAAGGGGCTCGGAGAATCCACGACTTCGAAAACAAAAATTTTTGTCCTCGATGATTCCGGAGGATATGTCCCTGATTCATCCCACTCAAAGATCTTCAATATGTAATCGCTGTAGCTCTATTAGTCGACTCCTCCTACCCTTTGAATGAAAAGCGTGGATGTCTTCAAAGCAGCATGACTTTCTTCAAGACCTTATATCTTTGGGGTCTTCGGGTGTAATATGGTTCTTTGGACATTAGTTGTGGGTAGGGCTCCAAGAGCTCATGCTCG
This sequence comes from Dioscorea cayenensis subsp. rotundata, assembly GCF_009730915.1. Taxonomy (NCBI): domain Eukaryota; kingdom Viridiplantae; phylum Streptophyta; class Magnoliopsida; order Dioscoreales; family Dioscoreaceae; genus Dioscorea; species Dioscorea cayenensis. Next base: position 16,743,594 of record NC_052489.1, read on the forward strand.
CCTTTCTTTACTTTTTTTCCCCGAATGCTATCTTCTTTCTTTGCTTTTTATCGACATAGGGTCGACTCATAACGGTCATATGACTCTTCCGCTCGTAAAAGCTATCATATTCATCATCATCTTCCGGGTTATATAAAGGTTCCCTCCGGAAATAACCCCCGCAAGTCTCCACTTCCACATCTTCTTCATTTCCAATTTTTCTCGCTTAATTCCCCCGAGTAACTCCCTCGATTTCTTCAGAAAATAATCTCCGAGGGTAATCGTAACCCCTTTCTTTCTCGCTTCATATTCTTCAAGGGTCTCAATATACTCCCTCAATAATAGATTTCTTGCGCTTTGATTGTTCGCGCTTTTGCTTTCTTTTCTTATTCTTTTTCTTTGACTGCTTTGTCTGGTGACCTTTATGAGGTTGCTGAGAGCGCTTCCAAATGATCCCTGGCAATTCAGCCAACCTTTTTAACATCTTCATTGATCTTCTGGATACAAATACTTCCCATAATTCTTCTGGGACAGCACAAGGTTTGTCATCTTCTGTTGATGTAAATATCACCTTGTTACCAACCACTGTAACTTCCCTTTGGGATGACCCTTCTGGGTTTAGGGAAGTCATGTAGCGTATATGTTCAGCTGGTTGCTCGGACAAGACATTCTTTGAGAGTGTGATTTTGCCCTCTTGGTATTGTCGCTCAACCCAGTCCTTGAAAACATAACAATCTTCTATTGTATGTCCCAACACCCCTATGATATGGACAATAATTGGGATGATCTCGTCTTGCTTTGCTCTTCGTGTCTTTTTGCATCTGTGGAGTCGCAGATCCCTCTCTCACAAAGATCTTTGAAGATTTTTATGTACTTTATCTCTTCTAAAGGAATACTTTTATTCATCCTATCCTTCAAGGAAGGAAGAGGTTTTTGACTCATTGTCGAGAGCACCCAAGCTAGGTACCTTAGCTTGTTCCGCTTATGGGACTCGCCACGCCTTTCCCCTTCTCAATATTGAAGGTAGTAGCAAAGGTACTTGACGCCTTCTGCTTTTCTTGGATTTGTCTTTGTCACTCCTTGAAGTGGTTTGGAAATTGGACAACACCTTCGGGTTGGTCTTTTCCAATTTTTTAGCTTGTGAGATTAAGAATTGGAATGTAGTGATGCTAGATGTACTCAAGAAAGTGACATCCAACTATCAATGTTCCTCAAAGCAATAAACCCACCGCTCGTCACGATCGAGTGGTTGTTCACATTTGATGCTCAAATTCCTCCATCTCATAATGTAATCGACCACTTTTTTTCATCTTTTGTTTTTGGCGAGTGGCTACTAGGTCAGCGAATTGTGATTTTTGTCACTTATGCCCCCAAACCGTACTCGAAAATGCATCTTTTAACCACCGCCATGTTTGAATCGACTCGGGTTGCAGTTTGCATACCATTCAAATGCTACTCCCCTGCTAGACTTGCAGAGAACTCGTCTCGAGGAGGGAGCGATGGCTTTCAAGACTTGTATCTCCACAAGCCGTGACAAAATGAGCTAAGTGTTGGTCAGATTGCCAATCCCAAGAAATTGCTTGAATTTAGGAACATTATATCCCTTGGGGTAAGGCACCGTGTCGTGGTAGCTGGGATAGGGCTTGTCTCCATCTCGCCCTTGTCTCAATTCCTTTGGCTTTGATTTAATTCAAGAACTACCATTCACTGTATCTCTTCCCGAGTCATTACAAACCGATTGTTCCCGAATAGGAGCATAAGAGTTTCTTCCATGTTCTCACTGGCCTCAAGGTTTCCTTTGAGGTGGTGTTGGACTTCTCGACCTCGCGACATTCTCCATAGGGAAACCGTGGGTTACCCCTTGCTCAACCGGGCCTCGTGGCTTCTCTCGGCCGGGTTGGGCTCATCGATCTTCCCGGGTTGTTCGAGTTGACTTTTCCATGAGGATTTTTAATTTGTTTCTCGCATTTGTAACATTGACCCCATCAACATGGCCATGTTGTCATTGAGTCTTTGATATTCGAGATCACGGTGTCCCTTTTGAGGAACAAAGACGAGTTCATCCTCTTCATCTTCATTTAGTTGTTGTACTTCTTTGTGTTTCCTTGGTACATGGAGTGGTGGAAGGCTAGTCCCTATCCCTTGCTCCCTCATGTGGTGGCACATGATCGAACCTTCTTCCCCATTCGTAGAGTCTCGCCGCTCTTCTACTGGGATCTTGTAACAGTCCCTGCTTGTTCTTGTTCTAGCGCAGGATCTCCTCTGCTTCAGAGAACTCATACGACAAGTGTGTACTTTCCACATCTCGCGATCGACATTTCTTCATCTTTCATTTCCCTCCTCCATTGAAATTTGGACTTGTCAACCTTGGGTTGATTTCTTGTAGGAGCTAAGCGATCAAACACTCGCCTTCTCGCGCTATTGAAATCAATTGCTTCTTTCTTTTTGATAGAATTCTTTTGGTCTTATCTTCTCGATCGCAGCTTTCCTTGATGCCGTGTAAGTCTTGTAGAGATTCTCGACCAAAATGAATTCCTCGTGATAGGACTCTTGGAGGTCGGCCAACCTTGTTTTTACTCAGTTGGGAGCGCAAGTCTGCAGTGGTTGCGTTCTTCTTCACCAGGTTAAGAGGTTCAAATGAGTTATTGAAGGTACTCATTTGATCACTCTTATGTTCTTGGAAAGACACAAAATCCAACTTTTGTCTTGGAATTTTGACTTTCCTTTGTGTGAGCCTTGAAAACACACTTTTCTTCTTTGGTGTGTCTTCCTCAGATGAGTGGAAAATTCCACTTTCCCGCCCCTTTGCTGTAATGGTGAAAGCGGGTTCATCATCATCCTCATCATCATTCATGTGAACTACCCTCTTAGGGTGGGATAGCCTCTCAAATACAGATAGTCTTGGTGAGTCCTTGACATCAGCATCCTCGCCAGTTGCAGGAATAATCACATTGGGGCGACGCCCTTTGGATGGAAGCCGCTGGACCCTGCTGTGGTCTCCTCTCAAGGTTTGGGTCTCCTTAGGAACCCTGCACCGACTCGAGATATGGTGCCAAAGGTCACCAGCCTCCCGCAGCTCCAAAGTGTTGAATGTGCAGCTAAGCGCTTGCACCCTCGGCCTTCGCCAAGGAAAATTGTGAGTTTTGGACTTCCAGATGTGGTTGAGTTTTTTTGAGTGCCATTTGTTCTTCGCTTTCCCGCAAAAACAAAAAAAGAAACATGATTAGATTTCTTTCATAGAATGTAGAACAATGCCTTTTACTTGTACTTTGGCCTCAAAGATGGGAGGAGGAATGGGTCCCCACCGGGCGTGACAGAATTTGTGGGATCGAAAATATGCATCCGGCATCATGAAAAGACACCGCATCAATATATCGAAGCACAAATGTCATATTTGTTTTTTGTGTGGGTTCTTTTCATTCCTAATAGGGGCAAGCCCCTATTATTAATTACCCCTAGATTAGAAATCTTAGGAACCTCCGATTAAGGGCAAAAAGTACAAGTAAAGGGACAAGAGAATTTTTTTGAATTTATTATATAAACATATTTATCACTTATATATATACATATAGATATATGTATTATTTTTTTAATTATTTTTTTATATTTTTTTATCACTGCCGCCTGTGCCTTTGTCACTCGCATTAGCGTGCCTCTATAGGTGTCTTGAAATAAATATTTCATACCCGCCTTTTAAATGAGTCATCGCCGTCAGTACTTTTTATCATCGCATTGCATGCTTTGTCGACCCATATTTGTTATGTGCATGATGGGGTCTTTTTTTATGGTGAGTACGTACACGCTTACATGCATGCATGTAACACTTCTTCCATTTTTTTTTATAACCTCAAATCCATCATTTTGGTATCCATAAAAGTAGATCCAAAAAGAATTTTTTTCATAGAGCACGGGTCATAACTTTAGTAGCATTCTTCAATAAGCTAGTCGGGTGAGGAAGAACCATGAGGTACGAGATGCGCTTCTCCCACGAAATACAATATTTTAAATCAATCCATATATCACCAACAAATATAGTTTTAGAATGTGCACCTTCTATTTCTCTAACCATCTAAAGAGATGCTAGATTTTATTGTCACTCACCATACTCTCCAGTGATTGCTTCAACTTCATGTTCTTTCTAATTGATGGAGGCCATATAGCATGCCTCTCATCATTTTTATATGTTTGGTGAGGGATGGGCACATCCAACAAGCATGCATGTAATGCCCTTTTTATTTACCGGATAAGAGGTTTGTTTCTTCAATATTCATATACTGATATTCACATATAATTGTGAGAAGAGTGAATGTAGGTGGTAGCTCATATATGTTCTCAACTACCTTTATCGCATCAAACCGCAGACTTTTGCATATACATTATTTTAAAATCAAACATTATGCATGTTCATCTGCTTGCATATTGTATTGAGTGCATGCTTGGATTTTTTTTATTATTTATTTTATTTTTTTATTTTTATTTGTTTTTACGTGAGTATGCACGTGCATGCATCTCATCAATCCTTTTTTTAAAAACAAAGTGAGCCCATATGCTATTTTTTTGTATAAATTTTTTTGCCATGCACTTATGCATTTTTTTTATCCTCTTTTTTTAATATGCACTTTGGATATGTACGTGCATATAATGATGATTTGTTTTTATTTTTATTTTTATATCATGCATGCATGGCATGCTTCTCATTCTTTCTCTCCAATTATAAAGCTTGTGCCTTCTTAATTTTCTCCATGACCTGGGACAGCCTTTCAATCAATTTTTTTCCTTTTTTTTTATTTTATTATTTATTTATTTATTTTCATTTCAGTTCATGCACGTATGCTTTGCATGATTCTCGTGCATGATAAGTTTTTTTATTATTATTATTATTATTATTTTAATTTTATTATTATTATTTTTTTAAATTTATATATAATGACAACGGATGCACTACATGTTCCATCCATAGATGCTTCTTATCTTGGAAATTTCAAGTGCATTTTTTTATGTTTTTTTATTTATATATATATATTTTTTTGCAAATGTCTCTTGCATGGTGTGGGACCCCTTTTTATTAAAGTTTTTTTTTTAAAAAAAAAACACGTATGCATGCTGCTTCTTCTTTTGCCACCATGTAATTATTTTCCCTCCATTTTTCATGCTTGCATAGTTGGGACCCTTTTGAATGTTTTTAATCAAGTGAATCATGCACGTGAATTCATATGGATGGTAGTGTGTATATGCTTGCATACATGCATGTAGTGCATGTTATGCATAGCCATAAAGACCACAGTTTGTGCATGAATGCGACTGACTATGAAATGAACTTTTTTGTAAACAAAGATTCATTAATGCCATGACATTGCAAATCTTAACAGAAATTAAAATGGGCATTATCAATAATCACAATATTCATATCTATATCATCTCAAGCAAATAGGAGTGGCACATGAGAAAAATTGTATATGAATATGTCTATTGTTCATGTTCATCAATATTTGCAAGAAGACATCTTTAATTTGTCTGCTTTCTCTTATGGCCATTCATCACCGCTCATTATCATCACTTTCTTTTGAAATTTCATGAGATCTTAATCACTACAATCTTCTTATTCAACCATCACATCATATAGTGTTAATTATTTCCTCACACTCATCCAAGTACTCATGTAATAGCGTGTGTATATATGAGAAAACAGTGTATATGATTTATCATTCTCTGTTTAGTTGCAACTCAGCAAACTCCACATTAGCATGAGGTTGACAGGCACTAACCCACACAACTGATGTTGGCTTCATTAATTAGTATGCTCTTCATCATATTTTATTCTTCATCTAATCAACTAGCACGATCGCACCTCTACCAAAGACGATCACACTCCTATATATATTTTTTTGGAATGTTTTTGCCTCATTCTTTCACTTCAAATCAGTATCTTCTAATTTCACCTGCTGGTACACTTGATATTGCAGTAGTCGCACCCATGAGGCTTGGCAATAGTGTTCCATCATCGAGTTTATCAGCTAGCAGTGCACAGGCTCTAACAACAGCTCCTTGGCTTTGAATAACTTGTGTTGGAGGGTGGCGTTCATACAGGCAAGGATCCTGTTCCTTTACAACGAAGTAAAGGAATCCATCATCCTCATCTTGGTTGTAGATTCTCTCTGCTTCTTCGTTTCTTCGCTTCTACAGCCCGGGACTTGAGCAAGGTCGACAACGGAAAGAATTGAATCAACAAGTATAGCTATAGATTGGCCGATCTTAAGCGCTTTCAAAGAGAGCTGATGGAGATAATCGGAGACGATGACGGAGATAATTTCATCACTAGCGAGCAGGCGTCCCTTGAACATCTTCAAGGAAGTAGAACCAACGCCCTCAATTGCGGGGCCTCGTGACATGGATCCGATTGCTTTTCAAAGATTCCTCCTCCATCTCTAGAAGAGGTAGTGGCAGTGACGGCAACGAGTGGCGGTGGCGGCATGCTTGGCGGCATTATCTCAGCCATCCAAGCATGCCGCGGTGGTGAACAGCGGCAACGGCGTCAGCGGCGACGAGCATCAGATGGCAAACAGTCCAAACAGCGGATACCGGACATGGTTGGCCGGACATGGTTGGCGGCATTATTTCAGCCATTCAACCATGTCCGCGACCTCCTTAACAGGCAGCAACGGCGACGGCAGCGGCGGTGGCAACGGCATCAAGCGGCGGCGAGCATCAGCGCTGGGAATTCTTCTCCCTCTTTTTATCTATACATTATATATATATATATATACGGGAGGATGGAGGAGGAGATAAAAAAAACCTTAGAGTCTTTCACTTTTTCCTTTTTTAGATTTTTCCTTCTTCCTCTTTCAGATTCCCTTTTTTTTTTTTACTTTTTTCCTCCCTTTCTTCTTTTCCCGATCTCCTCCCACCTTTTTAAAAAAAGAAAAAAACGGATCTTATCTTTCTTCCACCAACCCCTCCATCAAATCACAACAAAGGGGTGAGGATAAAAATTTTTTTAAATTTTTTTAATAATATTTCTTTTTATTTTTATTTTTATTTTTATTTTTATTATTTTTTTATTATTTTTATTTTTATTATTATTATTATTATTTTTTTAAATTTAAATTTGAATTATAATTTCAAATTAAAAAAAATTTAAATTTCGAATTTTTCTATTTTTCTATTATTATTATTTTTAAAAAAAATTAAATTTCGAATTTTTATTTATTATTATTTTTTTAAATTTAAAAAAATTTAACTTTCGAATTTTTTTATTATTATTATTTTTTTATTTAAATTTCGAATTTTTATTTATTATTTTTAAATTTAAAAAAATTTAAATTTCGAATTTTTTTATTATTATTTTTTTAAAATTTAAATTTCGAATTTTTATTTATTATTTCATTATTCGCATTTTTATTTATTATCTTATTAATATTTTTTTATTCTTATATAAAAAAATTCACTCTACCCTCGAGATACGTACTCGGTGCTTCGTGATTTGCATTTCTCCCATTGCCTCGAGATCCGCTCTCATGCCTCATAAAATTTAGGATTGCCTCGAGATGTGTGTTTGGGCTATCCAAGATTTGAGATTGCCTCAAGATAGGGGTTCTCGTGGGTAATCTTGTAATTTTTCACATTTATGCCCTCGAGATATGTTCTCAAGGGTAATTTTTGTAATTTGCATTTTGTATTTAACTTGGAATTTGCATTCTAGTCCAAAAACAATCAAATAATCAATTAAGATTAAGATTAGGACATTTAAATTTTAATTCTAAATATATCTAGGATATATTAGAATTAAATTGGAATTTGGTTTCCATTAGGACATTGAGTTTTATTAGGACATGCGTTATATTATTTATATAAACAGTGAGTGTGTGTAAATACTTAATCCCTCGCTCTCCCTATTCACGCCTCATTTAATGACTACCGGTGTTAGAAATGTTAAAGACGCCCTCAATAGCGAGTTAAGAGTCCTTCGGTCCACAGTCAACACTATAATTTCTAAGTGAATGCATGAAAGAGTTCAAGAGAAAACACATTTTTTTTTTATCCTTTTTTTCATTCATTTTTTTGTTTTTCGCTTTTCGAGTCCGCCTAACGACTCGCACAAAAATATCTTATAATCATTCGTAAGGATGCACATGCCGATTAGGGCACAAGAGCCACCCAACCTACTTGATTATAGTCTACATAGACGCATTCATGCTAAATTAGCAGAGGAATACTGACATAGACTCATTTTTTTTTCTCATTTTTTTTTTACATGTCTCCGGAGCACTTTCATGCAAAACTTCACTTAGGGATAAAGTAAAATGAAAAAAAGGACCAAAAGCTCTTAAAAGACCATTGAGGGATGAATTTACCACTCTAACACTTTAAATCAAAGTAGTGGGTTAGCCGGGGCAAACAAGGTAGAAGTACTATGTCAAAGCTGTGAAGAAAACACTAGAAATAAAACATGACTTCCTTATAGCACAAATAACACTACAACTCATTACTATCATTCATTCAAGCCAGGAGGTTCTTAACAATAAATCATAGCTATCACCGGTGAAGTAAGCATGCAAATAGCCCATCCCCACACCTAGAATTGTACATTGCCCTCAATGTACACTAATCAGCAGAACATGGTGTATAATTCATAATAATTAAATCAAGCATGAAAGGGAAGGGTAAAGAGACTGCCCCATTTTGTTGATGAAGATTGTGCAATACATGCATGAACAAGGGGTAGGTTCAATTCAATTCTTAAGGGGTGGTGAGAATGAAGCTCATGTCCTGATAATCCTGCAAATGTCAAAAAAAAAGTATAGTTCATCTCACCAATGAATATGTAGGGAGAACACACAAACAAAAACTCTAAAAAGCAACATTCAAAAGTTACTGTAGCACATACTGAAATTTGGCAAGAATTTCCCCAGATTTTGAAGCCCAAAAATTTACAAACCATGGATAAAAATTTAAATAAATTAAGGATCAAACAACCATACAACATTCCTCATGGTTTAAAGTAAGATATGCATGCACAATCAAGAAGAAAAGGCAAGGTTGCTCCAAAACAAAAACTAAGGCTTCAAAGCTTGAATCGATGAAGATCGGTGAAATAGATGGTAAAACTTCAATTAATCCACAAGATCTAAGTTGGAAGAGGTAGGAGAGGAGTGAAGAGGAAGAAAAATGAAGAAAAATGGTGAAAGAATGAAAGAAAACGGACGAAAAATGAGTGAGATCAAGGGAGAGAAAGGTGGCTACTTAAAGTCGGAAATTTCAGCCCCGAAAGCCATACGGGCTCCATGCGGGCGCATGGAGCCCATGAGGATTTCTGTCCTTCTCTAGCCCATGAGGTCAGAAGTCTCATCGAGTTGCCCTCACGGGTGCATGGCACCCGTGAGGCCCCTGGGGAGCAGAAAAATGGTCCATACGGGCCATATACAGCCCGTATGGACCTGGAAAAATAAAATTTTGGCATGGCTCCCATGTAACTTAGAACAAAACTAGTTTACAACATCTATAACACGAAAACATGCATTGAAACACAACCAAACAATGCCAAAGCACTAGATAAGATTCACAAATATAAGACAAGCATGGATCATTCAACAAACAATAATACAAACACAACACAAACACAAGCTTTATGAATAAACTCAACAAACATGTAAAATACGAAAAATGAAACATGAATACTTTGAAACTTGGGTTGCCTCCCAAGAAGCGCTTGTTTTACGTCATTAGCTCGACGTACTTTTTTCTTACCTCAAGGTGGATCAAATGGTGGGGACTTACCTCCAAGTCCAAGAGAAGTGCTCCAAGATGGGAAACTCATCGAGAGACATGAAAAGACACGGAATTTACCCTTCCCCTCGAAGAATAGCCGATCGATCTCCCATGGTGGTGATAGTGTGCAATTCATCCCCAATTTCTGTTTCTTGTCCCTCTTGCACTAAATTTTTCTAGTGGTTGATTTCTTCTTATTATTCGGCCACGGAAATGCCCCCACATAGCCTACCTGCTTTACTTGTGTGGGAGATGGATTGTTCCCCTTGCACTCATCGCCATCCATTCCTTCCAAGAATTCATCCAAGTGGTTAATCGCCAAGACCTCCTCGCACACAATCGAGTAATAATCATATCGGTTTCATCAAGAAAATAGAGGGATCATCATGGTCCATGGTGTGTTTCATAGTAGCGGGAGTGTAAGAATGACTTCCTCATCCCCCACTCTCAATGTCATTCTTCCCCTTTACATCAATGAGGGCACCGGCGGTGTTAAGAAATGGTCGCCTCGAGGATCAATGGGACTTCAACATCATCATCCACATCAAGAATAACAAAAATCCACCGGGATAATAAGCTTGTCAACTCTAACTAACACATCCTCAACGACACCACGGGGCTTCTTTATGGACCGGTCTGCAAGTTGTATTGTCATCCTTGTAGGCCTCATGTCTTCCAATCCTAGTTTCAAAAACAGCTTGTAGGGCATTACATTGATGCTCGGCCCCTGAATCCGCCAAGGCCTTTTTCTTGCATGCCTTCCCCAATCACACATGGAATAATGAAACTCTCGGGATCAGTTAATTTCTTAGGGAGCTTCCTCTGAATCACCGCAGAGCAGTTCCCGTGGTAATGCAACTGCTTTCTAATTCCTCCAATTTTTCTCTTGTTAGTCGCTAGGGTCTTTCATAAACTTTGCATACTTGGGCATTTGAGTTAACTCTTCAACAAGAGGGATGTTTATGTGCAACCGCTTGAATACATTAAGGAATTTCTTGAATTGAGCCTCTTCTTTATCTTGCTTCAACCCTAGCCGGATAGGGAATGACCCGGCTTTGTACTCGCACCCTTGGAGTTGGCGCTGAAGGGTTTCCTCATCTTGCTTTTTCCTTTCTTCCTTCAACTTCACTCTCGGATGGCTTAGGGTCTTCCTGTATGGCTACCCCATTCTCTTTAGTGCTTGAGCCCTCCTCGGCTCGTGCTTCCACCTGTTTCCCACTCCTGAGAGTGACGGCTTTCAAATGCTCCCTCGGATTATTTTCAGTGTTACTAGGTAAGCTACCCAGTGGGCGCTCCGAATTTGCCCTAGCAAGTTGCCCAACCTGGTTTTCCAATGATTGAATGGAGGCCTGAACATTCCTCAAAACAGTGTTCACTTCAGCGAATTGATTGTTGATGTTCACAAATTTTGCCTCGGTACTGATCATAAATCTCGCTAACACATCTTCGATGAGTGAACTTCTTCTCGGGCTCTGAAGAGATTGAGGTGGAAGTCCCCGTGGGTCATGGGGCCGATGTTCTAGCAGTTAACCCCTAAGAAAAAAATTTGGGTGATTCCTCCACCCCGGATTATATGTGTTTCCATAAGGATTCCCCGGGCCTCGGGAGCTCCCCCAACATAATCAATCTGCTCTCAACTGGGGCATCCGAGGCTATTGAAATTGGCCACCGAGCAAAGAGCATGCCCGACCCCATAAGTCTCGCAAGACAAAAGCGCACTGACTTTGAGCTCGTACCCAACACAAACCGATCGAATCTCTTTGTTAGGGGCCTCAACCTTGGCAGCTAGCGCAGTGTTGTCATTTATCTCATAAATTCCAGCTGCCTTTAGGGGGTTTTTGCCTAGTAGACCAATGACACTCATTACTTGCCATGTTTTTCAATCAAGATTTCAGAGCATCCTCGGGGGCTTTACTACTCAATGACCACCCTCGCCGCAGAGATCGATGAGTCATGTCGGTTGCATAATTCGTGCCATTGCAAAAGCATCCGGATCCTCATCCACGAGGAAAAAGCCATGATGGGGACACTTGCGTAGGAGATCCTTGAATCTTTCATGTGCCTCAAAGAGTGTCTCGTAGTCCCCTTGTCGGAATGCGTAAAATCTCTTGCCTCAATCTAGCGGCTTTGCTTGGTGGGAAATACCTCGCAAGAAATTTGTCCACCATTTCCTTCCAAGTGGTGATCGACCCCGGTGCCAATGACGTGAGCCATCTATATGCTGCTCCCCTTAGACTGAAAGGGAATAATCTCAATCTTATCGCATCATCGGACACTGAGTTAATCTTGAAGGTGGAACAAATTTGGAGGAAGCGAGACAAATGCGCATGCGGGTCTTCATCAGCTAGCCCGTCAAATTGTATGGAATTTTGGACCATCCCAATTGTGCTTGCTTTAATTTCAAAGTTATTAGCCGGCACGGTGGGAGCATGCACACCGAATTCCTCACCAGTAAACTGAGGCCTTTCATAATCAGACAAGGTACGCCTTGGTTCTGCCATGACTGAAGGTTCACTAATCTCAACCCGTGTTCCTTGATGTTCTGAACTCTCAGCCACCTCTCTCAATCTTTGATGCAAGGTTCTCTCAATTTCGTCGACAGGTTCTACTAGATTTGTTTGATATGCACGTGTCATACGATGGTACCTTCCACAATATTGAAAGCCAATAATCAGGATATAAGTACGAGATAATAAAATAAAATAAGAACAAGTGAAATGGAAATATATGTACAAAAAGAAGCAGATGAACAAAATAAAAGAAACAATGGCTAAATCAATAAACTCTAAGTTTTCCGAGTATTCCTTGTGGGTCCCCGGCAACGGCGCCAAAAACTTGATGAGCGATCCGCAAGTGCACGGAGTCGTCAAGTAATACTCCTCGTGCGAGCACGAGAGGGTCGTATTCCCTGGGCCCAAGAATCTACTCTTACTTCCTCTTTGCGTATTGTCTAGCCGAATGATTCGAAGGGTTTCTCTAATCTATTACTTGAAATAAAAGAACTACAAATGGAGTCTATGATAAGGTAGGGGTATAAAAATCGGGGAAGGAAATGGTCACGGATGCGGATTCCCTAGGGGCTACTAAAGTGCAAAGGATGCTAAGAATGTCATGCAATTGAAGGTTTGGACCTAGAGATTTCCTAAATTAGATCAACCCGATGGTCACGGCAATTAATCCCTAATCGGGTATAAGTATTGACACGTAATTCCTTCCCGATCAAATCCTCATACGATTGCATTAACAAGTGGGGAAATCCCTAATTAGGGCCGGAACACAACTTGGTCTAGCCCCTAATGGTGGAGGGGTGCAGAATACCCGATGGTCACGGCGTATTCAGTACATGAATCCCTTCCAAACTTGTGTGTCTAGTACAAGGGCGATGGTCACGCTACCAAGTACAACCTAGCAGTTGGTTTACAGAGTTCTCATGTAAGCAACACATCAAATGCACCAAGAATGAATCACAAACACACAACAATGGCAATAGACAAAATTAAATCATCCAAATACACAAGTTCACCCCAAGGTTCACCGGCATCCGGTGACCTTGGGGTCTACTCGTCCATGCAAACAAATACAAGCAACAAGTCCATAAAAACAACTACAAATGGCATAAGAAAACTCCCTCAAACAATAGAAGTAGGAAGACAAGCCAAGCTAAGTGGAAATGCTTCCACGGACGCCGCCATGGGGGCGGCTTCCCTCGTCGTCTACAAACTCCCAAAGAAGAGATCGATGAAGATCTAGTCAAAACCGAGCTTCTCCCTTTGATTTCCCTTCTCCAAAACGTGTGATCTTACCTCCTAAAGACTGGTGCAAATCGGCTCCAAGAACTCTCCCAAAAACTCCTTCTCTTGTCCTAGAAAAATCAGTTTCATTTATATCCCGTCAGTCCATGCGGGCATCCATGCGGGCGCATGGAGCCCGTGAAGCTCACAGCCAAATGCCCAGAAAACATGCCGGTGCTACAGTACTCGGTTACAGTGTTTTGGCTACAGTGTTTTGCTGTAGTAACCGAGGGTTGTGAAATTCCAGCAAACCTCACGGGCACCTATGCGGGTGCATGGAGCCCGTGAAGCTCACAGCCAAATGCCCGCAGCATAAATAGTGATCAGCTACAGTAATGCTACAGTGCTGGGACCCCAAAAATGCCGTTTTCGGTGTCGAATTCATCCAATTTACATTTTTGAGCTACATTCGGCACATTTATGATCTGCAACACCAAAAGAACAAATTTATACTCAAACGGGCATCAATTCATCAAGATATACACAAATAATACAAGATCAATACGTATAAAATACATACATTTAGGCGTTTATCAGTGAACTCACTCAAAACAACCCAAGGTATACTCCTCAAAGTTCTAAGTACAACGGACTTATTTATCTACAAAAGTGACAGCAATTTCAAAGATGGTAGTATCTCCACACATCCTCTAAGGTAGCCCTTTCCAAAGCGGCCGCTAAGGTGGCTTTCACACTTTCGAGGTGGCCGCTAAGGTGGCTTTCACACTTTCGGAGTGGTAGCTTTCACTCATCCTATGAGATAGCTCTTTCTCTCATTAGGGCATAGCTAGTATCCGACTTATGAGAGTATCTTCATACTACTTAGGTGGTAGCTCTTTTCACAAGCACAAATAAACAATAAAACTTATGAGATAGCTTTTTTTTTTTTAACACAAGAAACAGCTATAACTAGTCTCTTTAACATCGAACATAAGTTTCCAATAGAGTTTAAAGAGTGAGTAGTGCACCGAGTGTAAATCGGGTAAAAATTCCTAGAAATTCAAGCAAGAACTAGAGCATGAAAGCATTCAATGTTAAAATTTCTCCTAAACTCAAGAATACAATCATTGCAACTAAGGTGAACCGCCATTGGCTATGTGAGCATATATCAATCAAGAACAATACAAAGGATGTGTGCACTATGAAACTCCCCCCACACTTAAGATGTACATTGTCCCCAATGTACACATGCAAGCTCACTCAAAATGTATATCATTCAAAAGCAAATGTGGGAGAAGCAATCAAAACAATACTCCCCTGACTCCTAGTGTTGCGTTTGATGAAGCTAATTCCATAGGAGTAGTGTTCCGACGGGTTGTGAAGCTCACACGGCCAAGTGCCTAAGCACCTTGGCCGTGCCCATGACTAAGTCTCAATTCCCATGATGACAAGACCATCTACATGCATACACGAGGGGGTTCAGTGAAGCTCAATAAAAGCAAAATAACTCAAGTATATATAAAAGATAGACAGTGAATACAACTCGAGATGCAAAATGAAAATAAACTCAGAAGGAGAATCCTTTCTGAGTGAACAAGTCTAAAAATAAAGATTGCAAAATAAGGAAAATGCAGAAAAAATAAAGTCAAATGTCGGTGTCACGCTCGGGTTCCGGTGCTGCTGCTGGTGAAGACGCACATGGTGGGTCCACCAGTGCCGGGGTAGAGGATGGGGGTGCAGTAGATGCCGAGGGTCTGGATCTCAATAGATCTCGTAGAAAGTCGAAACGGGCTATAAGATCTGTATACTGAGCTGACTGTATAACGCGGAGCTCCGCTACCTCGGTCCGAATCTCTCTCACAACGCTCTCAAGCCTCTCAATACGGTCATAAGCTCGAGGACCCTGTGTTGCGGGGGGTCTGGGACTCTGCCGGGAATCCTCCGCAGTATCTCCTCCGCTCCTGGCGATCTCTGGGGTAGCTGTAGCAACAATATAGACCCCTGGTCCACATCTCCGTACCAACCCCATCATCCTGATCGTCTCAAACGCAAGAGGGGTAGGCACAACTGTCCTCTCAGTACCACATAAAGCATCCCCCAAACCCATTCCCAAGATGAGCCTGGTGATGTAAGGGCTAGCAAATAATAAACCCACTCTCACAGACTGACCCTGGTGTCTCAGAATATCCGCTAATATGCACCCCAAGTGAATCGGCACGTTGCGGGCCATGGAGTATAAAAAGAACAAATCCTGCCTGGTCAGAGCAGCTGTGTTATTGGCTCGACCTGACACAGACCTGCTGATAACTGCGTGCAAATACCTGTAGCTCGACCGGGGATAGCCTAGTGGCCTTCAACATCCCTGGTTCATACTCCCCATGTCCACACAGAATCCTATACGCATGATGTGGAGTCACTGATACCGGAAAATTCGCAGGTAAATGTCCATACTCCACTGTACCTGTATATGTGACATCGTACAGGCCCATCTGAATCGAAAACTCAGTGACACTCATGGAAAATGGATGTCTGAATGCCCGAAACTATATAGCCTCCATAGTGTCAAATCTCCCATGCATCAAATGAAACTCAAACGAAGCTAAAACCTCAAGCGTCAATGCGCGGTAAGCTGGCTCACTGATCGTCAGTAGCCTCCTCCAACTTCCTACTGCTAGCATCTCATCAATCTCATTAGCTAGCTCGTCACCCCGCTGAATATCTCTCAGCACTTGCAAATCCGTGAAACAAGTTTGACCAAAACCAAGTGCTGAAAGTCTCTCAAATCGAGCTTGATGCTCGGGATTTGAGAATTCCATGTGTATTGGCTCGGGTGGGGTGATTCTGAGACGCTTTACTTCGTTGTTCTTCACGCAAGGTGCCATATCTGTAGTACAAAAAGAGGAAAACGATCAAAGAAATCTCTCAAACGATCGCAAGGTTTTTAAGGAAAAAATCGTGTCTCATAGAATTCTGTGCATCCACACGGGCGTGCGGAAAATACCCACGCCCGTGCGCTTCATTACAAGAGAGCCACAGGGGCGCACGCACGCCCCTGTGCACTCTCGGGAAAACACTACTTCGACTCTGACTGCTTTTGCACGAGCGTGTGAAAAATACCTACGCCCGTCTGTCCGACCCACAGGGGTAGTCGCACGCCCCTGTGGCTTCTCTGGACATCCGAGAAAAATACCAAGTGTTATACACGCCCGTGCAGAAATTCCGCACGGGCATGGACATTCACATGCCCAACTCACAGAGGCAGCCACACGCCCCTGTGTTTTCTCGGGATGGAAATTACCCACGCCCGTGTGTAATTCACAAGGTCGCCCACAGGGGCGAGTCCATGCCCCTGTGTGCTCTCGGGATAATCTGCCCAATTCTGCAGGAATTTACACACCCGTGCGGAAATTAACCACGGGCGCGTGACAGTCACATGGTCTTTCACAGGGGCAGCCGCACGTCCCTGTGCCTTCTCTGGATGAGCTCGCAATACAAATCCACGGGCGTGCGGAAATTCCACACGCCCGTCTGTCTTCACTGGATGCCTTAGAAAAATCTGCAGGCTCTGCAAAAAATTTCTGAACATGTTCACACACTCAGTGCCTGCCTAATATGCAGGTTTTACCAATGAAAAACATGGAATAAAGCTCAAACAACATAACTTCGCCAATTCCACATAGAAACACACGATTAATATTCAAAGTTCACAAGGAAATCTCAGCACAAACATTTAAAAAATTAAGACACCAACACTTAACAATTTATTCATGCAAAACACTACATTATTCAACTAAGAAAAACAGTAACCACTTGGGTTGCCTCCCAAGAAGCGCTTGTTTAATGTCACTAAGCTTGACGTACCTTATCTTACCTCACGGGGGTTCATAAATGAAAGTTGCCCTCTAATCCATGGCTTGAAAGCATGATGTGCAAAGTCTCTTGAGGGTAGAAGGTGAATTATCAAGCTTCGGACCACCTAACAATGATTCATCCAACTTCTTCGGTTCACGTACGTCTCCAACAACTTTGGAGTGTTTTCGGTGGTGTCTCCTAGCCCTCTTCATTTTCTAGAGCACTTTCTTCAAGATCCCCAGGGTAGATGGTGCTTCTTCTGTCGAACCAAGCATCATTACTTCTTCATAATCCTCCTCTTGGTCGAACAAACCTTTATACGGATCCGGATTGAACATCTCCTGCATGTATTCATCAACAATTTCATCAGTAGTGTCTAGAAAAGATAAAGTATCATCGAAATCAAGAGAATGCCACATGGCTTCAACAAGGCGGTATGTGAGCTTGTCATCTTCAACTCTCAATGTAAGCTCTCCGCCGTCCATGTCAATCAATGCTTTGGAAGTCCGCAAGAACGGTCTCCCAAGTATCAAGGGTACATCCACATCCTCATCGACATCTAGTACTACAAAGTCAACCGGAAAAATGTACTTGTCCACCTTGACAAGTACGTCTTCAATGATGCTTCTCGGATGTCGCACTGTTCGGTCGGCTAGTTGCAAAGTCATCCGAGTAGGCCTAGGCTCGCCCAAGCCTAGCTTTTTAAAGAAAGTGTATGGCATGACGTTAATACTAGCCCCTGAATCCGCCAATACCATTTCCTCACCTAAATTGCCAATATTGCACGGAATGATGAAGTTTCCCGGGTCTTTCTTCTTGTTCGGTATGTTCTTTTGCAACACCGCCGAGCATGAAGCATCTAGAATCACTAAAGCACTTTCCTCCAACTTCCTCTTGTTAGTCAACAAGTCTTTCAAGAACTTCGCATACTTTGGCATTTGGGCCAATGCCTCAACAAAAGGAATATTGATGTGGAGTTGCTTGAACAAACTCAGGAACTTCTTGTACTGTTCATCCCCTTGGTCATTTTTCAATCTAGAGGGATAAGGGATTCTTGGCTTGAAAGGTGGGGCTGCCACCTCTTTCTCTTTGCTTGTCCCCACTTCTACCTCTATAACCTCGGGTGTGTGTTCTTTTGGCTTCTCACTCGAAAGCCTGCCTTCAACCTCATGACCACTTCTCAAAGTGATCGCCTTCACGTGCTCTCTAGGATTGGTCTCTGTATTGCTCGGCAAGCTTCCATGTGGCCTTTCAGAGAGAGACTTCGCAATTTGCCCCACCTGATTTTCTAGGTTATGCAAAGAGGCGGTGTGGTTACGAAGTGTAGACTCGACTGATTCAAACCTTGTATTTGCTGATTGTATAAATCTAGTCAAGTGCTTCTCTAGGTCACTCATTCGGGTTTCCAAACCTGAAACTCTGTTTTCGACCTGAGGGGCTTGTTGTTGTTGGAAACCCGGTGGCCCCATGGCCTTCTGTGGACCTTGATTACTCCATGAGAAATTGGGATGATTCTTCCAACCTGGATTGTAGGTATTGCTATATGGGTTTCCTTGAGTTCTCATGCCATTACCTACAAAATCAACATTCTCCACCGAAGAACCATCAATAATAGAGATCGGGCAATCCGAGGGAGCATGTCCTCCACCACACCCGTTGCAATTAATCACGGTCGCCACTCTATTTGAAGTTAGAAGATCTAACTTCTTACTCAAACTCTCCACTTGAGCCGCCAATGAAGTTACCGCATCTATCTTATGGAGACCGGCCACTTTCTTCTTCTCCCTAGCATTCCATTGGTAGCAGTTTAACCCCATTTCTTCAATCAACTGACGGGCCTCATCGGGGGTCTTGCTACCTAAGGTACCTCCTGCTGTCGCATCCAAGAGTTACCTTGTAATCGGGTTCAAACCATTGTAAAAGGTTTGAACAATCATCCACTCCGGGAATCCGTGTTGCGAGCACTTCCTCAGGAGCTCCTTGAACCTTTCCCATATAAAAGTAAAGCAATGAAATACAACTCGAGACCAAATAAAAGATAAACTCAGAAGAAGAATCCTTTCTGAGTATACAAGTCCAAGAGATAGTGCAAAACTAAAATATGAAAACATAAAGAAACTAAAACAAAAATGCATCATGCGTTGGTGTCGTTGACGGTCGGCTCTACTGCTACTGTTGCTGGTGGAGATAGGTCAAATGGTGCTGGCAGATCTGGTGATGGTGAAGTCACATCATGCTAAAGTATCTACTGTAGGAGGGGTCCACCATCTCATAACAAACGGTGAAGTCACGTCATGCTTAAGTAGCTGTTGTAGGATGTCAAGACGCGCCATCACCACTATATGGTTCATAGCCTGTGTAGTGCGAACCTCAGCCAAGTCTGCCTGTAGTACCCCTACCGCACTATCAAGCCTCTCAAATCAGTCATGGGCTCGAGTCGAGGAAAAAATCTGCACTGGATATGGCTCCTGTGCCGCATGTGGAGCCTCGGTCTCTGTCTGCTCAGGCTGAGGATCCCGCGCTAACTGAAACCCTTCAGCCGTGTCACCACCACCCTCAGCTATCTCTAGATCAGGTATAATCAGTACATGCATTCCCGGCCCATACCTGCGCAGCATCCCCATCTGTCTAATCGTCTCTACACCCAAGGGAACAGGTATGGTCGTCTTCTCAGTCTCCCTAATAGCGTCTCGTAGACCATTTCTAATGATGAGCCTAGTGATGTACGGGTCAGAGAAAAGAACACCGATCCTGGCATACTGACCCTAATGTCTCAGGTACTGTGCTAGTATGTGGCCAAGATGAATCAGCTGGCTCTGTACCATGGAATACAAGTAGAGAAGCTCCTGTCGGCTTAGAACACCTATACTATCACCGTGTCTGTTTACTGATCGGCTGTAGCTCGGTTGAGACAAACAAGTAGCCTTCAACACCCCCGGCTCATACTGACCACGGCCACATAATCTGTAGGAAGCTACTCGTACTCATCTGTGGTAGTAAAGTCTTCATCGTATAACCCCAACTAAATCGAGAACTGTGTGACACTCATACTATAATGATGCCTGAATACTCTAAACTGTATGGCGTTACCACTATCAAAATTGGAGTACGATCTGTCAAACTCAAATGATGCCAATACTTCTAGTATCAGCATACGGATGGCAGGATCAAGGATAGTGAGCAATCTGCGCCAACTACCCACAGCTAGCATCTCCTCAACCTCATTTGCCATATCGTCGGCCAACTGTATCTCTCACATAGCACTCGAATCCGGGAACTCCGTCTAACCGAACTTAAGCTTCGACAACCTCTCAAAGAGGACCTAGTGCTCGGGGATAGCGAATCCCAGATTCTCTGGCTTAGGGGATGGCTCACGCGGGAGCTTGTTAGCTTGCTTTTTCGACCGAGGTGCCATATCGACGAGATAAAGTTGACAAACCTTGAAAGCAGCCAAGAAACTCAATTAAAACTTCCCTAATCGATGGTGGGAAGTCGGGAGGGTGTGAGAGAGAGTTCTCTGAGTGCTGGGGAGTGTGATAATGAAAAAGGTTTGATAGACTTATAAAGGAAATCGCAGCCTTCTTGAGTTCTGTACATCCACACGGGCGTGTGGAAATTACCCCCACCCGTGTGTCTCCACAGGAGGGCTTCACAGGGGCAAACGCACGCCCCTATGTGCTCTCGGGATAACACTCTGAACCTCTGAACACAACCACATGGGCATGCGAAAATTACCCACACCCGTGTGCCTAACCCACAGGGACAGACGCACGTCCCTGTGGCTTCTCTATCCAACTGAGAAAACTCTCTAAGTATAACACATGCCCGTGCAGAAATTCCACATGAGTGTGGACCTTCACAGGACCAGCTCACAGGGGCACTCACACGCTCCTGTGTATTCTCGTGATGGAGGAGAAGTCTTCTGTAGAGATCTACACGGCCGTGTGAAAATTACCCACTCCCGTGTGTTTGTCACAGCATCATCCTTAGGGGCGAGTCCACGTCCTTCTGTCTTCTTGGGAAAAATCTCTAAATCTCTGCAGGAAGACACACGCCAGTGCGAAAATTACCCACGGGCATGTGATTATCGCAAGGTCATTCACAGGGGCGAGTCCATGCCCCTGTGTCCCCTTGGGATGAGCTCTCAGTAAAGACGCACGGCCATGTGGAAATTCCCACACTGCCGTGTGTTTTCCCTTGATGACTTAGAAAAATTACAGGCTCTGCAGAACATCTCTAAATGTGTATACACACTCAGTGCCTGCCTTGCATATAACATATACCAGGGAAAAACACAAGGAAACTCGCTCAAACGACCAATAACTTGGCCAAACACATTTAAGCACACGATAACACCAAATAATCCACAAGAAAATCATAGTAGAAGCATCTATAAATCAAGACACCAACACTTAAAACCTTATTCATGCAAACACTAAACTAAACACAAGAAAAATAGTAAAGACTTGGTTTGCCTCCCAAGAAGCGCTTGTTTAATGTCACTTACCTTGACGTACCTCGCCTTACCTCACGAGGGCTCATAGATGAAGTTTTCCCTCTTACCCATCACTTGGAAGCATGATGAACATAGTCTTTTGAAGGTAGAGGGGGAGTTGTCGAGCTTGTTACTGCCCAAGGGTTTATCACCCTTGTTCTGTTCTTACACATCCCCAATAGCTTTGGGGCGTTTCTTATGGCATCTCCTTGCCCGCTTCATCTTCCAAACCACCTTCTTCACTATCCCCCGGGTAGATGGTACTTTCTCCTTTAGACCAAGAGCTAATACTTCTTCTTCCTCCACTTCTTGGTCTAGCAACCCCTCGTACGGGTCAAGATTCAACATTTTCTGCACATATTCATCGATTAGTTCATCAGTAGTGTCAAGAAAGTAGAGAGTATCATCAAAGTCAAGAGAATGTCGCATGGCTTTGGCGAGGTGGTAGGTTAACTTGTCGTCGACCACCCTCAGTGTCAACTCCCCACCATCCATGTTGATCAGTACCTTGGAAGTGGGCAAGAAAGGCCTCCCAAGTATTAAAGGAACATCTGCATCCTCATCGATGTCCAACACTACGAAGTCTACAGGAAATATATACTTGTCAACTTTGACAAGCATGTGTTCAATGATGCCACTCAGATGTCTCACCGTTCGGTCTACCAATTTTAATGTTATCCGAGTGGGACTAGGCTCTCCCAAGCCTAGCTTCTGAAAGAGTGAATATGACATGACGTTGATACTGGCCCCTGAATCCACCAATGTTATTTCTTCATCCAAATTGCCAATGTTGCACGGGATGATGAAGCTTCCGGGGTCTTTCTTCTTGTTTGGCATATTCTTTTGCAACACCGCCGAGCAAGAGGTATCTAGAATCATGACACGCGTCCGAATATGCATGTAAACTGCAAGTGCACGGGTGTCGAAGTAATAATTACCCCGGTGAGTGGGTAGTCGAATCCACAGGGAACAGGGCTACTAGTACTAACTTCTTCTCTGCTTTCTAACCTAATGATAAATGGAAAGGTGTGGTGATCTAATGTGCGAAGAAATGAATACCGGAGATGAATATGCAAGTGTTAAATGGATGGAGATCTCAATCAGTAAAAGTGGGGTATACGGGCAATGCTCCCCCTAGGATTCAGGTATTAGGTACCGAATAAGCAAAGTGTTTCTATGATGAGTAAGTTAAGTCATGGAAATCCAAATATAATCGGATCCGGCCTCCCGATCACCGATACTAGTCCCCTACGAGGTCCTGGTGGAGAAATCGCTCAATCTCAACACCTCACACCACATATGACTGCAAAGCACTCTAGGGATTCCAAGAGGTGTATCCGATTCCTAAAGATTGATCCAACCCTAATTCCCGGCGAAGGATCCTAACCCCCTATAAGGTCCCGGTGGAGAAATCTCTCAATCTCATGCCTCACACCAAATATGGTTGCATAGAGCTTAGGGAACGGAGATAGAATACACTCAATCGGAAGGGAGAGGGAGCACTCCACTATCTCATGACTCACCTTCTCAACCCTCTTTAACCTTGAAGTTCTAACTCTAATGGAGACCTCTCTCACATCAAAGTAACAAATCACGCAAATCCAATCAACCACAAGGATTAATTAAACAAGCAAGCAATGAGAATACAAGATTAAAACTTAATCAAACTCGGATTAAATAGAAACACTAAGCAAATCCACAAAAGATGAGAATCCTAGGGTTCACAAGCCCAAATACCCTCTAGGGTTTTAGCTCTCCATGGAGCAACATACAAAACACACCATCAATGAATGAAAGTACATTAAAACCATAGAAATAAACCCCCTTATATATGAACTGATGGCCTTGATGGAGAGCTTCGACATCTTGAAGGACCCACTCCGAAGCTAGGTTCACCGGTGGCTTCCTTGATGCTATGACGGAGGAGGAATCAATCAAAGTTGGTGACGAAGCGTCTCCAAAGCCGCAAAGACCTCCTCTCCAAACCCTAGCCGTCTCACCCCTCAAGAGCCGCACAAAAGATGAGAAAGAATAGGGTAAAACGGCTATTTATAGACCTTAGATCGCGTCTGTCACGTGCCCTCACGCGCCCGTGTGGATTTTCCACGCGCCAGCGTGGGCTGCAAGAATTTCCACGCGGGCGCGTGGAATTGCTACAGTACTTTTCACAAAACGCGATCCGAACACTCTTCTCTTAAGGCCACATGTCCGGGCACACGTCCATGTTGTAGGCTATAAAACTTTTCTTCATCGACGTATATTTGAGAGGTCTTGCAATCTTCACAAAAGAGAAGGAATATGAAGATGTGCCTGCCTTTGTGCCCTTCCAAATAGTGAATTGACTTGAATCTTCTTGGAAGTTGGCACACATCTCCACATTTATGAACTGCTCTCGTGTCTTGGTCCTTGAATTGAACAAGAACTCCCAACATTGTGTCTTTATAGCCTATCTTTGCTTCCTTTTAACTCTTCAAGGCATTCACAACCTATATGCATAAAAGAACACCAAATACACAATATGAGACATAAACCACAGTAAAAATGATGCTTAATGCATGTAAAACATATATAAAAATATGTCTACTCAAGCACTTATCAAATTACCAATACACTCTCTTCCAAC
This sequence comes from Dioscorea cayenensis subsp. rotundata, assembly GCF_009730915.1. Taxonomy (NCBI): domain Eukaryota; kingdom Viridiplantae; phylum Streptophyta; class Magnoliopsida; order Dioscoreales; family Dioscoreaceae; genus Dioscorea; species Dioscorea cayenensis. The sequence goes on from NC_052489.1 coordinate 16,768,039, forward strand.
TTCCTCTTATTGGTCAAAAGATCTTTCAAGAACTTAGCATACCGAGGCATTTGAGACAACGCCTCTACAAAAGGAATATTGATGTGCAATTGCTTGGATAAACCCAAGAACTTCTTGTATTGCTCATTATTTTGGTCGTTCTTCAATCTTGAAGGATAAGGGATTCTTGGCTTCTATGGTGGGGGTACCACCTCCTTCTCTTTGTTTGCTCTTTCCTCAATCTCCATGACCTCGGGTGCTGCAACATTGGGCTTCTCACTAGGAAGCCTACCCTCGACCTCATGACCACTTCTCAAAGTGATCGCCTTCACATGTTCTTGTGGATTGGTCTCAATGTTACTTGGCAAGCTTCCTTGTGGTCTCTCCGATAGAGACTTCGCAATTTGCTCCACTTCATTCTCTAAATTATGCAGGGAAGCGGTGTGGTTACGAAGTGTAGCTTCGACCGACTGAAAACGTGTATTCGATTATTGAACAAATCTGGTCAAAGCTTTCTCTAGATTGGTCATTCAGGTTTCCAAGCCTGAAACTCTATTTTCCATATTTGGGGCTTGTTGTTGTTGGAAACCCCGATGGTGCCATGGCCTTTTGCTGCCCTTGGTTACTCCATGAGAAATTGGGGTGGTTCCTCCACCCTTGGTTGTAGGTGTTGCTATAAGGATTATATTGTACCCTTCCCGAGTTACCCACAAAATCTACTTGTTCAGTCGGGGCTGAAGTAGCAATCGAGATAGGACAATCAGACAGCATATGTGAACCACCACAACCATCACAACTCATGATAGCGACCATCCTCGGTGAAGTCAATGTATCCAATTTCTTGCTCAATTCCTCTACTTGGGCTGCCAAGGATGTAACTGCATCGATCTCATGGAGTTCAACCACTTTCTTCCTTTCCCTCGCATTCCATTGGTAGCTATTCATGGCCATTTCTTCTACCAACTGTCAGGCTTCATCAGGGGTCTTGCTCCCCATTGTACCTCCTGCGGCGGCATCTAAAAGTTATCTTGTACTTGGATTCAACTCATTGTAAAAAGTTTGAATGATCATCCATTCGGGATATCCATGTTGTGGACACTTCCGTAAGAGATCCTTAAATCGCTCCCACGTCTCAAACAAGGATTAAAGCTCCATTTGAACAAATGACGATATCTCATTACGAAGCTTTGTCAACTTTCTCGGAGGGAAATATTTTGCAAGGAAAGCTTCGACCATATCATTCCAAGTTATGATGGATGCTTTTGGAAAGGAATGAAGCCACTGCTTGGCTCTTCCTTTGAGAAAGAATGGGAAAGCCCTCAATCTGATAGCATCATTGACAAGATCCCCTTGCATATATCCCGCAAGTGCACGGGTTTGTCGAAGTAATAATCCCGGGAGAGCGGGTATCGAATCCACAGGGAGTAGGGAGTAAAGACACTTAATTCGATTCTTAGCTATGTGGAATATCAATAATTATAAGTGTGACAATGATTCAATTCTCAACAATTAAAAGCAACAAGTAAGAGAGCAAAAGTAAGAAGGAGGTAAGGCAATCGATAAAGATGGGGTACTCGGATGATGCTTCACCTAGGATAATCGCTTCAAGTGCAAGAACTCTCTATTATGCTTCCTAATCAATGCAATGGTGAGTCGTGGAAATCCTTACATACATAGTCCCAAATCTAAGGTCAACTATGCCTAACTCTATTCATGTCCCGGAGGAGAGATTAAATAATCTCTCAACCTCGCACTCGAATAAAGTTGCAATGAGCTCTAGGGATTCCGGGTGATAAATCTCTTCCTAATTATAGACCTAACCCTTTGGTCCAGGTGGAAGGTCCCTAACCACAATTAAGCCCTAGATACTAAGATCCCCTCAACGCTTCACTCCGTTGCACGCGCAACTAAGCCCCAGCGGAGATTCATCCCTTAGACCATTCACTCTATTATGGCCGCAAAGAACTCGAGGAACGGAGGTAGAATCTATCATGTCGGAGGGGAAAGGGGACGCTTCTGTACCTCTCGACTCACCCTCTCAACCCTCTCCAACCTAGCTTTGTCTAACGCTCATAGTGTGTCACTCACTCACAAGGTTACCAACAAGAACTCTCAACCCTAGTGTCACTCTAGGGGAAATGTTCATACAATCAAGCATTCAAGGTTGGAACTCACAATAAACATCAATTTATTGAAAGCATAATAAAGAAGTTCAAAGAAACGAATACATCCTAGGGTTCACAATCACCCAAGTACCCACTAGGGGTTTAGCTCTCCATGGAGCTAAGTACAATCAAAGAAATCGAATGTAAAAGCAATGAATCCATAAAGAAACCCCCTCGATGATCGTGTCGATGGTCTTGTGGAGAGTCCTCTACTCGTCGCAAGAGATCCTTTGTCCGGCCTAGGATACACCTCGCTGGATCGATGCCGATGAAAGCTCTCCCAATAACCTTCTTCCAAACGACGCACTATGTCAGAGCCATAGAACCTCTCCAAAAACCTAGCCAATATCCCTCAAAACCCTAGCCGAAGCCCTCTCGCAAGTTGGGGAAAAGATGAAGAAAAGAATACCAAAATCGGGGCTGAATCGGCTTTAAATAGGGCTAGAATCGGGCGACTCCACGGGCGTGGATGGTACATGCGCCCGTACGGAATTTCCACACAGCCGTGGGTAATTTCCACACGCCCGTGTGGATTCTCTGTTTCTCTGATTTCTCGGCCGGCTGTGAACAGTGCTGCTACAATACATGCTACAGTGGTGCATTATGATCCACATTAGCCTATTTCCTTCATACTCGGCCTCACAACCCTACCTGCATAAAAGTAACATAAAAACACACATATTAGTGTAAAGACCTGAGAAAAGTAATGCTCAACATAAGGAATGAACACTTCGCATTCATATCGCACAAGCACTTATCAATCATCTAAACTCCGTTGATCTTCAGTATGTCACAAACTTCTAAGAAGTTTTCGATGTGATTGTTTGGATCCTCATCGGTCAAACTATTGAACTGAGCTGACTGCTGAATTATCTGGATGAATGCCAGTTTTAGCTCGAAATTTGGAGTTGTAATCGGGGGTCACATAATACTAGATTGTGTGCCCAAAACTGAGGGTCTGGCATAGTCAGAAAGTGTTCTCTGTTATTCATTCTGCTTTGCCATATTTTCTGACCTTCAACTTCTATTTCAGCTTGATTGGACGGTTCTTGTATAGGTTCTTTATTCCTTCTTTTGAGTGCAGGTTCAAGTTCAGGATCACCTTCAATGAATATCGAAGGGTTCCCTCGGGTCATAACCTGGAGCTGTACCAAAAGAAAGAAAACAAATCAGAATGATGATAGAATAAAGAGATGTGAAATAGAATGAATGAATGAACAGCTAAGATAGCAAAGCGCAAAGTATCTCTAAACGCCTACTCTCTGGAAACGGTGCCAAAACTTGACACACCGCTTGCGTGTGACCCTCAAGTGCACGGGTTTGTCGAACTAATAAATCCCAGGTGAGTGGGGTATCGTATCCACTGGAATAAGGAATAGAAACACCAAGATTACTACTTAACCTAGCGAAGATAAAACAATGATTGTGTGGATAAGATGTAATGTAGAAAAAATAAAAAAAATAAGAAAAAAAGACACAAATAAGTGAGAGAAAAGGCAATCGATAAGAAGTGGGGTACTCGGATATTGTTTCGCTTAGGATTTTTTCTTCAAGTGTAAAACCATCTATTATGCTTCCTAACTAATGCTCAATGAGTCATGGATATCCTAAGATACCTGGTCCCAAACTTAAGATCAACTGTGACTAACTTTACACTATAACCCAACAAAGAAATTGATTAGTCTCAACACCTCACACTATGCAAAGTTGCAAGAAGCTTTAGGGATTCCAAGTGATAAACCCTATTCCTATATATAAACCTAACCCATTGGTCAAGGCGAAAGGGCCCTAGTCACAATTAAGCCCCAGATACTTAAGTTCACTTCAACGCTTCACTCTGTCGCTCACGCAACTAAGCCCCAATGGAGTTCATCCTTTAGCACTTCACTCTATTGTGACTACAAAGAACTCTAGGAAATGGAGGTAGGATAAATTAAATCTGAAGGGAAAGGGGATGCTCCGCTTCTCGACTCAGCCTCTCGACCCTCTCTAATCTAGCTTTATCTAATCCTCGTGGTGTGTCACACATCCACAAAGATTACCAATATGAACTCTCAACCCTAGTGTCACTCTAAGGGAGAAATCATTCAACAAGTATTCAAGATTGGAACTCAATTTAAAACATCAATTAAGGAAAGCATGATAAAAGGTTAATGAAACAAATACATCCTAGGTATAACAAATCCAAGTATCCACTAGGTGTTTAGCTCTCTGATAAGTGTTTATGTGTTAAGAATGTGAAGTATTCTTTCCTGACAATGAGCATTACTTTTATCAGGTTTAAGTGTTAATACATGTGTATTTGTGTTCTTTTTTGAGTATTTAGGGTTGTGAAGCTGAATATTAAGAAAAGAAGCCAAAAGTAGATCGTGAACGCATTATTTGGTGAAATCTTGGAAGGAACAAACACGAAGACACAAGTAGGGCTCTAAGATACGTGAATGTGTGCCAACCTCCATGTAGTCAAGGCATTATAATGTGTTGGAGGGGCACGAAGGCAGTCACATTTGCGTATCCCGACTTGTGCATTGATAGCAAGATCTTCTCCAATGAGGACTTTGATTGAAGAAAAGTTGCGATCTACGGCATAAACGTGTGCCCGTTTATGTTGCCTCGATGAAAAGTGTGAAATTGGGAATGTTTTGGCGGAGCACTGTAGCAGGACACTGTAGCAAATCGATGTAGTAATATACTATAGCAGTTACTGTTTACAGCTGGCCAAAAATCAGGTTTCCAGAGAATCCACACAGCGTGTGAAAATTTCCCACGCCCATGTAGAAATTCCACAGGCCAGTGTGGAGAATCCACAGGGGCGTGTGGATCCCCGATTCCAACCCTATTTAAGCCGCGATTTAGCCCGATTTTAGAAGAATATTTTCAACCTTTTCTCCAACTTTTCTCTATATTTTTGGAGGCCATCGGCTAGGGTTTTGAGAAGCTTTTGGAAATTCTTTAGAGTGATTCTATGGATTCGGCACCGCGCTCCACAAATATTAGGGGAGCTTTCGTCGGCATCGATCCGGCGAGGTGTGCCCTAGGCCGGAGAAGGGGACCTTTAGAGAAGATGAGGCTACTCCACAAGTCCATCAACACGAATACTGAGGGGGTTTTCCTATGGATTACTTGTTTTACTTTTGATTTCAATATTAATTGTATCTTGCTCCATGGAGAGCTAAACCCCCTAGTGGGTACTTGGATTTTGTAAACCCTACCATGTTATTGTTTCTTTGACCTTTTATTATGTTTCCTTAATTGATGTTTTAATTGAGTTTCAATCTTGAATGCTTGTTGAATGATTTCTCCTTTAGAGTGATACTAGGGCTGAGAGTTCATCTTGGGATACACCATGAAGGTTAGACAAAGCTAGATTAGAGAGGGTTGAGAGGGTGAGTCGAGAGGTAGCGGAGTGTCCCCTTTCCCCTCTGGTGTGATTTACCCTACCTCCAATTCCTAGAGTTTTTTGCGGTTACAATAGAGTGAAGAACTAAAGGATGAACTCCGTTGGGGCTTAGTTGTACGAGCAACAGAATGAAGCGTTCAAGTGACTTTAGTTTCTGGGGCTTAATTGTAACTAGAGGTCTTTCGTCTGGACCAAAGGGTTAGATCTGTACATAAGAATAGTGTTTATCACTTGGAATCCCTAGAACTTCTTACAACTTTACACAGTGTGAGGTATTGAGACTGAGAGATCTCTCTACTGGGACATAGTATAGAGTTAGTCACGGTTGACCTTAGGTTTGGGACCGTGTGCTTTAGGATTTTCATAACTCATTAAGCATTAGTTAGGAAGTATAATAGAGTAGATCTTGCACTTGAAACATTAGTCCTAAGGGAAGCATTGTCCGAGTACCCCACTTCGATCGATTGTCTTTCCTCTCACTTACTTGTACCTCTCATTCTTGTTTTTTTATTTCTATTTAAACCACATCTTATCAACACAATCTTTATTCATCTTTACTTCGTTAAGTAACAATTTTGGTATTTTTATTCCCTACTCCCTGTGGATACGATACCCCACTCACTTGGGATTTATTACTTTGATAAACCCGTGCACTTGCAGATCACACGCAAGGGGCGTTGTCAATTTTTTGGAACCATTGCTGGGGAGTAGGCATTTAGAGATACTTTGCACTTTGTTATCTTAACCATTCATCATTCATTCTACTTTACATCTTCTTATTCTATCAACCTTCTGATTTGTTTTCTTTATTTTGGTGCAGCTTCAGGTTATGACCCAAGGGAACCCTTTGATATTAATTGAAGGTGATCCTAAACTTGAACGTATACTCAGAAGAAAGGGTAAAGAGCCTATGCAAGAACCGTCAAATCTAACTGAAGTGAAAGTTGAAGGGTTTGACAACATGGCAGAACAGAATGAACAATAGAGAACACTTTCTGATTACGCCAGACCGTCAGTATTAGGGACACAATCTAGCATTGTGCGGCCCTCGATTACAGCTCTGAACTTTGAGTTAAAGCTAGCATTTATCTGAATAATACAGTAGTTGGCGCAATTCAATGGTTTAGCCGATAAGGATCCAAACAACCATATTGAGAACTTCTTGGAAGTTTGTGACATGCTGAAGATCAATGGTATTACGGATGATGCTATAAGATTGAGGGCTTTCCCATTTTCTCTAAAAGGAAGAGTAAAGCAGTGGTTATATTCTTTACCACGAGCATCCATCACGACATGGAATTAAATGGTCGAACCCTTTCTTAAAAGGTACTTTCCTCGGGAGAAATCGGCAAAGCTTCGCAATGAGATATCATCCTTTGTTCAAATGGAGCTCGAGTCCTTGTTGGAGACTTGGGAGTGATTAAAGGACCTATTACGGAAGTATCCACAACATGGATTCCCCGAGTGGATAATCATTCAGACTTTTTACAATAGGTTGAATCCAAGTACAAGACAGCTTCTAGATGCCACTACAGGAGGTACAATGGGGAACAAGAACCCTGAAGAAGCCCAGCAGTTGGTAGAGGAAATGACCATGAATATCTACCAATGGAATGCAAGGGAAAAGAAGAAAGTGTCCGGACTCCATGTAATTAATGCTGTTACATCTTTAGCAACCCAAGTAGAGGCATTGAGCAAGAAATTGGATACATTGACTTCACCGAGGGTGGGCACTATCACAAGTTGTGATGGTTGTGGGGGTTCATATATGCCGTCTGATTGTCCTATTTCGATTGCTACTTCAGCCCCGACTGAACAAGTAGACTTTGTAGGCAATTCGGGAAGGGTACAAGGTAATTCTTATAGCAACACCTACAACCAAGTGTGAAGGAACCACCCCAATTTCTCATGGAGTAACTAAGGGCAGCCAAAGGCCGTAGCACCATCAGGTTTTCAACAACAACAAGCCCCGAACATGGAGAATATTGTTTCAGGCTTGGAAACCCAGATGGCCGACTTAGAGAAAGCCTTGACTAGATTTATGCAATCATTAGATACACAGTTCCAATCGGTGGAGGCTACACTTCGGAACCACACCGCTTCATTGCACAATTTAGAAAATCAAGTGGGGCAAATCGCAAAGTCTCTATCGGAGAGACCACAAGGAAACCTACCGAGTAATATCGAGACTAATCTGATAGAACATGTGAAGGCGATCACTTTGAGAAGTGGTTGTGAGGTTGAGGGTAGGTTTCCAAGTGAGAAGACCAATGTTGAAGCACCCGAGGTCATGGAGGTTGAGGAGAAAGCTAACAAAGAGAAGGAGGTGGCGCCCCAACCTTACAAGCTAAGAATTCCGTATCCTTCAAGATTGAAGAACGACCAAAATGATGAGCAATACAAGAAGTTCTTGGGTCTAGTCAAGCAATTGCACATCAATATTCCTTTTGTGGAGCCGTTGTCTCAAATGCCTCTGTATGCCAAGTTCTTGAAAGATCTTTTGACCAACAAGAGGAAGTTGGAGGAGAGTGCATCAGTGATTTTAGATGCCTCTTGTTTGGCGGTGTTGCAAAGGAATATGTCGAACAAGAAGAAAGACCCCGTAAGCTTTGTGATTCCATGTAACATTGGCAATTTGGGTGAAGAGATGGCATTGGCAGATTCAGGGGCTAGTATCAACGTCATGTCATGCTCATTCTTTCAGAAGCTAGGCTTGGGAGAGCCTAGGCCCACTCGACTGACATTGCAATTGGCGGACCGAACAGTGAGACATCCGAGGGGCATCATTGAAGACATACTTGTTAAGGTGGACAAGTACATATTTCCTATAGACTTCGTAGTGTTGGATGTCGATGAGGATGCAGATGTTCCTTTGATGCTTGGAAGGCCATTCTTGTGCACTTCCAAGGCACTTATCGACATGGACGGTGGAGAGTTGACACTGAGGGTTGGAGATGACAAGCTCACATACCGCCTTGCCGAAGCCATGCAACATTCTATCGACTTTGATGATACTCTTTATTTTCTTGACACTACCGATGAGCTAATCGATGAATATGTGAAGGAAATGTTGAATCCGGACCCGTACGAGGGGTTACTAGACCAAGAAGTGGAGAACGAAGAGGTGATGATGCTTGGTCTAGAGGAGATGATACCATCTACTCCGGGGATCGTGAAAAATATGCTCTGGAAGATAAAGCGAGCAAGGAGACGCCACAAGAAACACCCCAAGGTTGTTGGGGAAGCGCAAGAACGAAACAAGGGTGACGAACCCTTAAGTGGTAACAAGCTCGACAACTCTCCCTCTACCTTCAAAAGACTATATTCATCATCCTTCTAAGTCATGGGTAAGAGGAGAACCTTCATCTATAAACCCCAGTGAGGTAAGACAAGGTACGTCAAGCTAAGTGACGTTAAACAAGCGCTTCTTAGGACGCAACCCAAGTTTTTACTGTTTTCCTAGTTTTTAGTTAGTGTTTACATGAATAAGGCTTAAATGTGTATGGTGAAGTTTCTGGTCGTTTGAGCATGTTGTGCGTTTTTCTCTGGTATAAGTTGCATGATAAAAGTAGGCTCTAAGTGTATTTATATATTCAGGAATTTTCTGCAGAGCCTGCAGTCTTTCTAACTCATCCAGAGAAAACGCACGGGCGTGTAAAATTTTCATAGGCCCGTGGGTTTCTATTGAGAAGCTCGACCATAGAAGGCACAAGAGCGTGGACTCGCCCCTGTGAGCGACCTAGCGACGGTCACACACCCGTGTGTAATTTTCGCAAAGGCATGTATCTTCCTGCAGAGACTTAGAAATTTTTCCCGAGAAGACACAGGGTCGTGGACTCGCCCCTGTGGATGATCCTGAGCGATATACATGGTCGTGGGTAATTTCCACACGCCCGTGTGGATCTCTACAAAAGAGCTCTCTTCCATCCTGAGAATACACAGGGGCATGTGAATGCCCCTGTGAGCTGGCCTTGTGATGGTCCACGCCCGTGTGGAATTTCCGCACGGGCGTGTGAAGTATATAGAGAGTTTTCTTGGTTGGACAGAGAAGCCATAGGGGAGTGCGTCTGCCCCTGTGGGTCGGGCACACGGGCGTGGGTAATTTTCGCACGTCCATGTGACTGCGTTCAGAAACTTAGAGTGTTTTCCTAAGAGCACACAAGGGCGTGCATCTGCCCCTGTGGGTCTCTCCTGTAGAGGCACACGGGCGTGAGTAATTTTCACACGCCGGTGTGAATGTACAGAAACGCAAGGGCCGCGGATTTTATTTAAAATCCTTACGTTCTTCTTCATTCTCATCCTCCTAATCACTCATAGAACACTCCTAATCCCTCTCCCGACCTCGCAGCGTTGATTTAAGGAGATTTACTCGAGTTTTCGGGACGAATTCAAAGTTTTTAACTTCATCCCATCAGTAACCCTTAATTCTCTCTTTTCTTCATCGTATTTGATTTTAATCGATTAAAATGGTGAATGTTGCTTCGTTTCTACAATTAGAAGGGGGGTATTCATATTTAGAAAGGAATTAGAAGTGATTTGATGATGTATTTTTGAGTTTTTAACTTGCGGCCATGCATTTTTCACACCCTGAAGATCCACACGGGCGTGTGGATTTCTGCTGTATTATTCTGTGAACTTCTTTGATCGATTGTTTTTTAATTTTTACAAATATGACACCTCGGTCGAATAGGCAAGGTGAGAAATGTCCGCGTGAGTCATCACCTGAACCCGAACAGATGGAATTCGTGATTCCCGAGCATTAGGCTCGATTTCAAAGATTGGCAAAGATAAGGTTTGGACAGACACATTTTCCCGACATGGATGCAGTGAGAGAGGTTCAGGGGACATGTAACATAGTAGAAGAGATAGAGGAAATGCTTGCGGTAGGCGGATGTAGTTGGTTGCTAGCCATACGGTATCTTGGGATACATATATTGACGCTCAAGGTGTTATCATCATTCGAGTTTGACCACACTTATTCGAGCTTTGACAGCGTAGACACTATACAGTTTAGAGCACTCGGACAGCATAACAGCATGTCAGTTACCTAGTTCTCGATTAGACTGGGACTTTATGATGCGGGATTCACAGATACAGATGACTATGATCAGTTGCCTACGGATTACCCTGGCGTATTGACACTACAGCACGCATACAGAGCACTATGTGGATGAGGGGCAGTATGAGCCCGGGGTGTCTAAGGCCACATGTCTCTCCCAACCGAGTTACGGGTACATACACGCCGTTCTGAGCAGGTCAGTTAATGGTCATAGTGACAACCCGGTGTGCTCAGCCAATAAGAGCTGCTATATCTCTATTCGATGGTACAAAGCACACCGATACACCTGGGACACATCCTACCAGAGTATATACGATATCATGAGCAGTATGGCAGATTAGGAGTGATATTCTCGGGCCCCTACATCACGAGACTAGTTATGGATATGGGTTTCTTGGACGCAATTCGAGGAGCCGAGAAGGCGAGTATACTCCCCTGTGCATAGAAACGATGAGGTTGATGGGGATGGTTTATAGAGTATAGCCGGGAGTGTATGCTTTGATTACACCCACCCCAGAGATAGCCGAGGTTGAGAGTGATGATGCCAAGGGTTCTCAGCCTGCCCCCGAGCCTCAACCTACACTGATGGAGACCGAGGCACCTCCTACGGCACAAGAGCCACCCCCAGTATGTATGTTTTCACCTTCTCGAGCCTATAATCATTTTGAGAGGCTTGAGAGTGCTGTAGGGGTGCTTCGGACATAGATCGCGAGGTTCGGGTGACACAAGTTATGCAATACACAGAGTTTATAGCACGTTTTGATACTTTATAGCAAATCCTTGAGCGAGATGTTGCCTCCCCATTTGTTTTGAGGCCAAGGACCCCTCAGGCATCTCCGGCACCACTATCACCTGTCCCTGCACTAGTTGATCCATATAGTACATCATCGCCACCAGCATTAGCAGCAGCGGAGTCCCAACTAGACACCGACGCTTGATGCAACTTTCTTTTTCTTTATTTCTTTCTTGTTTCTATATTTGATTTTGTATTATTGCTAGACTTGCACTACTCAGAAACGATTTTCCTTATGAGTATGTTTTTTACTTTCATTTTGTTGTCTTTAGTTGTATTCATTGCCTTATCTTTTATATACTCGAGCTATTTTTGTTTTAATTGAGCTTTACTGAACCCCCTTGTGTATGCGTGCAGATGGTCTTGTCAGTATGGGAATTGAGAACTAGTCATGGACATGGCCAATGTGGGTCGTGTGTGCTCCACAACCTGTTGGAACTTTACTCCCAAGGATTTAGCTCCATCAAACGCAATATTAGATGACGAGGCTACTCCACAAGACCATCGACACGAATACTGAGGGGATTTTCCTATGGATTACTTGTTTTTACTTTCGATTTCATTATTGATTGTATCTTACTCCATGGAGAGCCAAACCCCCTAGAGGGTACTTCGATTTTGTAAACCCTAGGATGTTATTGTTTCTTTAACCTTTTATTATGCTTTTCTTAATTGATGTTTTAATTGAGTTTCAATCTTGAATGTTTATTGAATAATTTTTCCCTAAGAGTGACACTAGGGTTAAGAGTTCATATTGGTAACCTTTGTGGATGGGTGACACGCCACGAGGGTTAGACAAAGCTAGAATGGAGAGAGTTGAGAGGGTGAGTTGAGAGGTAGCAGAGCGCCACCTTTCTCCTCCGGTGTAATTTATCCTACCTCCAATTCCTAGAGTTCTTTGCGATTACAATAGAGTGAAGAACTAAAGGATGAACTCCGCTGGGCTTAGTTGCGCGAGCAACAGAGTGAAGCGTTGAAGTGACTCTAGTTTCTGTGGCTTAATTATGACTAGGGGTCTTTTGCCTGAACCAAAGGGTTAGATCTACACATAGAAATAGGGTTTATAACTTTAAATCCCTAGAATTCCTTGCAACTTTACACAATGTGAGGTGTTGAGACTGAGCGATTTCTCCACCGGGACATAGTATAGAGTTAGTCACGGTTAACCTTAGGTTTGGGATCGTGTGCTTTAGGATTTCCAAGACTCATTAAGCATTAGCTAGGAAGTATAATAGTAGGTCTTGCACTTGAAACATTAGTCCTAGGGGGAGCATTGTCCGAGTACCCCACTTCTATCGATTGTCTTTCCTCTCACTTACTTGTGCCTCTTCATACTTGTTTCTTTTATTTCTGTTTACATCACATCTTATCAACACAATCGTTATTTATCTTCACTTGGTTAAGTAGCAATTTTGGTATTTTTATTCCCTACTCCTTGTGGATACGATACCCCACTCACTTGGGATTTATTACTTGGACAAACCCGTGCACTTGTGGGTCACACGCAAGGGGCATTGTCACTCTCCATGGAGCAAGATACAATCAATAGTAAAATTGAAAGTAAAAACAAGTAATCCATAGGAAAACCCTCTTGGTAGTCGTGTCAATGGTCATGTGGAGTAGTCTCATCCTCTCCAAAGGTCCTCTCATCAAACCCAGGGCACACCTCGCCGGATCGGTGCCGACGAAAGCTCCCCTAATAGCTATCTTCCAAGAGAAATGCGGTGTCAAAGCCGTAGAACCACTCCAAAAGCATTGTCAATACCTCTCTAAACCCTAGCCACAAGCCTCTCAAGAGTTGGAGAAAATATGGGGAAAAGGATCCTCAGGTCGGGCTGAATCGTGGCTTTAAATAGGCTGCAATCGGGCATCCACATGGCCCTGTGGATGTTCCACACGCCCCTGTGGAAATTCCACACGGGCGTGTGGATTCTCTCGAATCCTAATTTTCTACGGGCTGTGAACAGTAACAGCTACAGTGTTTGCTACAGTATCTACTATAGTGCTTCGCCAAAATGCTCCCGATTCCACATTTTTCATCGAGGTAACATAAACTGGTACACGTTTATACCGTAGATCGCGTCGCTTCTTCAATAAACAGACTCACTGGTGAAGATCTTGCTATCATTGCACTAGTTAAAATACGCAAATGTGACTGCCTTTGTGCCTGTCCAAACCATGTGATTTCTTGAATACACGGAGGTTGGCACACATTCACGTATCTTTGAATCCAACTTCTGTCTTCGCGTTTGTTCCTTCCAAGATTTCATCAAATAGTGCATTCACGATCTACATTAGCTTTTTTTTTACATATTTGGCTCAACAACCCTACGTGCACCAAAGTAACACAAAAACACATGATTAGCGCTAAAAGTAATGCTCAACACAAGGAAAGAATACTTCGCATTCTTAACACACAAGTATTTATCAGTATATATTTAAGATTTTATATAATTTTTTAATAATTTTTTAGATAAATTTATATTTATAAATATATTTTTTATAATACTTTTTTTAATAGAATTAATTTTGGGAGTTTATATGAAATAGAAAAATTAAATAAGCTTTATAAACCCTTCGCCTCCTCCCTCTGTTCAACCCTTAGCATGATGGATTTCTAGGGTTTCTTCGTACTCTTCTTGAGAGACGTCCCTCGATGAAAGCTTCCCCTGTGACTACGCTCTCGGCCGCTTCCTTGCCCATTGCCCCACTCTCTGCTCTGATCCTAGACTCCTCTCGCTCGAAAGCTCACTTCTCAAGCTCTCATTGCTTCCGGCAAATCCTAATCAGTGTTGTTCCCTATAGCTTCGACACGGGTGGTGGTGGCCTCTTCCTCCTCGGTGGCAACCTCTGATATCATGGCGAGGGGTATTGGATCCATCGGTGCGGATGAGCTTCTCTGAAACATTTATGGCGATATGATGGTTGAAGGGAGAACGGTGGAGGAGATGTGGAGGGAAATGCCTGGTGGACGGAGGAGAGAAAATGGGGAGATGATGTTGAAGGATTTTTTAGCACTGGCTGGGGCGGTGAGGAAGGAGGATGTGAGGACTGTGACGGGATCGGTGTTTGGGTTGGATCCGATAGGTTTGGGGATTGAGAATCAGGTGCTAGGGTTTGGAAATGGGGTGAAGGAGGGTGGAGATTTGGGAAGGGTTGCAAAAGGAAGGAAGAGGTCAGCCATGGATCTGGTGGATCGGGTTGCCTTGCAGTGGCAGAAGCGAATGATCAAGAGCCAGGAATCGGGGGTGAGATCCAAAGAGAGGAAGCAGGTGAGGAACTGATGATTTAAATTTTAGTGTGATTTTTTTTTATTATTTAATAGAATTTTGGTAGGTGTATACTCTAGAGCTTGAAACATTAGTGACACAGTTAGAGGAGGAAAATGCCAGACTTTTGAAAGAACTAGTACTGATTTAATGAGCTTTAGCTTTTGTTCTTTCACCTGTTTATTGTGATTTATAATTGAGTGATCGATTTATATCCTAATTGATTCTAGATTAAGAGAAATAGGGAAGATTTAATTGTTAAGTTTGATGTTGATTTTTTAGTGTGGGATAGTTTTGATCATATTGTTGTGAATTTATATCCTAATTAATTCTAGATTAAGAGATATATGAAAAATATCGCAATTGTATCCTGATAAGTGCTTGAGTAGACATATTTTTATACATGTTTTACATGCATTGAGCATCATTTTTACTATGGTTTATGTCTCATATTGTGTATTTGGTGTTCTTTTATGCATATAGGTTGTGAATGCCTTCAAGAGTAAAAAGGAAGCAAAGATGGGCTATAAAGACATAATGTTGGGAGTTCTTATTCAATTCAAGGACCAAGACACGAGAGGAGTTCATAAACGTGGAGATGTGTGCCAACTTCCAAGAAGATTCAAGTCAATTCACTAGTTGGAAGGGCACAAAGGCAGCCACATCTTCATGTTCTTTCTTTTTGTGAAGATTGCAAGACCTCTCAAAGATACGTCGATGAAGAAAAGTTTTATAGCCTACCACATGGACGTGTGCCTGGACATGTGGCCTCAAGAGAAGAGTGTTTGGACCGCGTTTTGTGAAAAGTATTGTAGCACCTTCACTGTAGTAAAATTACTGTTCACGCGCCCGCGTGGAAATTCCACGCGCCCGCATGAAAATTCCTGCAGCCCACGCGGCCGCGTGGAAAATCCACACGGGCGCGTGAGGGCACGTGACAGACGCGATCTAAGGCCTATAAATAGCCGTTTTGCCCTATTCTTTCTCATCTTTTGTGCGGCTCTTGAGGGGTGAGACGGCTAGGGTTTAGAGATGAGGTCTTTGCGGCTTTGGAGGCGCTTCGTCACCAACTTTGATCGATTCCTCCTCCGTCATAGCATCAAGGAAGCCACCGGTGAACCTAACTTCGGAGTGGGTCCTTCAAGATGTCGAAGCTCTTCATCAAGGCCATCAGTTCATATATAAGGGGGTTTATTTCTATAGTTTTAATGTACTTTCATTCATTGATGGTGTGTTTTGTATGTTGCTCCATGGAGAGCTAAAACCCTAGAGGGTATTTGGACTTGTGAACCCTAGGATTCTCATCTTTTGTGGATTTGCTTAGTGTTTCTATTTAATCCGAGTTTGATTAAGTTTTAATCTTGTATTCTCATTGCTTGTTTGTTTAATTAATCCTTGTGGTTGATTGGATTTGCATGATTTGTTACTTTGATGTGAGAGAGGTCTCCATTAGAGTTAGAACTTCAAGATTGAAGAGGGTTGAGAGGGTGAGTCATGAGATAGTGGAGTGTCCCCTCTCCCTTCCGATTGAGTGTATTCTATCTCCGTTCCCTAAGCTCTATGCAACCATATTTGGTGTGAGGCGTGAGATTGAGAGATTTCTTCGCCGGGACCTTGTAGGGGGTTAGGATCCTTCGCCGGGAATTAGGGTTGGATCAATCTTTAGGAATCGGATACACCTCTTGGAATCCCTAGAGTGCTTTGCAATCATATGTGGTGTGAGGTGTTGAGATTGAGCAATTTCTCCACCGGGACCTCGTAGGGGACTAGTATCGGTGATCGGGAGGCCGGATCCGATTATATTTGGATTTCCACGACTTAACTTACTCATCATAGAAACACTTTGCTTATTCGGTACCTAATACCTGAATCCTAGAGGGAGCATTGCCCGAATACCCCACTTTTACTAATTGAGATCTCCATCCATTTAACCCTTGCATATTCGTCTCCGGTATTCACTTTTTCGCACATTAGATCACCACACCTTTCCATTTATCATTAGGTTAGAAAGCAGAGAAGAAGTTAGTACTAGTAACCCTATTCCCTGTGGATTCGACTACCCACTCACCGGGGTAATTATTACTTCGACACCCGTGCACTTGCACATACACGCATATTCGGACGCGTGTCATATCCATTTTGTTCTAAACTTATTCTATCAAACTTTTGTTTCCATAAACAGAACCAACCATATAGCAACAAATTAATTGAACTCCGTAACCACAATGCCATCCCATGAGATTCTGCTGGTTTATCTAATTTTCTTTCCACAAGATTCTATTTTATGCGTGTGTTTTTTTAATATGTATATCCCTCAAAATAAGTCACATTTAAAAATTATTCTTCTCATGCATTAAAAGTAAATATGATAAGTTTTAGGGATTTAGGTGCATAATTGACAAATGGTTGGGTTTTAACTTCAGGTTCTTATAAAATAAAATAAAGATAATTTTGAGAATTTTCAAAAAAGATAAACATGTACATCTTGTGCATGTCCAGGATGTTACTTTTTTCCTTGAGCAATGTTATACTAATAATCTTTTAGATGGTACTCTAGAGAAATCTCCATAAGATAATTTGTTTTGTTGTCTTAAGGTAAAATATGCTTTAAATATCTAAATTGTTTCCTGAAGGTCTTTGTGAATTAAAATATGATTACATTGAATATAGTTTGAATCCTATTTAATCATATGACTGCACTCATATGACAGACAGTCTACAAGTGATTTTATTCCTTGACAATTTAATACGCTTAATAAAACATATGACTCTTTTTAAGCTCAACTTCTCTAGAACTTGCTATAAGGAAAAATATAAAAGGCTAATCAGAAGGCAGATGAGAGATCTGAATCTAGCAGCATTTTTTTTAACATTATTATTATTGTAAGATCCTGAGGAAGGAAACTATAATTGCATAAGTGAACTTTGAAACCTCTTTAGTCATCAAATAAGTGCATAGTGAAATGTGACTTTGCTAATATGTGGGGCTGCCAAATCAAACAAGTATGGATTCCACTATAAATGTGTGCTTTATTTATTATACCAATGTTTTTTTAATAAGTTTGATTAATGTGTTATAGTTATGCCTGTACTAATCTGTGAGACAGCCAAACCAAACAAGAATGCCCTAGTTCTTCCAAGCATTGCCTTTCACTGTTAAAATATGGCTTGCTTATTAAACCAATGATTTGTTATTTGGTTTAGTTGCTTTGTAGTAATATGCATAAATGTGTGCTTTTATTGTCTTCTGAGGTAAAAAAGGGATTGGATATGTTTGAATTTAAGGTATTGTATAATATCATAAATTATTTGTGCATTCTAACGTATTTGTCATCATTAACAAGTTTGGCTCAAGTATTTGATATCGATTCACCTTGTATCTTGTTATTTATTATTTTTTTCACTGTCAGTTATAACTGGCGTTGAGGAATTCGTTTCTAATATATATATATATATATATATATTTTGTATTCAATTGATATAGGTTGCTTTTACTTGCAATATTAGCACAACCAGTGTGTCTCTTGAGGGTGATTTTTCCAGCCAGGTGGTCTCCTTACCAGTGGCGGCCGATGGCAAGCATTCTTCTACCATCATCTTAATTCTTACTGTGGTAATGTATTTCAATAGCATTCTTGGTTACTCACTCTTATCAAATCTTTTTGTCTCTAGGTTTTCAATTATTTTATCCCATGAACACATGTAGGCAGTCAAAAAGGTTGCCATGGTTAGAAAACCCTGGCCATAATCTCTCGGGCTTTGAAATTTAGGGATTTTATTTTGCTATGGTCTAAAAAATAATAATAAATAAATAAACCATTGAATATGACTGACCTAATGTCAAAACTTGGATGAATATTTTAGTGTCATTATCATTATTACCATTATTATTTTGGGCTCAGCTTGGGGTTTAACTAAGCAAATTGAGCATGGCTAAACTATGGTTGTTAATAATACTATATCGAGATGTTTTTAAGTATGTTTTCTAGCCTACTTTGTCTTAAGATATTTCTTGAAATTTATGTAGTTTAGAGCAAAGGTTGTCTAGGCTATTTTATTTATAACTGTCATGTTTCCCTTCTGTTTAAGCTTGCAGAGGTGGGGTGAATTGTTAAAGCAGCTTCATGTCCTAGCTGAGGCAAAGTCAAAACTTTCCCTCCATTAAAACAGATTGACATGAGAAGTAAATGACAAGGTTTATTATGTTTCTTTGAACATCTATAAATTTTTGCTATCTCTGTGCTGTGATTTTGCTCCAAGGTATATATATATATATATATATTATTCACTATATATACACCATTATTATTTTGTTTGCTTTGATAAATGATGCATTCATGCTTTGATATTGGCACTGTTTATGTGTAGTACCTATGATGTTTGATCTTCCTGGATATCAAGGTCTTCCCACATTGCTCTGCAGCCTATTGTCACTGACAAGGGTTAACTACTTTAGGGTATATATATTATTGTTCTAGTTATTCTTGTCCATTAATGCCCATCTTTTTTGTCTTAAATTATTTTCACTTGATTCAGCTCTGCAACATCTTCCTCGATTCTCCAATTGGCACTTGATGCTCATACTTAAATTGCTACGACAAATATAAATTAGATGACTACAGATCTGCCCAAGATATCCACACTTTCCTCGGGAAGGATCGGAGTGCATCATCAAACTTGTGAAACTAATGCACAATTAGGCAATCTGATTACATAGTTTTTCTTCATCCTTGAATTGTTTGTACAGTGTGATTTGTTGATCATCCTGAATGCATTTTGAAGCCCATTCATATTGCTAGAGATTCATATTCTGGAATGAGTTTTGGTATACTTTGTAGATAAAACTATTATTAATTTTAATGTTGATTTTGTTTTTAAATTTTTAGTTGTGTTTATAAGTATTCTATATGAATGTATGAATATTACAATTTTTTTTGTTGATTTTTAGTGTTATACATAACAGTTAATTATTGTATTTTAGGGTGAGAAAAATATATTAAAAAAAAACAATGGTCTGGCCAATCGTGGGTCTATAGCGACGGAAAAATCCACCGCTATAGGTCTTGAAAGGCATATAGCGGCGGATAATTAGTGGCAAATTTTATATCCGCCGCTATAAGTATTTAGTGGCAGATTTAACATCTATAGCGGCGATAAATCCGCCGCTATAGGGTATTTTTCTTGTAGTGGAGATTGTTGCACATTTATAAAATTCTCAACTAAGTCTTTTAAGAACCTGCAAGCAAAGTTGGATTGAAAATCTGCACTCTAATTGTTTGCATATATGCATGATAAGTAAATCCTCTCTTTCATCAGCCCATTTATGGTCTATACTTTTAAAACATTAATATGAAGGATGAACTGGCAATAGATTTCATTGTTACCCAAAAATTAAATTAAATTAAATTGTTTGATTTGCAGTACAATTTCAAAGGAAGGTTTGATCTAGTATGATTTATCAAGCTGATCAAGCAATATAATATGTATGCCATTCTTAGGATTGGGCCCTTCATTCAAGCAGAATGGAATTTCGTGTATCCCAATGAAGTTACTTAATTTTATTTCTTCTGTTTCTTCATTTTTATTAGCTTCAAATTATTGTTTTACTTTCTAAACTAAATTTAATGATTTTCTTATTTGCTCCAATGCTTTTTAGGGGCTTCCCATATTGGCTCAGAGAGGTAAAAAATATAACGTTTCGTACCGATAATGAGGCCTACAAGGTGATCAATCATCACAAAAGTCTTATTCATTGTGCTGATTTCAATTAATTTGTTACTAAGCAACTTAAAATGATGGTTTATATCGCCATGTTTGTACGTACAGTATCACATGCTGAAGTTCACAAAAATGATAGTGAAGATGATGAAAGATGAAATGTTGTTTGCTCCTGAAGGAGGTCCTATTATCATGTCACAAGTTGAGTTGTTATATTGTTTGAAATATTAGCTAATATATATATATATATATATATATATATATATATTGTAAGTCTTTTCATGGGAGGAAATTAATATTAAAACTTTTTTTTTTTAATGAATAGATAGAAAATGAATATGGAATGGTACAAGCTGCATTCAGACGAAACGGACAACGATATATTGAATGGGCAGCTAATATGGCGATGGGGCTAAATACATAAGTCCCATGGGTCATGTGCAAGCAAGGCACAGCTCCTGATCAAGTGGTGATTTGCTCAACTACTTAATAAGGACTTAAGAACTTTTGCATTAAAAATTAATTTTGTCCTACTTCATGATTTATCTTTTAGCCTTTCGAAAACTATTCTTAAGACTTTCATGACTATCAATAGTTATCAAATGATTTTAATAATTTGAACCAAGATGAAATGTCACAAATTTGGCAAGAATGTTTAGAATGAGTTTGTAATTATTTTTTTAAATTTTAATGCAGATCAGCGCTTGCAACGGAAGGAATTGCGGTGATACCCTCAAAGGACCTGGCAAAAACAAGCGTTACAAACCTACTCTATGGACTGAGAATGGGACAGCACAGTAGGTGTTTCTCACATACACTCGTTCTGGAATCCTACCATAAACAACTCCATTATAATCCAAATTAAATATGCTCTAAGATGTTACCCGAAATTAAGTTGATAAATTTAAAGATGATCAAAATCGCCTTATGGTTCTTGATACATACTTTATGTTTTGGTTTGGTCTTTGAACTGAATAATAGTCTGTTTTGTTTCTAAAATTAAGAAAATAATAAGAATAAAAAAACCTCCCAATGGCAATTTCTTTTCTTTGGTTCAAAGACCAAAAAAATTAATCAACGTAATGATACAAATTTGAGAACTAAAATACAATTTTAGTCTCAAAACTAATGACATCAAAATCATCACTTGAGCATTTTAGATATCGAGTATTTGGAGATCCACCATCTCAAAGATCTTGCATACTCAGTTGCTCGCTTCAAAGGGTGGCAACCTTGTGAATTATTAGATGGTACTGTTATTTTATTTTCTAATTCAAGTATAAAGTAGAAAAGTAATAACCTTGCCGTAATGAGTAATATTTTTCTATTTATAGTATCATGGTGGAACAAATTATGGAAGAACTGCTGCTGATTTTGTCACAACCGCATATTATGATGAACGGCCACTGGATGAATATGGTTAGATGTGCAAAAATCTTATCTTCCTTTATATGTCAACTATGTATTCTCTTTATTATGACGAAAATTATCAAACTTATGTTTTGGTTAATTAGGCTTACCAAAAGAGCTTAAGGGGGCGTTTGGCTGGATGTAGTTGAAAATGTAGTGGATTTGTATTTATAAATCTTTGTATTTGAAAATTCAGGAGAGTCAAATCCAGTGTTTGGTTGGATGTATTTGTAATACTGGATCACAGAATTTTGTGTTTGGTTGAAGGGATTTCTAAGTTTGGATTTGGAAAACATGTGTTTGATTTGATGTATTTTTTTTTTCTGGATTACATGTTATTATCACACATGGTGGGGTTACCCCTACCCTGATATTCTAACTAATTAATATATATCATAAAATCTATATATTTTTTTTATGTAAATATAAATTCAAATTTCAAATATTATAATTAATTAATATAATTATTATTATATACTTAATTTATTATAATAAAATATAATATATTAATTATTTATTTAAATAATTAATTTAATATAATATATCAATTATATATTATACTACTAATATATTAATTAAACTATAATATATTTTATTTAATATTTTATAAGATAGTCACTAGTTTTAATATTATCAAATATTATGAAAAATAGTTGTTGGAGTTCCAAATCATGGAGTTGGAGCTACACTCAATTTGGGTGTAGTTCCAAATTCACTCAAAATCATTGATAAAGTATTTCCAACTACAACATCTTTTTTAAATCCCCCAAACCAAACACATGATTTGGATAAATCATATAATTCCAACTCCCATGACTTTCAAATCCACCAAAACAAACACCCTCTAAATGAGGGCATTTGATTAGGAATGGGGTGGGGCGGGCGGGCGGGGTGGGGAATGGGATCCCGTCCCCATCCATCGCTCTCCACGGGCGGGCATTCCCGGTTAAAAATTTCCCGCGGGGAAAAATCCTCCCCAGCGGGGATCCCCCTACAGGGAATCTCCCCTGCCCCAAAACATTAATATAAAAAAATTTTTCATAAATAAGCTATAATATTTCTAATGCATTTATGTTACACATATGCTAAAAGATCTTATATACTGATTGAAAATAAAAAAATATAATGTATGATGAAATAAAAATAAAAAAATTCTCAACCAAAAGTTTTTTTTTTACAACATACACATCATATATAAAATAAAAATTCACACAAAATATTTCTCCTAACAAGTCATAATATAATGTTTGATGAAACAACAACATTAAGGTACAAATAACATAAAGTTTAAAACTAAATTAAAATTACAAATCCATTAAATAAAATTCATAATTCAAAAACTAGCATAATAATTTCATGCTTCCATCAATTTGTTTCTTCTTTCTCCAAGTCATTTATATTGAGAATCCAATTCCACTACCACTAACATCTTGACATGATAACTCCTCCTTCAATAATAAACAAAATTGTAAATATATAATAAGATTATAAATAATATCAAGATTAAAGATAAAATTTTATAAAAAATCATATTTACCTCATCATTCTCATCCTCCTCTTCATCAAATGTAGAACAAATAGCTTGAATTGTTGACCATAAACAAGAATCTTCAAAAATAAAGAAATACATAATAATAACTAAAAATATATAAATTTAAAAGAAATACCATATATGTTTTAATGAAATATATAAATTTAAATAGTTAATAAGTTGTATTAAATAATTGTGAGTTCCATAATAATAACTAAAAATATTAACAAATAAATATTTATTGATTATATATATATATATATATAATATTATGTTAATGTTGAAATAATCTTTAATAAATATATTAAAAATATATAATATATTTTTTTGGGGAATCCCCGCGGGGCACGAGGTTGGGAGACCATTCCCCGCCCCCGCCCCGCCCAGCTAGGCGGGGAGGAATTTTTCCCCGCTTCCCGCCCCGCGGGGGGATGTTTCGGGGAATCCCCGCCCCGTCGGGGCGGGGCCCCGCGGGAAACGGGGATTCCTCGCCCCACCCCCATTCCTACATTTGATGGATTTGCATCGTGCACTATCATTGTTTAGGAGGGCAATTACTCTGGGGCTCTATCTAGTCAAATATTAGGTAAACACATTCAGTTAAATTTTATTAAAATTATTTAAATTAGTACATAATGTATCTTTACTAATTAACATTATTGAAATATCAGTTTATGACTTTTCTTAATTAGTTGCATCTGGGTAAATTTTTATTTCAAATATAATTGGTAACTTGATACAGACATGGGTTTTTCAGGATCTTGAAAACAATGTTTGTGCTGCTTTCCTTATCAACAACCATTCGAGATTTGATAGAAATATAACTTTTAGAGGCTCGAAGTATTTTGTGTCTCATCCATCTATTAGTATACTTCCGGATTGCAAGACTGTGGTGTTCAACGTTCAAAGGGTATTGAGCCATCTTCTCCTAATTTATCAATTGAAAAAAATCATTTAAATATGGAAAATATATATATATATATGTATAAATAATTAATTAACTAAAAAGTTTATATATTTTTTCTCCACAAGAGTCTTTATATAAAAGTTCATGATTTTTAAAAACTTTTTTTTATTGTTTTTTTATAATTATTCTCGTCGTTTAAAATATATCTTAAGTAATAGATTTATACTTTTGTATTTATTTATGAAAATATAATAAAGGTTGGCTCTTGTCACTTTTTTTAAATATATATATATATATATATATGCATTAAAGATAATAAATATCTTAAACAGTGAAAAGATAGTTAATTAATAAAAATATAGTTATGATTATGAGCAAATATAACAAAATAAAATGTGATTTGTTTACTTAGAAGGACTATTAAGAGGAAAATCATATTGTAATATTCTTTTGTTAAACATGGAAAAGGTGAACGCCCAACACAATGCAAGGACAATCCATATATCAAAAGAAGCAAACAAGAATAAAGCATGGGTAATGCACAAAGAGGCTATACCATCTTTTCGTCGAACCCCAATCAAGTCAAAAACACCCTTGGAGCTCATAGACCTAACTAAAGACACCACAGATTATGCATGGTATACCACAAAGTGAGTATTTTCACACTAAATTAATCAAGTAACATCTTTCTTGATAGGTACTAGCAGAGGGTAGTCTTTAAATATTTCCTATGATAATAGCTTTCTAAATAAATAAAAGGGAAGCCCAAATATATATATATATACATTTAGATTTTGACTAACATTTGTTTAATTAGATGATGGGGTTTGAACTATTACCTCTAATGACTTTATTTATTTATTTATTACATTTTCCGTTTGGAAGAAGAGAACCTACCCAAGCGTAGTGATATTCGTCCTGTAATCCAAGTATCAAGCCTTGGTCATGCAATGCATCTTTTTGTCAATGGCAAATACATTGGTAAGCTTAGGTCTTGTAAGTTTGAATTTTCTTAGTTGATCTAACAGTACTAGCATTAGTATCATTTGGACTGACTTTATTTATTCTTCATAAAAATATTTATGATCTATAAGGTATATTTGGTTATGATAATTTCAATCTTATTCAAATCCAAATCTTTTTAACTAAACCAATTCTAAGATGTCTCGATGTTTACTTTCAACTATATGACATATCTATCCATAATTAGTTTCCAGCTTAGCAAAACCTATATTGCTTATTCTCATTTGATATCTATATTCCAGGAATTGGACATGGAAACAAGGTAGAGAAAGCATTTATTTTTCAAAGGCCTGTAAATCTTAAAATTGGAAGAAATCAAGTTGCAATTCTTGGAACGGTGGTGGGACTACCGGTATGAAATTGAAAGCGAGGAAATTATGCTAGTGATTTTATGTATTTAACTTTTTATAACTTATAATTTAATTATGAATTCTATCAAACCAAAGAAGTGTATTAGATCCATTTTTAATCGATTTAGAGTCACAAGTGCGGAAAGGAAGAAGTGTAGAGTGAAGGCCTGCCCAAAAGAAAGATTTGTTTCTTGGAGGCGATTAGAATAAAAAACCTCTTTGGCTTCCATTCAGGTAATTAGATTTAATGATTTTGGACCAGCAGCTAGAAGAATTTGAAGAAATTTTCCACCACCATTTTCCAGGAAGAGCTCGGTTAAATTCCTGAAGGTTGAGGATTCCCCAACCACCCATATTTCATGGTCTGTAAATTCTTTTCCAGGAGATCAGTCTGATTCCTCTAGATCCTAACTCTGGTCCTTTCCATAGGAAATCCCGTCAAATATGATCAATTTCTTTAATTACCCAAGCAGGTAGTTTGAATGCAAACATCCAATAAATTGGGACAGTTGATAGGATAAAGTTTGACACATCCCTTGCGTGTGACCCGCAAGTGCACAGGTTTGTTAAAGTAATAATACCCTGGTGAGTGGGTAGTCAATCCACAAGGAATAGTGATCAGAAACACAAAGATTGCTATAACTAACGTGAAGATGAATCAATAGTGGTGTGAACAAAATCAATATGGAGAGAACTAAAGAAAATAAGAAAGAGAGGCGCAATAAAATGAGAGGAAAAGCAATCGATAGATAGTGGGTCATTCGGACATTGCTCCCCCTAGGACTATTGTTCCAAGTGCAATACCAATTATTATACCTCCTAATTGATATCTAATGAGTCGTGAAGATCCTTAACACACGGTCCCAAAACTTAAGATCAACCATGACTAATCCTATACTATGGCCCAGTGGAGAAATCTCTCAGTCTTGACACCTCATACTGTGCTAGGTTGCTTTAGGCTCTAGGGATTCCAAGTAATAAATCCTATTCCTTAATATAGATCTAACTGTTTGGTCCAAGTGAAAGATCCCTAAACACAATTAAGCCCTAGATACTAAGGATTACTTCAACGCTTCACTCTGTTGCTTTCGCAACTAAACCCCAGCGGAGTTCGTCTCTTAGTACTTCACTCTATTATGACCGTAAAGAACTATTGGAACGTTGAGGAAGGGTAAATCACACGAAAGGGAAAGGGGGCGCTCTGCTACCTCTCGACTCACCCTCTCAGCCCTCTCCAATGTAGCATTATCTAACCCTCATGGTGTGTCACTCATCCACAAAGATTACCAAGATGGATTCTCAACTCTAGTGTTACTCTAAGGGAAAATCAACACATCAAGTATTCAATATTGGAACTCAATTAAAAACATAAATTAAGGAAAGCATAACAAAAGGTCAAAAAAATAAAATCAGCCTAGGGTTTACAAGTCTAAGCACTCACTAAGGGTTTAGCTCTCCATGAAGCAAAATACAATCAACAATGAAGTCAAAAGTAAAAAGATGCAATCCATAAATAAAATCCCTTTGGTATTCGTGTCGATGGTCTTGTGGAGTAGTCTCGGCCTCTTTAAAGATTTTCTCGTCAAGCCTAGGGCACACCTCGCCTAATCGATGCCGACGAAAGCTCCCCCAATAACTATCTTTCGACAGAACGTGGTGTTGAAGGCCGTTGAACCACTCCAAAAACCTTGCCAACGCCTTTCTAAACCCTAGCCACAGGCCTCTCCAAAGTTGGGGAAGGGATGGAGAAAAGATGGAAAAGAGAATCCCCAAATCGGTACAAGTTTCAGCTTTATAAAGGGCTGCAATCGGGAATCCACACGGGCGTGTGGAATTTCTACACGCTCGTGTGAATCTGCAGAAAGTCTGTTTTCGGTGGTCTGTAAACAGTCACTGCTATAGTAAATTGATACACTGATTTGCTACATTACTTGTTATAATACTTGATAAGTGCTTGTTTGTTAAAAATGTGAAGTGTTTTTTCCTTACGATGAGCATTACTTTTATCAGGTTTAAGTACTAATACATGTGTATTTATGTATTTTGCGCATTTAGGGTTGTGAAGCTGAATATTAAGAAAAGAAGCCAATAGTAGATCATGAACGCTTTACTTGGTGAAATCTTGGAAGAAACAAACACGAAGACACAAGTGGGGCTCTAAGATACGTGAATGTGTGCCAACTTCCACACAGTTAAGACATTACAATGAATTGGAGGGGCACAAAAGCAGTCACATTTGTGTATCCTGACTTGTGCATTGATAGCAAGATCTTCACCAATGAGGACGTTGCTTGAAGAAGAGTTGCGATCTATGGTATAAACATGTGCCCATTTATATTGCCTCGATGAAAAGTGTGGAATTGAGAGTGTTTTAGAAGAGCACCATAGCAGGTTACTGTAGCAAATCGCTGTAGAAATACACTGTAGCAGTTATTGTTAACAGCCAGCCAAAAATCAGGTTTCCAGAGAATCCACATGGGCGTGTGGAAATTTCCCAGGCCCTTGTAGAGAATCCATAAGGGCGTGTGGATGCTCGATTCAAGACCTATTTAAGCCACGATTCAGCCCGATTTTTAGAAGAATCTTTCACCTTTCTCTCCAACTTTTCTCTATTTTTTGAGAGGGCGTCGGCTAGGGTTTTGAGAGGCTTTTGGCAAGTCATTGAATTGGTCCTACGGATTCGACACCGCGCTTCTCTTAGAAGAAGATTATTGGGGGAGCTTTCGTCGACACCGATCTGACGAGGTGTGCCCTAGGCCGGACAAGGGGACCTTTGGAGAAGAAGAGGCTATTTTCGATTTCATTATTGATTGTATCTTGCTCCATGGAGAGCTAAACCCCTTAGTGGGTACTTGGATTTTGTTTCTTTGACCTTTTATTATGCCTTCCTTAATTGATGTTTTTAATTGAGTTTCAATCTTGAATGCTTGTTGAATGATTTTATCCCTTAGAGTGACACTAGGATTAAGAGTTCATCTTGGTAACCTTTGCGGATGGGTGACACGCTATGAGGGTTAGACAAACCTAGATTAGAGATGGTTGAGAGGGGTAGTCGAGATGTAGCGAAGTCTTTCAAGCATGATCTTCATTCATTTAAGCTTGGGTCATCAATCTTCCTCCATATCTATGCACTTGCCAAAGATAGCTTGTGCCCTTGAATAGATTATGTCTTCAAATAACTCCGCCCATAATTAGTTTTAGATCTTTCCTTCAAATTGCTTTGCTAATTATGGTCTTGAGAATCATGTTGGCTTTACCCTTGCCTTTGTGTCTTCAAATAGCTTTACACCAACTAAGCTCCATGCAATTTTCGGTCTCCAAGAGATGATCTTCATACTTACCAACAATATATTACTCATTTCTTTAGAATATTTTTCGCATGGTCTTCAAGAAATAAATCTCTCATGAGAAAAGAGTTTACTAAAGATAGATTTTATCATCTTGGATCTTACTGAAGATAGATTAAATCATACCTAAGATAAACTTGCTACTCAAGAGAGATTATTTCACCTTAATGCTCTTTCCAAAGATAGACTTTCAATATATGATTCATTAAGAGAAATTCTCCAAACATAAGCTCCTCCCATTATCTTCTAGCATTCATGCCTTTATTTTCTCTGCTTGCCACATCATCAAGTAGCTTTTGCCCTTTCATCATCCTTGTTATTTTATTGCCAAATCATTGCCAATTTAAGCTTCCAGACCTAACTATCTCCCCCTTTGGCATTATTTAACACAATCTTCTCTTTCAGACTTCTACCAGACTGACACTGGTTACAACACCTTGTTACAATATGTACTGAGACCTGGACATGACTCAACTGACTCTTACAAGACAAAGTTGTACAAAATATCATCTAGTTGCGGTACATAGAATAATTTTAACACAAATAAGAAAAACAACTTAGTGATTAACTGAACATAACAGTCAAGTAAAACTAAAAATAAAATGGTCTGCAGATATTTCTCCCCCTTTGTGGCAGATGATGGCAAAGTTGGTGTAAGAACTCACAAGAGGTTGTAACTTGGGTTGCAACTCCCCTAAGTTGTAACACTGATGGTTGATATAACTTTCCTTGCCATGACGGACTTTTTTCATAATTTTGCAAACAACATTAAGAACTAACATCAGATACATGGCTACTTGTTGAGCCCTTCCATCACGCACTAAATTTGACAAAGGCCTAGTACAACCCTTAAGTGTTCATATCTTGTAGCATCAAGAGGTTTGGTGAAAATATTGGCCTGTTGTTTCTCGGTTGCAACATGATCTATGATGATAGTCTGGCTTTCAACGAAGTCTCGCATGAAATGATGTCAAATATTAATATGTTTGATCTGAGAATGTTGAACTAGATTCTTGGAGATGTCAATCACACTTTTGTTGTTAGAGTATAGTCATCTACCCTTGTTGTAGGAAATAGTCTTCAATCATTTGCTTCATCCAAATTAATTAAGTGTAACAATTTTTCGTTGCTATATACTCGCCATCCGCAGTAGAAAGTGAGATGGAACTTTTGTTATTACTGTACCAGGTGACTAAGTTGTTGCCTTGATAAAAACATCCACCATAAGTGCTTTTTCGATCGTCTATATTTCCTGCCCAATCAGCATCATTGTAACTTGCCAAATGTCTATTTGAATTACTAGAATACCAAATTCTAAACTCTGCAATGCCACTAATGTAGCGAATGATACGTTTGATAGCTATTAAATGTGATTCCTTTGGTGATGTTTAATATCTTGCACAAACTCCAACACTGAAACAAATATCTGGTCTACTAGCTGTGGGATATAGCAATCTACCAATCATGCTTCTATAAAGACATGGGTTCACATCTTTCCCATGTTCATCTTTAGACAATTTTTCATTAATACTCATTGGTGTCCTAACATGTCTTGCATTTTCCAATAAAAATCTTTTCAACAGATTTCTTGCATACTTACTCTAAGAGATGAAAATATCATTCTTGCTTTGTTTAACCTGAAACCCAAGAAATAACTGAGTTCTTCCACCATGCTCATTTCAAACTCTTGTTGCATAAGTAACACAAACTCATCAACTTGTTTCTGAGATGTGGAGCCAAATACTATATCATCAACATATATTTGTGTAACCATGATATCTGATTTTATTTTCTTGATAAACAATGTTTTGTCTTTTGGTAGCCTGTTTCAAGTAGAAATTTTGTGAATCTTTTATTACAAGCTTATAGAGCTTGTTTTAATACATATAGAGATTTTTTTAATTTGAACACATGATCTTAATGCTGAATGACACACCCCTTTCATATGTGTACCGCAAGTGCACAGGTTGTCGAAGTAATAAAGTACTCTGGTGAGTGGGTAGTCATATCTACAGGGAATAGTGCTCAGAAGCACAAAAATTGCTATTTAATTATAGTGAAGATGATTTAAGAGTGGTGTAAACAATATCAATGCAAATAGAAATAAAGTAATGAAGAAAGACACGCAATAGAATAATAGGAGAGACAATCGATAGAAAATGGGCACCCAGACATTGTTCACCCTAGGACTATTGTTTTAAGTCCAAGACCAATTATTATGTCTCCTAACTGATGTCTAATGAGTCGTCAAAATCCTAAGACACACGGTCCCAAACCTAAGGTCAACCGTGGATAACCCTACACTATGCCCCAGCAGAAAGGATACTCTTGACTCCTCACACTGTGTGGGTTTGCAAAAAGCTCTAGGAACTCCAAGTGATAAACCATATTCCCTAATATAGATCTAACCCTTTGGTCCAGAAGAAAGACCACTAGTCACAATTAAGCCCGGCACTAAGGATTACCTCAACGCTTCACTCTGTTGCTTGCGCAACTAAGCCCCAGCGAAGTTCGTCTCTTAACGCTTCACTCTATTGTGACCGCAAAGAACTCTTGGAACATGAAGGTAGGAAAAATCACACCGGAAAGAAAAGGGGGCATTCCACTACCTCTCGACTCACCCTCTCGACCCTCTCCAACCCTGCTTTATCTAACCCTCACGGTGTACCACTCATCCACAAAGATTACAAAAATGGATTCTCAACCCTAGTGTCATCCTAAGGGAAAATCAACTCAACAAGCATTCAAGATCAGAACTCAATTAAGAATATCAATTAAAGAAACATAATAAAAGGTCAATGAAGTAAAATCATCCTAGGGGTTACAAGTCCAAGCGCCAACTAGGGGTTTCGCTCTCCATGGAGCAAAATACAATCACTAATGAAATCGAATGTAAAAGCATGCAATCCATAAGTAAAACCCCCTTGTAGTCCGTATCAATGGCCTTGTGGAGTATCCTCATCTTCTCCAAAAGTTCCCTTATCAAGCCTAGGGCACAACTCGCCGAATAAATGCCGACAAAAGCTCCCCCAATAACTATCTTCCGAAGGAATACGGTGATGAAGGCCATCGAACCACTCCAAGAACCTTGCCAAAGCCTCTCCAAACCCTAGCCACGAGAGCCTCTAAAGTTGGGGAAAAGATAGAAAAAAGATTTATTAAAATGTCTAAAATCGCAGCTTAAATAGGGTTGGAATTGGGCATCCACACGGGCGTGTGGAATTTCCACACGCCCGTGTGAATTTCCAGGATTCAGTGTTCTGCGAGCCATTAACAGTAACTGCTACAGTGATTTTACTACAGCAAACTGCTACATTACTTCGCTAAAATGCTCCCGAATCCACACTTTTCGTCTAGGCCACATGAATGGGCACACATCCATGTGGTAGATCGCGCTACGTCTTTAATAAAAGTCACATTGATGAAGATCTTACTAATAATGCACAAGTTGGAACACATGAGTGTGACTGCCCTTGTGCCCCTCCAATTTGTATGTTCGCTCGAGCACAATGGAGGTTGGCACACACTCATATGTCTTTGAGCACAACTTGTGTCTTTACATTTGTTCACTCCAAGATTTCATCAACAAAATGCATCCACAATTTACTTTTGGTTCCTTTGTTCTATAATTGTCTCTACAACCCTATATGCACAAAAGAACACAAATACACATGCATAAGCGATAAAATCTAAGAAAAGTAATGCTTAATGTAAGAAAAGAATACTTTGTATTACTAATACACAAGCACTTATCACTAAGAATCTTCAAAGCCTTTTGGTTGTTCTACATATACTTCTTTATTTAGAAACCCATTAAGAAATGCACTTTTGACATCCATTTGATATAGCTTGAAACCCATGCTGCATGCAATAGCCAATAATAGTCTGATGGATTCGAGACGGGCAACTGGTGCAAATGTTTCATCAAAATCAATTCCTTCTATTGGAGTGTACCCTTTTACAACCAATCTTGCTTTGTTTCTGGTAACATTGCCTTTATCATCAATTTTGTTCTTAAAAATACATTTTGTCCCAATGAAATTCACATCCTTTGGTCTTGGAACCAAAGTCCATACATCATTTTAAGCAAACTGATTTAATTCTTCCCACATAGCGATAATCCATTATTCAACTTTCAAGGCTTCTTTCATATTCTTTTGCTCAATGAGAGAGGTGTAACACATATATCCCACCAATTCCCGATAGTCTATCTTTTTACTGTTTCAAGTGTGTATTTCTTCATTAATGCTACCAATCACATCTTTTGTTGGATGGTTTTTCCTTACTGTTGAAGATGGTTTATAAGTGTAGACTTCCTAATAGTCTTCATCATATTCTGAATTAGTATCTTCTGTTGTATCTAGTGTTACAACATCAGTGGCATCTAGCTGCCTGGCTGTCTCTTGAGTAGTTTCAGGTGTTGCAGTAGGTGTTGTAACATCATCAACAACTAAAGCATTGCTTTGGTTATCATCTGATTCTTTTAAAAGATTATGAGGCTCCATATTAGTTGTTTGATCACAAAGATAATCAATAATGATATTGGTGTTCTCCATTATCTTCCTGGTACTTGAATTGAACACCCGATAAGCATGGTTATTTGTAGAATAATCCAAGAATATTCCTTCATCACTCTTCCTGTCAAACTTTGCAAGCTACTCTCTATCATTTAGAATATAACATTTGCTTCCAAAAACATGAAAGTAACTGAGATTTGGCTTCCTTTCTTTTCAAATTTCATATGGTCTCATTATAGTAGAAGGATGAAGATATACTCTATTGATGATATAACATGTTGTATTCACTATTTTTGCCCAAAATTTTGTGGAAAAATTCTTTAAATTTAACATAACCCTAGTCATTTCTTGAAAAGTATGATTCTTACATCTAACTACTCTATTTTGTTAAGGATTTTTTGGTGTTGAAAATTCATGATGTATCCCATGCTCTGTACTAAATTTTGCAAACTTAGTGTTTTCAAATTCCCTTCCATGATCACTTGTGATTCTTACAATTCTGCCAATCTAACAGTCCTTCTCATTTTGGAGTTTAGCGCATAGCTTCTTGACTGCTCTAAACGTTTATGATTTTTCCTTAAGAAACTCAACCTAAGTAAATCTGGAATAATCATCAATGAATACAAATATAATCTTCATCAAGTTCTTGTAATTTACATGCCTAAGTTTATGATGCCAAGTTTTTGTTATGTTACATGATATGTTGTAATATATTTGTAGTTTTGAAGCAGATAACAATTGTCTAAAGACCTTACATCTGTTAAACCACATTTGACAGCATCATCATAGACCATCCATCTATCCTTGGTGAATTTTACTATCATATTCTGATCACACAGTTGCCTTATGCTCATCAAGTTCACTTTTAGACTATCCACATGTAGAACATTCCTCAATTTTGGTAATCCTGGTAGCATTAAGGTTCCCTTTCCAATTAACTCACTCTTTTGACCATCACCAAATGTGACTTCCCCGACTGATCAGTTTTGTAGTCTTTTAGAAAACTTTTATTGTCTGTCATGTGTCTAAAGCAACTACTATCAAAGTACTAATCTTCTTTCAAGGGTTTCTTTGCAGATGTGTATGCTACTTCACATTTTAAGTCTATCTTTTTTATACACATCTTCCCAATTATTTTCTTCCTTTGTAAGTTTCTTTTAGAGTATTGTGATAGACCCACTTGTCTTCCTTCATCCAAGTCTCTTTTCAGTCTTAAACATTTTGGTCAAATATGACCACTGATTCCACAATAGTGACAGGTAGGAGTATATCTCTTAGTTTTTCATATCTCTCCAAGTGTTACAACAGATGTTCTAACATGATCTGCTAACTAACTAGGATATTCAATTATTTTGAAGACTTCATAGTTATTCTTTCATCAAGTTTTTCATTATTCTACATAATAAAGGATTCTGACTTGTTCTTTTTGGAACAATCATACTGAAAATGACCAATTATTCCGCACTCCCAACATTGCATTCTTTTAGAGTTCTTTTGATCTTTGTTATCACTTCTACTATTTTGGATTTGTTGCAATAATTTGTTGAGATCTTTTAAAAATAACACAATCTTGATTTCATTTGCATCTTCTTGTTACAACTCGTTTTGCATTCTGACTTCTACTTTCAGTGCTCGATCTTCCGTTTTTCTTTCTACTTTTAATGCTTCTTCTATGGCTGCCACTTTTGTTTCAAATCTCTTAGGTAAGGATCTAAGAGTCTTCCGTACTAGTTTCTCATCTGAGTATCTCTTATCTAGTTGGAAAGATTGATTTTCTATGTCCATCAATTTAGTGTTGAACATGGCAATAGTCTCATCTTCTTCCATCTTGAGGTTCTCAAACCTGGTAGTTAGCATTTGAAGTTTTAAGATTTGGAAAAGAGTTGTACCTTTATTCATTTTTTGAAAGATATCCCAAGCTTCCTTTATCGATTCACATGTTGCAACATATTTGAACTGATTTTCATCAACTCCTCCAAAGATAGCATTGAGTGCATTCCCATTTGCATTAGCTTGCTTGCATCTTTTATGCTCCATTACACTTCTTCTTCTTTTTTACTTCATTCTTCTAGAGATCTACTTCAAACAGAGGAGACCAATCTTCTTCCTTCGCGGTCCATGCACTCTCATCAAGGAATTTGATGAAGGCCTTCATACATGCCTTCCAATAAGGATAATTGGAATCGTTGAGTAGTGGTGGTCATGAGACAAAAGCTCCTTCTCTTGTAGCCATCTGCAAAACTTGGTTGGATCTCACCGACTCTGAAACCAAAACAATTAATGACGATCAAGCTCTGATACCACTTGTTCATTCCAGAGGAGTAATTGTGTGATATTTTTTCTCTTAACATCATAAGGAATGAATTTACACACAATCAATCATGTAAGCGAAAAGAGACACACAAATTGGTTACCCAGTTCGGCACAACCTTGCCTATATTTGGGGGGCCAAGGCTGGAGAAAATAATCCACTAAAAGAGGAGAAGGAAAAAAGAGTGACAACACTCACTCCCTCTCACACAGCAAAGAATAACCCTCTCTAGATTGCCTGCTGCCCACTCTCCTCAACCCACGCACAAGGGTCTCTCACTCATTGCTCATCCTAAATCTCAAAGCAGGGTATCTCTTACATGGACATCCCTATATCCCAACAAAGCTTCCTCTTTTAGACTCTCCACGGCTTTCTAACTTGGACATCTTCCAAAGTTAGACATTCCAACTCTAGTTACAACAGAGCTTGCAACACGGCCCACCTAATAATCCTGACTGAGTTCCAGCTCCCATTGCAACATGACTTGTGACACCTCCAACCCTCCCAGTTGCTCTAGTTCATGTCGACATAGTCCACTCCTCCTGAGCTCCTGCTACCAGTAACTAGTCTTCTTCCTCACATCATATCAGCAGGTCCTACTCGCGAGGGTCGCACACACCTAGGTGCGAATCCATCTCACCAAAGATGGTCTTCAAAAGATCTCCCCGATCTTCTTTCTAAACTTGGTCCAAGTTTGGGTTTCACAAAATCTTCAACCTTGATCTTCATTCATCCAAGATCGGTCTTCAATATAATGTTACTAAAATTAATCTCCTCCCATCTGAGTTTAGCTCCTCAATATCTTCCAAGCATGATCTTCATTCAAGCTTGAATCATTAATCTTCCTCCAAATCTATGCACTTGCCAAAGATAGTTTGTGTCTTTGTATAGATTATGTCTTCAAATAAAGATAGATTTTACTAAAGAAATAAATCTCTCATGAGAAAAGAGTTTACTAAAGATAGATTTTATCATCTTGGATCTTACCCAAAATAGATTAAATAATATCTAAGATAAACTTACTATTTAAGAGAGATTATTTCACCTTGATGCTCTTTCCAAATATAGATTTTCAATATATGATTCATTGAGAGAAATTCTCCAAACATAAGCCTCTTCCCATGATCTTCTAGCCTTCATGCATTTATTTTCTCTTCTTCATATTTTGCTTGTCTTTTAGCAGGTGTTTATATATTTTAATACTACTTAGGGTATCTTTGCGTTCTGGATGCAAATTTTCAGGTCTTGGGTCAAAAGAAGAAGTATTGGAGTGAAATCGGCATAAAAAAAACCAAGTTGCAAATAGCTAGGCCAAGCACGGGCTATTCACTACCGTGCTTTTGAGCCGTGCAGAATACTGGACTCCAAGAAATATTCATAGGATGAAGAGCATGGTTTCTATTCCCAGACACTGTTATTCTTATGGAAGCACGGCCCATGCACGGGCATGCTTTTGGGTCATGCACTCTACTGTCTCGCAGAAACATTATTGATGTTGAACCCTAGACCTAGCCGCAAAGAACACGGATAAAAAGCATGCTCCTTTTTAAGTCCCTAAGTTAAGGTTTTAAAGGGAGTTCAGCTTGGGGATTTGGGGCCCACTTTGGGGCTACCTTCACCACCATCCTTCTGGAGATAAGAGCAACGATTGAGCAGCATGATTCGGAGTGGAGCTTTGCTATCGGGTTGTTCCTAGGAGCGCAATTGGATCGATTGAGAAGTAATAGGGAGCCTATGGATCTCTATTTAATTACTTTCTTTGTCATTTTCATATTGTGTAAACCTATGAGGGCTAACCATCTCTAGTGCCCGGATTCATGAACCTATGTGTTAATTTATAGTTTGATTTACTATCTTGCAATAACTATGGAGTTCTATTATTATCTATGTTAAAGTTGTGTCATATAACTAGATGTGCATAATTTGTGTAGATGCGATTGTAGATCTTGGCGTGTATTGATTGTCATAGTTGTAATCGCCATAAGTGATTGCAAAACTAGACGTGCATGATTCTCGTAGATATAGTTGCAGATCCTGACGTATGTGATTGTCATAGATATGATATTGCTTGTGAGCACACATAGAATTCATAGGATGTACCAGATAGCCATTGTAGGAGAATCGCTACTTATTTCACTAGGGAATTGATCTAGGCTGCTACTCCCCATCATTGCTATTTACTTACACTTTACTACTTCATACCACCCGTGCACTTGCGGATACGCAAGGGGCGTATCAACAAGCTCAATAGAAAAACATTTGCCAAGGCAATTGGCAAAGTATTTAATTCACACAGATGTCTCAAACCCTCATTGAACGCCTTCCCTAAAAGGTAGCTTTTACTATATTGCCTTTATTGATGATTTCAGTAGAACGTGTTGAATTTTTTTTTTTAAATCAAAAGTAGCGCAAGTTTTTTGGAAGCTCAAGGTAAGAGTTGAGAATGAAAATGGCTGCAAGATGCAGACTGTGAGATCTAACAATGCGAAGGAATACACTTCAACATATTTCAACAAGTTTTGTAAACATGCTGGCATAGAACATTAGCTTACAACCCCTTACACTTCACAACAAAATGGAGTTATTAAGAGGAGAAATATGTACATCATGGAAATGTCAAGATGTATGCTCCATGATAAGAAATTGCCAAAGAAGCTTTGGGCAGAGGCAACAAATACGACAATTTTCCTTTAAAACATGCTTCCAACAAAGGCAATAAAAGATCAAACACTGTTTCAGGTCTGGTATGGATACAAACCATCACTAAAGTTTCTTAAAATATTTGGTTATTTGTGCTTCACTTATGTTCCATAGAGCAAACGTGATAAGCTAGATAAAAAAGCTTCACCAAGCCTTTTTCTAGGCTATAGCATTGTCAGCAAGGCCTATAAAATTTTCCAGCCACAAACTTGAAATATTGTTGTTAGCAGGGATTTTCACTTTATAGAGGATGAAGAGTGGAACTGGATAATGCAAAGAAGAAGGGTCAAACTATGATAGAGTTGAAACTCAAGTTTCTTGGTTAAAGTATTAAAGAAAAAGAAGACCTGCAGAATAAAAACTATGGATGATATTCTGGTGAGAGAAACTAGGCTACTCTCTGACATTTATGAAAGGTGCAACCTTGCTATGTGTGAACCTACAGATTATGAATAAGCAAAAAAGAGATCAAAGATGGATAGCTGCAATAAAGGAGGAGCTATTCATGATAGAGAAAAACAAGACATGGACTCTAGTTAGAAGGCCTCAAAATTGAAAGGTGATTGAAGTTAAGTGGGTATATAATACTAAGCTAAATACTGATGACTCTATCAATAAGCACAAGGCAAGACTCATGGTGAAAGGCTATGCTCTAGTTTTTGGTGTAGACTACTCAAATACCTTCACACTAGTTGTTCATTTGGACACCATAAGGCTTTTGTTTGCTGTAGCTGCTCGAATGAATTGGAGAGTACATCAACTTAATGTAAAATCAACATTTTTAAATGGTGTTTTGTAGGAAGAAATTTATGTTGAATAGCCCAAAGGTTTTGTGAATAAAGGAGAAGATGCCAAGGTGTTTCTTCTCAAGAAGGCTTCTTATGGGTTGAAACAAGCTCTATGAGCTTAGTACAGCATGATCGATGATCATTTACTGAGCTTAGGTTTTAAAAAAAGCTTGTTTGCGGCCACTCTTTATGTTAAATGTTAGATCAATGACGTTCTAACAGTTTCTCTTTATGTTGATGATCTTTTAGTAACAAGAAATGATGCATGGCTAGGTGAAGAGTTCAAACATGAAATGATGAAGGCTTTTGAGATGACAGATCTTGGGTTGATGACTTTCTTTCTTGGTATGGAAATTAAGCAGGCTAAGCATGAAGTCTTCATCTGATAGAAGAAGTATGCCAAGGAGATTTTGAATAAGTTTAAGCTTGAAGAATGCAAGGAAGTAAGAAATCCTATAAATCAAAAGGAGAAGTTGTGTAAGGAAGATGGTGCTAATAAAGTTGATGAGGGATACTATAGAAGTTTGATTGGCTGCTTGATGTATCTTATAGCAATAAGGCCTGACATTGTAAATGTTGTAAGCATCTTACCTAGGTTTATGAACTGTGCAAGCGAATTGCATCTCAAGGCTGCCAAGAGAGTGATTCGATATAACAAAGGCACAAGTGATTTTGGTGTCAAACTCATGAGAAGCAAGGAGTTCAAGCTGGTTGGTTTCTATGATAGTGACTGGGGAGGTTCCATTGATGATATGAGAAGTACTTCAGGCTACTATTTTATTCTCAAATCTGGTGTTTTCTCATGGAGCTCAAAGAAACAAGAAATGGTGGCTCAATCCATAGTTGAAGCGGAATTTGTTGCTACAATAGCTGTTGTTAATCAAGCTTTGTAGCAAAGGAAGATTTTAATGGATCTTAATCTAGAGCAGAAAGTAAGCAATGATATTTTTGTTGACAATCAAGCTACCATTGCTATTTCCCGCAATCCTTTGTTTCATGGGAAAACTAAGCATTTCAACATCAAGTTGTTCTTCGTAAGAGAAGCGCATTTACAAGATTTTGTGGCAGGTTTACTACAAATATGAAGATCAACTGGCAGACTCGTTTACAAAGACACTTGATCAAAGCAGCATGTTCGAGTTTCTAAGGCAGGAAGTTGGTGTTCACAGCTCCTAAAGCAAGGAGGAGTGTTAAGAACATGCTTTAGGATTGAAACATGTCCACGTGTGGTACATGTGCTTTATTTTACTTTGTTTTTCAGTTATAAAATTATTGCCTAGTTATTAGGAAGCAATTAAGTTGTATCTTTGATGTTGTTGGTTGTCGCCTATTTGTAGGATCATGTTGTTAGTGGTCAATTTTCTTTTCTTTAAGTTTAAAAATTGTCCTATTTTTGTTTTATATACTACTCTGAATATCGAAGTATAGTAGAATTTCTTCACAAATCTTATGCTTCTTTCTGTCAATATCTCCAACAAAATGTAATAGCTGGCCTCATGGCCAATTACTGGTTTTTATGGTCAAACGATCGGCCAAGTTGGCCCGAATTTGACTACCTCAATATTATCAATGGTAATGTCTATAGTTGTCCTTATCAAAGAACTAAATATAGTTATACAATTTATTTGATAATAGTATCCTTATCATTACTTTCTAAAAATGATTATGCAACTTTCTGGAAAAGAACTAGGTCCATGCTCTGTGTTTATCAAACAATCTTTAAATTTGTAATAAAGTGACTATAAAGAAATAAAAATATAATTAATTTTAATCAAAATTATTGTTGTTGAAACTATCAATTAAAAAATTCTATCAATGTATAAAATTCATTTCAACCATTTGTAGCTAAACTAGAGTTAAAGGAAAACACTGAATCATTAATAGATGTACTTGGCCAAAATCAAAATGGAGTCTTATCTAAGATACACTTGTGCACAAAATCAAAATGGAGTTTTATCTAAGATACACTTGTGCACGATCTCATTTGATCTAGGTGTAATGTCTCCTTGAAAACGCTATGGCATGCATAATGGGCTTTTATTTTATTTTATTTTATTATTAATTTATTTTAAAACAATAACGGATAAACGACAGATAGTAGTTGAATTTGGGAACAAGATGGAATACAAACGACCATATTGCAGGGGCAATAAACTACTATGACATATTTAGACTAATGTGCCACCATGAGTTTAGCACTGCCTTTGGTTTTCATATTACGGAATATTTTCTCGGAAAAATAACGCACTGTATCATCACAACCATGCTACTGTTAAAAGTAATTATATTTAAAAATTACAACAAAAAAAAAATGTGACCGTGGACCACATCCCTTAATCATATAATTAAAAAATAAAAAATATTTTAAAAAAATGACATGGTACATCTATGTATGATATCACTTTAAAAATTTTAATTTTTTTACTTTTTTCAAAAATTAAAGGGTAACAAAAACCATATAAAATAATCTAATGAAACCACTGAGATAAAAAGGCTACAAAAAATATATATTAATGAAATTAAAAGATTAAAATTAAAATACATCATTATTTAGTGGAACAGTAAAGTTTAGATACAATTCATGACCAAAAGTGTATTTTCACTTTCAAGTACACTTTCTAAAACTAATAGTATGCTACTATTGTCTCAATAAATATAAGATCTGTCAATTTATATCAATGTTGTCACAAAAAAAAATTTTAACACAAAAGTCACTTAATTTTTCTTCAGTTACACGTGTGGCCATAATAGCCTATTTTAAGATGGTTTTCGGTGAGTTTGCTGATTTGTCATTGATGTGGCACTGACATGATACTAACATGACATCGGAAACCGCTTTAAAATAGGACATTATTGCCACACTTGCAACCGGAGAAAAGCCAAATAGCTTTTGTGTTAAAAAAAAATTTGTGACCACAATATTAAAAAACGCAAACATTTGTGGCCATAAAGGGAATAAACCCATTTGTCACCATTATAACAATCGCGCAATTAAGATATTTTAACTTATATGTGAGTAGTTAAAACTTCAACTTTTTTTCTTAAAGTGGAGCTGAAACGTAAATAGTGTGGATGTATGCGGCAGCTTGTCTACATTAGTGGAAAAAAAATTGAAAAATATATATATATATCTATGCCATGCAGTGTTTAAATTTGTAATAAAGTGACCATGAAAGAACTGAAAATATAATTAGTTCGAACCGAAATTACTATTGTTGCACCTAAAATTAGGAAGTTCAAATAATTCATTAAAAAACACATCAATCATCTTTGACCAAACTAGAGTAATAGTTATGCATGGGAGGCTCCAGTCAAAACGGTGTGCACCATGTCAGTGATATGTGAACTTAATACCATTTTCTTCACAATGGTTAAAGCAGAATCAATGACTGAATCCTGTGCATCATCTTCCAAACGTTCAAAGTTTTATAATGAGTAAATTTTTTGGGTGAGTACCAAACTTTGCTCCGTTTTCAGTTTGTATCAATTTGAGCACAAAATTTTAATTTTATTTCTCCGGAGGGGCATTTGGGGAATTCCGGTCACAAATTAATGATGTGGCAGCCAGAATGGTGACATGGACTCCATGGCGCTTCGTCAGCTCATTGCTAACTCACCGACTTATACACGTGGGCTTCTATCCCTCCACGTGACGGCCACATTAGCAAGGGCTTTTCTCCCTCTTCCCCTCCCCCCTCCCCGATCGTCTCATCATCCTTCCTGGCTTCTCCTCCCCTCCCGACCACTGGTCAAGCCCTAACAATTGTCCGTTCTTCCCCTTTTTCTCCATCTCTGTTCCTCCCAACCACCGCCCGTGCCATATCAACCAACCCCTCTTCCATCGTTTTCGTCATCTCTGCCTATCTCGAGCTCGGTCGTAGCCCTAACAGTCACCCCAGATTGACGATCCATTTATAAATACCATAACTCGCACTAGGTAGGAGAAGAATGAGGAAAAGTTCAGAATGGAGAAGAAACACACTAAGGGGAAGGAACAGCCTAGTGTAATTGATTCAAGTTTTGCATCTAGAGAAAATATAACTCCGTTAATTCAGCAACTTCAGAAGCACAAACAATCTTCATTTGACATTACAAATTGTAGTTGTGAATTATGTATGTTTGACAACACCCCTTTCGTATGTCCCGCAAATGCACGGGTTTGTCGAAGTAATAAAATCCCAGGTGAGTGGGTATCGTATCCATAGGGAGTAGGGAGTAAAAATACTTCAATTGTTTCTTAACTAAGAGAAATATGAATAGTGATTTGTGTGACAAGATGTAATGCAAACAAAAGTAAAAGAGACAAGAGAGAGAGCACAAGTAAAAGAGAG
Organism: Dioscorea cayenensis subsp. rotundata; assembly: GCF_009730915.1. NCBI lineage: Eukaryota > Viridiplantae > Streptophyta > Magnoliopsida > Dioscoreales > Dioscoreaceae > Dioscorea > Dioscorea cayenensis. The sequence continues at coordinate 16,811,637 of NC_052489.1, forward strand.
GTAAGGCAATCGATATAAATGGGGTACTAGGATATTGATCCGCCTAGGACAATCGTTTCAAGTGAAAAAACCCTCTATTATGCTTCCTAACTAATGCATTAATGAGTCATGGAGATCCTTTAATACATGGTCCTAAATCTAAGGTCAACCATGCCTAACCCTATACATGTCTCGGAGGAGAAATTGAACAATCTCTCAACCTCGCACTCGTATAGAATTGCAATGAATTCTAGGGATTCCAAGTGATAAATCCTCTTTCTATATGTAGACCTAACCCTTTGGTCCAGGCGGAAGGTCCCTAGCCACAATTAAGCCCTAGATGCTAAAATCACTTCAACGCTTCACTCCATTGCACTCACAACTAAGCCCCAGCGGAAGGTCATCCCTTACCCCATTTACTCTACTATGACAGCAAAGAACTCGAGGAATTGGAGGTAGAATAAATCACACCGGAGGGGAAAGTGAACGCTCCGCTACCTCCTCTCAACCCTCTCCAATCTAGCTTTGTCTAACTCTCCTGGTGTGTCACTCACTCACAAGGGTTACCAACAAGAACTCTCAACCCTAATGTCACTCTAAGGGAGTATTCATACAATTAATGCATTCAAGATTGGAACTCAATAAAAACATCAATTAATGAAAGCATAATACAAGGTTCAATGAAACGAATACATCCTAGGGTTCACAATCTAAGTACCTACTAGAGGGTTTAGCTCTCTATGGAGCTAATTACAATCAATGAAATCGAATATAAAAGCAATAAATCCATAGAAAACCCCCTCGATAGTCGTGACAATGGTCTTGTGGAGAGTCCTCTACTCATCCAAAGGCCCATTTGTCCGGCCTAGGATACATCTCGCCGGATCGGTGCCGACGAAAATTCTCCCACTAACCTTCTTTCAAACGGAGCGCGATGTCAGAGCCGTAGAACCTCTCCCAATCCCTAGCTAATACCTCTCAAAACCCTAGCCGCAGCCCTCTCTCAAGTTGGGGAAAAGATGAAAAAAAGAATACTGAAATCGGGTCTGAAATCGGCTAATAAAGGGCTGGAATCGGGAATCCACACGCCCCTGTGGATATTCCACACAGGCTTGTGGAATTAACACACGGGCGTGTGGAATTTCCACACGCCCGTGTGGCTTCTCTGGCCAACTCCTTCTTCGGCCGGCTATGAATAGTACCTGCTACAATGTTTGCTACATTACCTGTCCGAAACACTCCCTAAACCATGCTTTCATCAAGGTAACGTAAACGGGCACACGTTTACGTCGTAAATCGCTTTGCTTCTTCAATGAACGGCCGCATTGGTGGAGATCTTGTTACACATGCACAAGCCAGAATACTTAGAATGTGACTGCCTTTGTGCCCCTCCAAATCATTGTGGTAGCTTGAATACAAGAAGGTTGGCACACATTCTAGCATCTTGAACCCGACTTATGTCTTCGCGTTTGAACCTTCTCAAGATTTCCTCCAAATGGTACACTCATGATCTACATTGGCTTCTTTCTCTAAGATTCGGCTTCACAAACCTATATACATGAAAGTAACATAAATATACACATATTAGTGTTAAAACCCGATAAAAGTAATGCTCATCATAAGGAAAAAACACTTCGCATTCTTATCACACAAGCACTTATCAATGTTCAAATGTTCTCAATACCAAATTAAGAATTTTAAATTGACTACACATCAGTAATTCACCAAATCCACAATCCACAAACAATACATATCTAAAAAAACCAAAAACAACAATTGAGGAAGACAACCTGTTGTCACTAATGGAATCATTAACTGTTACAAATTTCATACATATCTTAATATATATATATAGCATTGTTTGAAACATCACAAAATTGAATTTCCTGAGTTCATATTTCCAGACTTCACATATTCAGATTTCACATTTTACATATTTAGCATTTTTAAAACATCATAAAATTGGATTTCCTGAGTTCACATTTCCAGACTTGACATATTTAGATTTCACATCTACATATTTAGTATTTTTGAAACATCACAAAATTGGATTTCCTGAATTCACATTTCTACATATTTAGCATTGTTTGAAGCATCACAAAATTTGATTTCTAGACAAATTTTTTTCTGAGTTTCTTGTTTATGCTGTGCTTCCGGAGGGATCCACATTTTCCTCTTTTTTCCTGCATCTCCTCCTTTATCTAAGCCTTCTGACGGCTTCTCCTTTATTCGTAACCTTAGCCCAGGGATTCTCAATTTTCTTTGGTCATTGTTGCTGGCTATTGTATTTTTGCCCTTTTCCTTTGGTACATGTTGCTCTTCTAAATTTGTTGTTTTTCCCTTAAGCCCTCTTGTCATAAGTTTCCATCTTGTCTCCTTTCCTTGACCAGTGCTTGATAAGATGTGCATATTTTGATCTATTGATGATCTACAGTGAAATGATGTACAAGTATTTTATATATTAGCCAGTACATTGTTGTCAATGAGGCTTATTAACATTAAGTAAACCTGGTATACGGGCTCTGTTTCATTGTGTGCAGGTGTTCCATGATCTTCATTGCAATGGTCTCTTACTATGAGGTCAACCTGAGATAGGTTTCAATGGTAGACATGGAGTGTAAATTATCTAATTGAAATTCAACCACGTCGAAGGGAAAAAAAAAAAGAACAATACTTGCTGAAAATGCTCTTGCAGGACATTGGGATCATTGTTTGTACCCTGTTTAAAAAAAATACAATCCATTTAATTCAGATAGTTAAAAGGAAAAAAGATAAGATGGTATAGTTATTCGCAACTCACATCATTATCTTGGATTGATACAACAGCTTCTGTTGTACTCGCTGTGTCTTCAGGTTGTTGATCACCCTATAAATCATAACCATTATTAGCATCTAGAGAGTATGGCTATACATATATATCTACAACATGTTAACATACCAAACAAAAATTATCTACCTTTGACCTATGGAATCTTTTATTGTGGCCTATTACACCACAGATACTGCATTTAATTTTTCAGACCAACCCTAGAAACTCTTCCCTTGTTTAATCCAGCCTCTTCTCCTTCTTCTCTCCTTCTAAGCTTTGTCTTCCTCCCCCTTTTTATGTTCACAGGATCAGGTGGAATCATGGGTTCTTCATCGCTTTATGGCCAACAGTCTCTGCCTTGTGTGGGTTTTATAATATTCCTATATGTTGCTAGAAACTTTGACACATGATAACATTCATCTAAATGATTCTCAGGTCTTTCTTTATTATAGTAGATTGCTGAAATTGCATGACAACAAGGAATTCCCGTTAACTGCCATTTGCTACATGTGCATGTCATCTGTTCATTGTCCACCACAAATTGCCCATCAGGGCCCAAGACTTGGTATTGCTGGCCCCTTGACCAAGTTGTGTTGTAAGCCCAAATTAAGGTCTTTGCTCGCTCTAATTTTTTTACAATCTTAGGGCAATGAGTTGTATCACATTTTGCCATGGAATCCCTTTTTTTGTATCCTGATCATCAGCCTTGTTCTAATTAACTCATTCATAGTAATTATCCCCCTGGTTCTAGCTTCTAATATTATGCTGTTAAAACACTCACATAGGTTATTCAAGAGCATGTCACACTTGAGTTGGGTCTTGAAATGTGACCTTGTCCAATGGTGATGACCTATTTTCTTTAAGTAGTCACATGCTTAGGGGGACATTGTATTTAGAACATCCATTTCCTTATTAAATGAAGGTACGTATAAAGCCCTATTACAATTCCATAAGCGATCTTTAAGGGTTTTTCCTCTAACTTTTTTTTTTTTGAAGTTATTGTGTATGTGTCAAACACAAAACCTGTGTTCACTATTAGGGAACATCTCTTATATTGCAGGTATTAAGCCCTAAAGGACAGACAACACCCACACAAACAAAGGAAAACACAGAACAAAAAAAAACACAATATTGTTAGGATTTCAACACAAACATTAAAATTCAACTTAATTGGCACATATGAAACAACTTATACCTTTTGCCTATCTGTCATGAAGGCCCAATGATGGCTGTTGGTGATTTGCAAATCCTCGGCAAGCATAGTTAGGAACCATTGCCAATTATCACAGTTCTCTTTTTCAACTCTAGCCCAAGCTATGGGATAGATAATCATTTGCATCTATCCCAACAGCAGTTAGGAGCTGGCCTCCAAATAATCCTTTTAGGAAGAGCCATCCAACAAGAGGATTTTCCTGTAACCTGCTAGAAAACCTGCCCTTAATGGGGCCAGACATACATACATTCCTTCAAATTTCCTTTCACAACATTTAAATACCACAGTCGATGTTGGATGTACTCGTAACAACTCCAGTCTATAATGGAACAATCCTTTAATTTGTTCATATTCATCACCATCAAGCAAGCTGTGAATAAATAAAAAGCATAAGTAAAAAAAAAAATAGCATGCATAGTAAGGTATACTTTAGTATGCTAGATAAAGTACCTGCTAGCAATTGCCTTTGCCCTCCAAGCTTTCAACCGACTGACATCAACCTGTTGGTTCATCTTAACTGCCTGGATAATACCCGCAATGCTCCAAGTGGGATCAGCCCGGAATTGCTCTAGATAATTCAATGCAATCCATTCTGCATTGACATGCCGTATATTGTGGTCTCTGGCGTATTCGTGTTTGAGATAACCAGACTTAATCTGAATGGTGTCCTTATCATTTACCATAGGAGAAATCCATAGATAAAATGGCAGCCCTTTTTGCAAATTGCTTTACACCTTTTACTATTGTTTAGCCTGAAATTCATAACCACTCTGTGCTTAATTCCATATTCTCTAACAGCTTCTTTAAATTGCTTGAAGCTTCTAAACTTCATCCCAATCTTGAAATATGGATCTTTCATGTATGTTTCTTCTCTAAACTCTACATACCTAGGCTTGATAGGACCAACCAAATCTTCATCTGTTGATGAACCAGATTGGAGTTCCTCAGATTCACAATATTCACTTTCAACCTCATTGACATGTGCAGGTCTATCAATAGGTTCTTGTACACCTGATGCACCAATGTCTTTAGGTTCTCCATCAGTGTCACCACCTCCTGTTTTTGCACCAATTTCACAAGTTTCTTCATTAGCCTCACATACATGTGCATCCATATTGTCTGCATCCACATCATATTCTTCACTACTGAAATTGAAGTCTGAATCAGACAACTCACTGCACTCTTCTTCTGCACCTCCTCCATCACTCTCTTGATTGTCTTCCTCTCCTCCTGAGTCATATAACCCACCAACATCTACAACTGAATTATTTATCTTAACTACATGTTCTGAAAGTATATTAATCTCAACTGGTGCCCTAGTGCTTGGTTCTAGCATTTGCTTGACATTGACATAAATGTTTACAACCTTACAGAAGTCAATATTCCTGGTCATTGACAATGCGTCCAGGTCAGTCACTATCTCTTTCATGCCTACATTGTCACTCATTAGATCCAACCACCACAACTGGCACCCTTTTACATCCAAATTGAATTGTTTTGCCATATTTAAAATTTCCAACCTGGACATCTTGTCAGGGCAGCAATAATTAACAAAACCTAGTTTTTTGTCAGCCCATCTCATCCTTTCACCTATTGTGTAATGGAATTCTATGGTAAAATACTCTGACTTGGGCTCTGTCATTAAATTGCCGATGGTGATCATTAATACATAGCACACCATATTAAGTTAGCAAAGAACACCATACTGTTATATGATATTAACGTTTAATAAAAATGGCGAACATATAAAAAAATTGCATGAAAAACAAAAACTATTAAATAGCTGCATGAAAACCAGTAAAACGGTGAAAAAAAAACATAAATGGATGGATTATCAATTCAGATCTAATGAATTTTTATTATATTGCTTCAAAAAGAGTAATCGGGTGGATTTTACTATGGTCTAAGGTTACACACAACAAGCTTTTATTTGGAAATTAAAATTGCCTCAAAACCCTAACATTAACCCTAACATTGCTTCAAAACCCTGACATTATTTCAAAACAAGAACATAGCTTGAAAACCCTAACATTGTTTCAAAACAAGAAACATTTAACTATACATAAATCAAAGCCTACCGTAAATTGGTTCACCAGCATCCACTGGTCTAATAATCCAGTCGACCTCCATGGCTTCTTGGGTTTTTGCACAGAATAGCACCTCGATCTTCTGAAATCCCTAGTGTAGACGTGTCGACCTTCAAGAGATCAAACACTAAGGAAGGAGGAAAAAGGAGTGGCTGTTAGGCTCGAGCTATGGTCGGGAGGGACAGAAATGAAGAAAAGGGGGAAGAGGGTATGGCTGTTAGGGCACGGCGGCGGTCAGGATATAAAGAGATGAAGAAATAAGGGAAGAGAAGAAAAAACGGTGGTTATTAGGGCTCAGCCTATGGTCGGGGAAGGGAAAAGTGGTCGTGAGGGGAGGAGAAGTCGAGAAGGATGATGAAACGATCAGGGAGGGGGGGAGAGGGGAAGAAAAGCCCTTGCTGACGTGGCCGCCACATGGAGGGATAGAAGCCCACGTGTATAAGTCGCTGAGTTGGCAATGAGCTGACGAAGCGCCAGGGAGTCCATGTCACCATTCCGGTTACCACATCATTAATTTGTGACCGGAATTCCCCAAATGCCCCGCCGGAGAAATAAAATTAAAACTTTGTGCTCAAATTGATACAAATTGAAAGTTGGTGCTCAAACTGAAAACGGAGCAAAGTTTGGTACTCACCCAAAAAATTTACTTGTTTTATAATCCTAACTAAATTCTGCAGTTGAAGTTTTAGCCACAAAGGAGGCACACATCTGACCAACCATCATCGGGAAAAATGATAATTGATGCTGGTTTTCACCGACGAACTTTGCAATGCTAAAGAAAATACTCATGAGTGAGTACTAAACGGTCTTTGCTCAAAAGTTTATGGCTCATAGCATTAATTCACAATAATGATAGAATTGATCAATAATCATGATTTCTTGCTTAGACCATGAAAAAACCTATGCTTTCTTCTCCTGGAATGTTTTCGGAATAATCTGGATATCACACATGGACTAAAATTAACCTGCAACCAAGAGGAATCAGCGGTTATGATTTTTAAACCAACATGACACATTTTCTGATAATATAAGAAAACAATGTGACAAGAGAAACTCAATGGTTATTAATGATGAAGAAGGTTTATCAATGAATGCTCATTAAAATTATATAGTCATTTAAAAAAATGATGAGAAACCATAAAATTTTAAGAACCTATATTTATAATGCTTGATAAACTGAAGGACATGCAAAAAAATAAATTCAAATAATGAATTCTAATTTCTGGAGAAACATTTTTCATAAATGTTCTTAGTGGGATCTAATAATCATGTACTTTATGAATGATACTATTAATTGAATTAACAAGAAGATGTATTGGGCAGTGATAATTATGAGAGTTAAATCATAAATGTTTTTCCTATCAGACAATAGCACTATTAAATAAACAGGTCAATTAGTTGAGATTATTGAATAAGAGCGGTCCATTTAAAATTCTAAATCTTGATCAAATACTTTTCCTTTAAAGATTCATCAGATTTACAATGTTTCTCTCATGAGCCCACTAGCAATAAATGCTAAAGAAATAAAGGCACGTGTTAATGAATGGCAACACCTCCTCATAACAGCGTGATAATAATCTAGTGTCAATTGTTCATACATGCACCTCCTGTTTATTCTCAGTTAATCATCTTAGGGATATGCACGGCTGCTGAAGCAGATAAAATTGTTTATCTAACTTAATTTCTTATACATAATCTTTGTTTAAACCAATTCATATTAGCATTCAGATTTTGTTATCAATCATCAACCAAAATTTGACATATGTATTACCATCTAAATTTGAAACCAATGACCTCCTTAATTATTTTTTAGAAGAACAAGACACGCCTGAATACCGTTTAACTCAAGAGAATAAGAACACATAATTTCTTTGACAATACTAAAATTACCTGATTTATAGGCAAGATTATAAGAACACAACAATTAGATTGGAAGAACACACCAATTTCACAGAGTTTCCACTTAACAAGCAGTCTCCTCCTACAACAAACAACAAAACAATATTCTCCCTACCTACATCCACACCATCACAACCCCCCTCAAATTCCCATACAATAACTGACCACATCATAAACATTACTGTCCTGGTACATATCTAATAATAACTATCTAATACTGCGCATTAAATCTATTAGTCTGTCTTATATTTCTCTTAACATAATCCTTCAATGGCCTCGAGCTATTTGCCCCATCAATGCCTCCTTATGCAGAAGCAGCCTTGTCCCCAAGGCTGGTATGTGGGTACTACCCCTTGATAGTGTCCTTATCCTCTCATGTTGCTTCAGCTACTGGTTGAGATGTTCACTTGATTAGGACTCGTGGAACTTGCTAACCATTTCGTATGATATATCTTGACTTCCTCACGCTCAGTGGTTGGTCCATCTAGTTCCAAATCAGCAAATAAAAAGAGCTGAATAGGATGCTCTCCACCAACCTTTTTAGGTAATGAAACATGAAATACAGGATGAAGTTTGGAACCCTCAGGAAGTTGTAACTTGCAGGTTACTGCTCCAGTTTCTTTAATATATGGAATGGCCCATAGAGAATCTAGCAGACAGCTTAGGACTGATTCTCCTATCTACTGATTGCTGACGATGTGGCCTCAATTTTAGATACAGCCAATCTCCTATCTAAAAAGCCACGCTCCTCCTATGTTTATTCGCTGATTATATCATCTTGTTCTGTGCTCTCTGTAGACAATAAGTGAGCTGTTTGATAACCTCATCCTAGTCAATCCAATCATTTGTCACTGTCTCCAATAAAGTCTTCCCCAGTAAGTTGTGAATCAAAGCATGAGGTTTCCTACCATGTACTAATTCAAAAGGTGCACAGTATGTAAAACCTTGGTATGTAGTGTATACTGAAATTCTACCCAATGACGGCAGGGAGCCCACTGCTTAGGTTGCAAAACCTTGGTATGTTTGTTATGTTGTGTATGTAGTGTATACTAAATAGGTTCAGCAGCTTTTTGTGTGTGTCTACGGGTGATATGCAAAACCCATGCAAAGCGTTGTACCATTAGTTTAAAAAACTCTTGCCAAAACTTGCTAATGAAATTGGGTCCCTTTTACTCACAATAGAAATGGGCACTCCATGTAATCTTACCACCTCCTAAGCAAACAATTCAACCACGATCTGAGCAGAAAATGGATGTTTCAGTGAGATGAAATGGGCATACTTAGATAAACGATCAACCATTATTAGGATAGCATCAAATCCATTTGATCTCGATAAGCCAGTGATAAAATCCATACTAATGTCATCCCAAATGGTCTTAGGAATAAGAAGAGGCTGCAATAGCCCAGTAGGAGATATCGCTTGGTACATTTGTTGTTGACAAGCAATACAAGCAGCCACATGCTTTGTCACTGTAACCATCATCCCATGCCAATACAAATTAGCTGCTAATTTTCTTTAAGTTCTGTATATGCACCTGAATGCCCACCAACTAGGGTAGAATGGAACTTTTCTAATAACAATGAAATTTAAGGAGAAGCGGAAAGAAGCCACCTGTGCTCCATGTCAGGATGTGATTGAAGCATGGGTGAGCTTGAGATATGCCAGCCTGGGTGCATGGAGAGGCTCGTGGGATGCATGGCGCTGTGGATGTACACAGCTTGGGAGAGATGGCGTCTGTAGTTAATGCCAGTTAATGGTGTGTATGTGATGACATTTATGTTAGTATGGTGTTAGTTAATGTTCGTTAGATTTTTGCTTTACTTTTTTGTACGTGTCATGATGCCATTTGTTGCTTTATGTTAAGGTTGCACTCTGATAAGATTTTGATTGTAATTTCTATGTTTTTCTTCATTATTCCTTCCCTGTCCGTGGACTGATTGTCTATAATGATGATTCAAAGGAAAAAAATGATTTTGAACCAAATCGATTCGAGCTAGATATAATTATAAGGGTGTTGAAAGGGATGCTGGAGATTTCCGCATGACATCCCATCTTGCAATGGAAGCCTGGGTATAGAAGACTGAATTGCAGAAATAGACCGATTCGATTCTTTGACTGTATATAGAAACTCCTCCAGAGAAGCGAGTCCGTTTGGTAGCCTGCCGTTTGAAATAGAGAGCATTTGTATGATAGGAATGGATTCAGGTAAAGGTCCTGAATGCACTTTGTATAAGATGAAATATTTATTGAAAAGGAAGTTTCTACGACCAAATTATGAACAGATCTTGTTTCAGTTGTATCAGCGCTGTCAACAAGGTAGTCGGTCAGTCCATGAATAAACATGAATATATTGCAGAATTCATAACACTAACTAAGAGAAACAATCTCTTTGAGTCAGAAGGGTAACAAGTAGTTAGATATTTGGAGGTATTAAAACCAGCACTTAAAGACGGAATCATGGAGATAGAATTGTGGTGCAAGTTATTCGAACCTTATCTGAGGCAAAGAACATGGTTTTAAAGGCCGAGAAACAATCTCTTAGAATCAGAAGGGTAACAAGTTACTAGATTTTTGAAAGGTTTAAGACCAACACTCAAACCAAACCGTGGAGATGGAATCATGGAGCAAGTTATTCGAACCTTATCTGAGGTAAAGAACATGGCTTAAAAGACCGAGCTAATGCAAGAAGAACGAAGTAGAAGGAACTATGAGGATTACAAAGCTGTAGAGTCCATAGAAAAGTATAATAATCATAACAACAAGAATAACAACCAATGCAGAAGGAACAAGACAGAAGAGACAGTAGGGAAAGACAAAAAAAAATGAGAACGAAAAATCCATATACCAAATGTACTATGTAAAAATGTTTTAAATGTAACCAGTCAAGGCACACAAGAAAATCCATATGTCAAATATACTATGAGAAAATGTTTTAAATATAACCAGTCAAGGCACACAAGTTAGATGAATGTCCCTTGTGGAAGACTGTGAATATTATAGAGAAGTGAAAAGAATAAAGAGATTATTTGCGAGGCACATGGTGATGAGAACAAGAGTATGGAGTAGATGAAAGGTAAGCCTATGTTATAAGGTGAATAACATTGTCTCCCAAGCATGAAGAGCAAATTCAGCTGCATTGTTGATGGTGGCAGTTATGAAATATCATTAAAAAATAAGAGATGACAACGTCACTTGCGTATGTCCCGCAAGTGCACTGGTTTGTCGAAGTAATAAATCCCAGATGAGTGGGTATCGTATCCACAGAGAGTAGGGAATAAAAACACTTAAATTGTTTCTTAACTAAACGAAAAGTGAATAGTGATTTGTGTGACAAAATGTGATGTAACAAAAGTAAAAGAAACAAGAGAAAGAATGCAAGTAAAGGAGAGGTAAGGCAATCGATATAAGTGGGGTACCCGGATTTTGTTCCGCCTAGGACAATCGTTTCAAGTGCAAGAACCCTCTATTATGCTTTCTAACTAATGCATTAATGAGTCGTGGAGATCCTTAAATACATGGTCCCAAATTTAAGGTCAATCATGCCTAACTCTATACATGTCCCGAGATAAATTGAATAACCTCTTAACCTCGCACCCGTATAGAATTGCAATGAGTTCTAGAGATTCCAAGTGATAAATCCTCTTCCTAGATGTAGACCTAAGCCTTTGGTCTAGGTGGAAGGCCCCTAGCCACAATTAAGCCCTAGGTGCTAAAATCACTTCAACGCTTCACTCCGTTGCCCCTGCAACTAAGCCCCAACGAAAGGTCATCCCTTAGCCCATTCACTCAACTATGACCGCAAAGAGCTCGAGGAAATAGAGGTAGAATAAATCACACCGGAGGAAAAAGGGGACGCTCCGCTACCTCTCGACTCACCCTCTCAACCCTCTCCAATCTACCTTTGTCTAACTCTCGTGGTGTATCACTCACTCACAAGAGTTACCAACAAGAACTCTCAACCCTAGTGTCACTCTAAGGGAGTATTCACACAATCAAGCATACAAGATTGGAACTCAAATTAAGCATCAATTAATTGAAAGCAAAATAAAAAGGTTCAATAAAACGAATACATCCTAGGGTTCACAAATATCCAAGTACCCACTAGGGGGTTTAGCTCTCCATGGAGCTAATTACAATCAATGATATCAAATGTAAAAGCAAATAATCCATAGAAAACCCCCTCGATAGTCGTGGCAATGGTCTTGTGGAGAGTCCTCTATTAGTCCAAGGGTCCCTTTGTCCGGCCTAGGATACACCCCGCCGGATCGGTGCCGACGAAAACTCTCCCACTAACCTTCTTCCAAACGGAGCGTGATGTCAGAGCCGTAGAATCTTTCCAAATCCCTAGCCAATACCTCCCAAAACCCTAGCCGCAGCCCTCTCTCAAGTTGAGGAAAAGATGAAGAAAAGAATAATGAAATCGGGATTAAAATCGGCCTTAGATAGGGCTGGAATCGGGAATCCACATGCCCATGTGGGTGCCCCTGTTCCACACGCCCGTGTGGATTTTCTGTTTTACTCCTTCGGCCGGTTGTGAACAGTACCTACTACAGTGTTTGCTACAGTACCTGCCCAAAACACTCCCGAATCCATATTTTCATCGAGATAACGTAAACGGGCACATGTTTACGCCGTAAATTGCTTTGCTTCTTAAATAAACGGACACGGTGGTGGAGATCTTGCTATACATGCAGAAGCTGGAATGCTTGAATGTGACTGCCCTTGTGCCCCTCCAAATTGTTGTGCTAACTTGAATACAAGGAGGTTGGCACACATTCTCGCATCTTAAACCCGACTTATGTCTTCGCGTTTGAACCTTCTCAAGACTTCCTCCAAATGATGCATTCACGATCTACATTGGCTTCTTTCTCTAACATTCGGCTTCACAACCCTATATGCATGAAAGTAACATAAATGCACACATATTAGCGTTAAAACCCGAGAAAAGTAATGCTCATCATAAGAAAAGAACACTTCATATTCTTATCACACAAGCACTTATCAAGAGACTTCTACTAAAGCTTCTAATGAAGAAGTTAAGATCGAGAGGCCCATTGTCAATGCTCATACATAGATTAAATATAATTCTATTGTTAATGCTGATGAAGATCAAATGGGTTTTCATGACGATAAAGAACAGGAAGATGAAAAAGTCATTGTCAAGTATGAGAAAAAAGATGAAGAAGCTGATTGGCAAAGCGTTGCTGAAGAAAGTAAGAAGAAGAAAAAGGATTTCTATAGGCTCCACAAAAAATCCAAGTTAAGACTGTTGTTTCGAAGAAAAAGATAAGGAAAGCTACTAAATGGTAAGATTTCAAGATCAAAAAATTCAAACTTTGGAATGGTGATTGTTTGATGAAATACTTAATTACAAGCTTTTAATTGTCCAAATCATAACGCAAGGTCAAGTTTCTCACGAGTAGGGGTGAATGACGAAGCATGATGAAGAAAAATCTCCAAATGGATTTAGGAATTTAAATTTAAACCTTAAAAAAATATTTATTTAATATTTTATAATTATCTTAGCTTTATTTATTATTTTAGTATATTTATTTACCTAGCATTTGTAATTATCTAGGTTTTATATACTATTTTGTCCTTAGTCTAGGCCTCTATAAATATTTATTTTATAGTTTGTGAAAAGAGAACCAATCTATTTAAAAATTATGTTCATTTTACTCAGTTTTAAGTGTTAGTTCTTAAAATAGAACTGTGATCCATTACGCCAAATAGTTCCCATCATCTTCAGGGTCTTCGGTCTAGAAAATCCATTTAATGAGAAAAATGGAAAATCAAGGAAATCGCATTAAGTGGCATCTCTTTCCTTGCTCACAATCATCATTAGTTTCAATTAATTCACTTCAAATTTTCCATCTCTCATGCCCTCATCATCTTAATCGACCCTAAGTTTCCTCTTTGGGAACTAATGCATTGGCTCAAATTGTTAGCCACATTGAAAACGACACCTTTCCTCTCTTCTTCGAACAAACTCTTGATAAAACAGGTGTCTTATTGAGTGGATTGTTGATAAATTGCAACAAAGCCTTGGTCTTGGACTCGACAAAGCCTGATCACGCCCAGATATACCCAGAAATAGCAATCTGGCCTATACCTGATGAATCTCGCCCATAACCACCTAATTTTGAACAATCTGTGATTGTTCCTACATAATTAGATCCCTGCATATGGAAATATAACATTATAAATTTTTTTGAGAAACAACGCCAATAAATTCTTCAAATAATTTGTTCTTAATTGAACGGGTAAGGTTGGTCACTCTTGGCACATTATGTGGGCCATGAGTTCTCACCTTTCTCTTGATTACTTCACTCAAGCCATTCATGAAACAACTCAAAGCCTACTCTTCTGGAATTTCTGGTAATTGCGTCAATAACATCTCAAAATATCACACAGAAACTTCAACCCAATTTATTTGACGAATTGCAGGTAGTTGTTCATATAGATTTCCCGCACCCCCACTTGAAAATCTCTAAAGCAATTCAATTTTCAAAGCTTCCCAATTCAGATTTATTAGTGTCTTCCCCAAATACCTAAACCAATGCACTGCAGAACCCTCCATTCATACATAAAAACTAGGCATACTTTCAATTCTGATTTGGTATTTTGGAATTCAAAAAAATTTTCAACCTAGTCAGCCACCCAATCAGATCATTTCCTTTGAAATCCTCTAATTTGACCTTCTTTAATGCTTTAGATAAAACATTAAAGTTGGCTGAATATGCATCCATGGGTGTTAGGTCCACGGTGTACAGGAATTCTAGAATATGTAAAACTCCCTACACCTGGTACTACAACCTCCAAGCCATTTTGTTTTCACTAACTCCTTCAACAAGGTTGGCAACTCATCCAAACTATCAATCTTCTTTTTTTTCTCATCAAAATCCCTCTGAAGTTTTTCCACATAATCCGCCGCTGTTCTTAAGTGATAATGGTAATAAGAATTGGATCTCCGCATCTTTTTGTTCTGACTTATAAATTAGCTCCATTTGCTTCTCCAATATTTCCATCTTTAAGTCCATCCTTATCAAGGGCATCCAGCAGAAATAATACAGAAATAATCTGGTTTAGAGGAAGAACACAAAATTTCTTTGATAATAGTGAAGTAATCTGGTTTATAAACCCGATCATAAGAACACAATAACTAGATTATAAGAACACACCAATTTCACAGGTTTCCCCCTAACAAGGAGTTTTCTCCTATAACAAACAACAAACAAATTCTTCCCCTTTTCATCTACATTAACAAACCCCCTGAAAACGCCATACGATAACAGCCCACACCATCAAACATAACTATCTAATGCATAACTACCTAATACATGTCTAACTATCTAATCCTGCCTATTAAGTTTGTCTTTAATTTTTCCTAACATGAACCCCCAATGGCTTTAGGTTGTGTGGCCTATCAATGTCTCTCGGCACAAAAGCAGCCTTGTCTTCAAGGCCGAAATGCAGATACTGCCCCCCTGATAGTGTCCATTTGAATGGCCTTGGGTTGTGTGGCTTTTGGTCCTTATTAGCTTTAATTAATTCAACCACATTAAATTCTCCAACTCCCACGCTCGCATCATCTTCACCAAGATCAGTGCCCTAAGTTTCTTTTGGACACCAATGCACTAGCCCAAATTGTTAACCACATTGAAAACGTCCTTCCTCTTTTCTCCGAGCATACTCTTGATAGGGCAAGTGTTTAATGCCCCTATTCCTGAATTGATTGGATTGTTGATTAATAGCAGCGGAATTAGCAGTAGATGGTTCCTTAAGATACATCCCTATTTTGGAATTTTGAAACAAGGTAGAATGTTGGTCTTGAACTCCAGCGAAATCAGAACTCACAGAGTTATATCCAAAAATAGCAATCCGGCCTGTCCTTAAAGAATCACACCCATAGCCACCCACTTTTGAACAATCTGTAACTGGCCCTGCAGAATTAGATGATGTTTCATATAGAAAATAACCTTAGAAGTTATTTTGGAACAAAACTCATATTTTCTTTAAATAATTCATTCTCAATTGAACGGACAAGGCTGATCGCTTTTGGCACATTATGTGGGTCATGAGTTCTCACCTTTCTCCAAATTACATCACTCAAGCCATTCATGAAATAACCCAAAGCCTGCTCCTTTGTAATTTCCAGTAATTGTGCCAATAGCATCTCAAAATGCTGCACCTAAGCTTCAACCAATTTTCACATGGATTTTCTATACCATTGCTAGAAAATCTCTAAAGCAATTCAGTTTTCAAGACTTCTCAATTCAGATCCAGTAGTCTCTTCCTCTCCCAACTTGTTCGCGGATTGCAGCCAATTGTTCACATGGATTTTCTGCACCATTGCTTGAAAATCTCTTAAGCAATTCAGTTTTCAAGACTTCCCAATTCAGATCCAGTAGTCTCTTCCTCAAATACCTAAACCAATACACTACAAACCCTCCATATAAACAAAAGCTAATGGTACTCGTAATTCTGATTTGGTATTTTGAATTTCAAAGAATTTTTCGGCCTTAGCCAGCTACCTAATCGGATCATTCCCATTGAAATTGAGCAATTTGACCTTCTTGAATTCTTCAGATAACCCGTCTTCATAGTTGGTTGAATGTGTATCCACAGGTGTTGGTTCATGGTGTCCAGAAATTCTCAACTAGCTGAAGCTTCATTTTTCAGCTCCATAACCTCAGGGCTCTTTTGTTTCACTAACTCCTTCAACAAGGTTCACAACTCATCCAAACTATCAATCTTTTTCTTGATCTCATCAAAATCTCTCTGCATTTCTTCCATAGAATTCCCCATTGTTCTTAATCAGTAATAATAATCAGAATTGGCTCTCTACGTCTCTTCATAGACCGCTCAAATTCCCATACAAAACTGACCACACCATAAACATTACTGTCTAATACATAACTGCCTAGTACACATCTAATAATAACTATCCAATACTGCTCATTAAGCTTGTCAATCTGTCTTATATTTTTCCTGACATAAACCTTCAATGACCTAGGGCTGTTTGGCCCATCAAATACCAGGTTTGCAAAATGTCAAGATTCATCATTCAAGCAAGGATCTGATGTTTGTTTTATTTCACATAACATGCGCTCCATCGAATTCAAATTAGGCTCCTTAAATATTCTCAAAAAGATCAGCATCCACTTATTTTTCAAATCTTTAAAACATAATAATTGACAAATAACCAAAGTGAAAACACAATAGATAGTTCATTTTAGTTTTATTATAGTTATTATTATTAGAAAAGCTAGCTAACAAAATTATTATAGCATGACATAATGCAAACCTTGATTTCAGAAAAGGAAAAAAAAAAAGAACAGAACCACTTTTGCAATGTCAACAAATTGTTAGCAAGATATGCAGAAACTGTTATTGATTTTTGTTATCTTACCATAATATAACCAAAATAAATTTTTCAAAAGCCTTGAGCAGTAGAATTTCTTCAACAAATGAGAATGATAAATCTGCAATTTGAAAAGGTAGATGAAAAAGCCAAAAAGAGGAACTCGAATCTAGTTGAGGAATAAATATCAAGGAATCTCCATCATTGTTAGATTGTAGCAATTTAAGAAATCAATAAAACAAATACACACACACACACACATATATATATATATGCAACCTACAATGTTGACATGCATCAGAAAGCAAAGAGTTGACCTTTGAGTTGTTACGGATACCAAAGGCCACAAGTAAAGACTTGTCATCAATGAGCTTCTCATTTTGATGACTTAGACAAAAATTGTTCCAGACATGCCTCCAGCAAATAATAATTGAAATAGCTAGATCAAACAATACAACACATTGTCTCAATTTTTCAATAACAGGATGTCTATTGGGAATTTGAAATCCAACTAGATCAGCCAGACAAAGATTTTAGAAATGAATTTGTATGCATCATGATAGAAAAGATCACTACTATGGCTTAATGCATGTCTAACTATCTTAAGGGTCTTCCAATTGTTGTAGCTATGTTCTCTAAAGTGAGTAAGGAAGACTAAATCATTTCTTCTTTCAAGATGCTTGTGAAATACACTTCCCTTTTGTGAGAGGAACACTTGAAACGGGTTTTGTGCAGCTACAACAGAGTTATGCTGCTAGTGTGAAAATCAGTGCCTATTTTTTTTTTTAAAGATAAAGTGAATTGATTCAAACAAAGAACTCCATAATAGTTGGTGAAAGAAGAAGATCAAGACCAGGAAATGAAACAATGGCCCATCCGTGCTTGCTCTACCTCATTTATTTTCTTACTGATTGCTGATTTCAAGTCTTTAAGTGTAGGAGAGTTGAAAACTGTGACATCTGCCGAAAGAGAAATGCAAAACCAATTTGAGTTTATTGTAGATTTTGTTAATGAAGATAATTGGCTAAATCATAGTTTAACACAAACACTAATTAATAGTTTAAAACGCAGCAGAACAATCATATCTTAGAAATCAGTGGCCAATATGCCTTGAAATGGTTGGCATAACAATCATGTCGCTTATAATTTTAATATAAAGATCAATCAAGTTTAGTCGCTGGAAAACTATTAGCACCTTTTGTATTAATTGCATAGAAGACTCAACATATATAAATAACAGGTGACCTGGAACTTTTGACCAGAGTGCATGGTTTAGAAAACTTATTAAAGCTTTTGCTAGGACAAGAAAATGCCTCTTCCCAGAAACAAAAATAAGATGAAAATGCCTAGTATAAAGAATGAAGTCAGAAAACTTAAAACTGTGACTTTAATACAATTTTAAATGAGGTTTGGATTCAATAAAGCATCATCAGCAACTGAATAATTTTAGACGTTGAACACACCTTAGTAATGCCTTGTGGTGCGGTCTTTAAACTTTCAAATTATTTAATCTGAGAAAAATTTTGACAAAGGAAATTTAAAAACATGGTGATGCAAGTAAGCATAAGATAAATTCTGATAAACTTCATAATAAATTAGAAAGCATAGGCAACTATATACAATATGCTAGCTGGAAATGATTAAGCCCCTCAAATCTATAGAATGTCATTATAGGCTCGAAGGAGCTATTCAATTTGAGCAATAGTCGGCCCACTCAATGCTCAATAATGGGGATTCGGTGCTCGTATCACACTCAATTAGGCAAAAGTCAGCACTCACCACATTTAATCAGGCATAGTTGAATACAGAGTGATAATCAAACTCATGGTTGGCTCAAGTAACACTAATTAGTCATGACCACACTCCAGTAGGAATTACTCTAGCTAAATGGCATGCATCTATCTAGTTAACTGCAGACCAGCTAAAATTGAACACATTATTAAATTCAAAGAGAACTGCTTCGAAAAAGAAAATATGGTTTCCCCCTCTTCAAGGTAAATGAAGATTGGTGACAATACCAAAAAGGCGATAATGCAAGCTGATGACAACAATCAAATAAAAAAGGGGCAGTGGCCAAACAATAGCAATAGCAATAGCAATAAAACACCAAAAGGAAACTAGAGATGCAATGGTGAACCAATTAGAAGTTGCCATTAAGTTTTTAGGGAAGGAAGCAAATTGGGAAGGCCCTAATTCCAATACATATCATCGATCTTTAAGGGAAAGCTAAAATAAAATATAATTATAGAAAAGAAATAAAATAAATCAAAGAAAAAACAACACAGTCAATGTTGCAAATGTTGCTAAACAAAAAGATTACCAAATGAGGTAGTGTCCATCTTAATTACAGTTACTTTCATCGCACTTTCTAACTCCATGTTAATCAAGGTATCAACATCCACAAGGGTTGGTCTCCTAGGAACATCAAATAGTATTGGATCATTAAGAAGAGCAGAAAGCGTAGCCTGCAATCTGGCCTTTTTGGCAGTCGAACTATTACAAGCAACAACTTCTTCATTCTGAAATCTTATTTCCATCTGTTTAGAAAAATAAAACTACCAAATATCATTTGAGTGTAAGGTACATTTACATGAGAAGGAAAAATACAAAAAACAAAAAAAGCTAAGTCTTTAACTGAATACAAAGTAAATGAACCTAAAATGTAAACAATGAAATACTAAATTTGAAAAAAATAAAATAAAATGAAACATGAAAAAGACTGGTAATAAATCTAGGACCAACAGTTACCAAACAATTTCTTATATAAATTAATAGAACAAACTGGATATTTGCAATTCATACAAGGTTCAATCTGCAGAACATGATATTATAGAATGGAGATACAGAACAATTATCAAATGTCAAACATGAAATTTAGTGCATTTGAGATTTGAAGCAAAGGATGGCGACGAATTAGATCAATTAATATAATTATTATTTCTAAACAATAAAAGCTTAAAGCTTTTAAGATCACCACTTGCTCAACAATTTCTTATTTAAATTAATGGAATAAACAGGATATTGAAAATGCTTGTGATGATCAATCTGCATTTCAAGGTAATACAGAAATTTAAAACGACAATGCCATATAATTGTTAAATCGTAAATGTGAAACTACGCACTTGAGTTTATGGGGAAAAATGTGATGATATACATGATTAATTAATAAATTTCCAGACCATGAACCCTAAACCTAAAAGCTTTATAGATCATCACCTAAACAACAATCTCTAATCTAAATTTACGGAAGAAACCAGACATCAAAACTACTTCCAAGGCCCATTTCACATGCAAAAGATGATAAATTATTAGCGCAATTAATAAATCAATTTCTAACTTGAAGAAAGACTGAATTGATTATACAATTTGATCAGGAGATCAAAAGAAAATAAGAGCTGAAGGCAAAGAAAAGATCAAGAAAAACTCAGGCTTTCCTTGCAGTCTACAATGCAGAATAGAAGCCAACCTTAGTTGTTGAGGCTATCCACCATACAGGACAGCAACAGAAAACTGGAAGAGCTTCCCTTCATTTATACCTATACATTTTCTAAGAATCCCCAGCATTTACTTGTTAAGCTCTCTAATCAGCTATTCCTATCTGAAAGCAGGAAGTCGGACTTAAGAAAAAACAAAAGGACCAGGTGAATGAATGGACTGACCCAGGTAAGTCATGACATATAAGAGAATATTTGCACATGTTGTCCTACAAAATGACATGATTGGTTTCTATGACTACAAAACATCAATATATACATCTGCAAAAGGTCACAAATCACTCATTCATTTTTTAAGAATGTTGTTACACCATCGACTGTTGCCTTTTTTTTCTTCAATATTCTAAATTTTTTGAAAACAAAACATAAAAATAAGGAAATTTGCATATTTGTATATAGACACAAAAACCTACCAAAGGACATAATTATCTAGCTAGTGCCTCACGAAAAATCATATTTGCATATATACTTCCATAAAACACCAATATTTGCAAATGCACACCTATCCTGAAAAGCCAGATTAAATTTTGCCTGAAAAATATCATTTTACCTTCATCCTTCTTATCTAATGTAGTTTCCAACATGATATGTTAGATGGAAAAAGATTAAAGTTTCAGTATAAAGCAGTGAAGGAAAATGCGAATGGTGGCTAGGAAATGATTAGTAAACAATTCAACTAACCGTTGCATTGCGCCATGCATCTACATGATAAATAATTAAAAAAATCATGAACCACCAGTTGCCAACTAAAGAAATCCGAGATGGAATTGTTTAAGGCATATTTTTCTTACTCAAACAACATTAACTTTTAAACACTTTTTGCTCTCTAACTCCATTTTTTTTACTGAAAAATCTCACATTCTATTTCATTCCATTTCATCCATCCTATTACCACTTCCCATGTTTGACTTCAATCACACTCTTCACCATAACTTCGTGTCGCTCAAGACCATTTCCTCTCCCATTAACACCACTTTCTCTCATTCATGATTTTATTTCTCTACATCATAGCTTCTCATTATCTCAAGTTTATCACTACAACACTTCTCTTTCAATCTCTATTATGCCCTTAAAATATCAATTTATCTCACAAACTCCATTTTCTCTCCTGTAAATATTACATGTGTGAGAATAGGATAAATAATTTGGATATCAATCAAGAAAAGTGTACAAGGTATATATAAAGAAATATTAAGGTTTAGTGTATGGGCCCAATATGGCCCATTAACCAATCTAAACTCTAACACTCCCCCTCAAGCTAGAGCATATATATCGAACATACCCAGTTTGTTACATAGATTATTAAAGACTTTAACACTTTAAACCCTTAGTGAAGATATCCGCTAGTTGCTCAGATGATTGGGTATATGGAGTAGAGACGACTCCCTTTAATACCATATCACGAACATAGTGACAATCAATCTCCACATGTTTGGTACGCTCATGGAATGTTGGATTGTTTGCATGAAGATAGCGGCCTGATTATCACACAACATCTGTATAGGTATCGTGATGGGGAATCCTAACTCAGATAGAAGAGACTGCATCCAAACCATCTCACAAGCTGTCTGTGCCATTAATCTGTACTCTGCTTCGGCACTCGATTTTGAAATCACATTCTGCTTCTTACTTTGCCAAATAACCAAGTTTTCACCAACACACGTACAGAAACCTGACGTAGACTTTCTCTCTCCTCTATCGCCAGCATAACCTGAGTCAGAATAGACTGCAATGTCTAGGTGACTATGATTCTTGTAGAGAAGACCTTTGCCGAGAGCTCCTTTAACATATGCAAGCACCCTCAGAGCATCCTGCCAGTGAACTTCTCGTGGCTCATGCATAAACTGACTCAAGAGTCCAACTGCGTAAGATATATCAGGACGAGTAACTGTTGGATAAATGAGCTTGCCAATCAAACGTCTGCATTGACCTGGATCTTTGAGAGTTAGAGATGATGCCTCCCGGAAGGATGGTGACTGCTCAATAGGTGTACTCTCTGGTTTACAACCCAATAAACCAGTCTCCTCAAGTAAGTCCAACACATACTTCCGCTATGAAAGCGTCATCTTTCCTTTGGCATATGCAAACTCCATACCAAGGAAGTATCTAGGTCGTCCCATGTCTCGTGTAACGAAATGCTTCATTAAATGCTCCTTAGTTCTCTGAATGCCCTGATGGTCGCTACCCGTCAACAAGATGTCATCAACATATACCGCAAGTACAACACATCCAGATGAAGTGTTCTTATAGAACACAGAGTGATCCACATTGCACCTACGAAAACCATCTGCAACTACAATTACACTAAACTTTACAAACCATACACAAGGACTCTGTTTCAGACCATAGATCGCTTTCTTGAGCTGGCAAACTAAATTCTCCCCCTGAGCAACATACCCCGGAGGTTGCTCCATAAACACTGTCTCAACTAAGTCTCCATAGAGAAAGGCATTCTTTACATCGAGTTGACAAAGTGCCCATGATTGATTCATAACTACTGACAGTAGAATGCGGATCGAATTTAGACGAGCAATCGTTGAAAAAATCTCAACATAATCAACACCATAAATCTGAGTAAAACCACGGGCCACCAACCAGGCTTTGTAGCGATCAACTGTACAATCAGCTTTGTGCTTGATAGAGAAGACCCATTGGCAAGTGACAACATTGGTATCAGCAGGACGAAGCACGAGCTCCCATGTACCACGAGATCTCAAGGCTTCCATTTCCTCATCCATTGCCTTCTGCCATTGCGAAGCCGACGTGCATCCTGGTAGTTCCTGGGGATCGACTTAGCAGACAAGAAAGAGCAAAAGTGCGGAAGAGCAGGTGAAGACTCATAAAAAATAAAAAGTGAGATGGGATGTTTGGTACAAGAATGAATACCTTCGCGAAAGGTAATGGGAAGATCAAGAGACGGGTCTGCATCATCCGAGGAGACAATCGGAGGGGGCGAATCTGGCGGTGGTACATGTTGGCGGCGATGATAAACTTGTCCAAAACGGCCATCTTTTGGATCTACTAAAGGAGGCGTTACACTAGGCACAAACATAGGCGGAGTGACCGAAATAGGAATAGGGAGAACAATATCAGACGACATAGTCAACAAATCGTGAGAACCCGAGTTAGAAAAAAAAAATTGAGACTCAAAAACATGGCATCCATAGACACATAGTACTTCCGACTATTCGGGTGGTACAAACGATATCCACGTTGGGTGCGGGAATATCCGACAAAACACATTTAAGCGCACGTGGGCACAACTTATCCAAAGCACGAGTTAAATCCTAAACAAAACCAACACAACCGAAAACACAAGGAGACAAGCGAAACGACTCAGTATTAGGTAGAAAACGACGTAGAGGGACCTCTCCCCCTATGGGTGCAGAAGGCATACCATTAATAAGATATACTGCAGTTAAAATAGCATCAGACCATAAATACCTAGGGACATTACGCTCCATTAAGAGAGTGCGTGCAACATCTAAGATGTGACGATGCTTTCTTTCAGCAACCCCATTCTGCTGAGAGGTGTGTGGACAGGTGGTTTGATGAATAATCCCAAAGGACGCACACAAAGAATTTACAGCAAAAAATACAAATTCTAAAGCATTATCAGTACGAAGACATTTGAGAACAGTGGAACTAATTTTGAACTTTCAAAATAAATGTTTTAAGGACATCAACAATAGATCGACAGTCTTTTAACAAATATACCCATGACACTTGTGAAAAATCAACAAACACAACATAGTAATGATGACCGGAAATAGACACGACTCTAGAAGGTCCCCAAACATCACAATGAACTAGATCAATTAACGACCGACTAGACACTAAACTAAAACGTTTAAAGGTAGCACGATGATGCTTACCCAACTAACATGACTCACATTGAAATAACTCGACTCGAATCCAAGGCAAAGCCTGCTGAAAACAACTAAGAGAAGGATGACCCAATCTACAGTGCTATATGAGTGATAACTCGGTGTCCGAAATAGAAGCTGCCAAACCACAAGGAATATCATCACGCACCAACATATACACGCCCTTCACCACGATTACACCCTAAACCAATCCTCTTCCCCGTCCGCAGATCCTGAAAAGTGCAGTGAAAAGGGAAAAAAGTAACTATAATTCAAATGTTTAGTGATCGCAAAAACAGATAGTAAGTTGACAGAAAATTCATGTACAAAAAGAACATCAGTTAGTTTAAGTTGAGAAGAAGCCTGCACAACTCCTTCTCTGGATACTAAGCAAGATCGTTCATCGGCAATTGCCACAGAACGAAAAACAGATGGAGAAAGATTTTGAAAAAAATCTTCTGTACTTGTCATGTGAGAGGAGGCCCCGGAGTCAATAATCCAGAGGGAATAGGAGAAGAGACTATAGCATGAGAAACAGTGCCCTGTAGCTGCTAGAACCGTGCAAAGTCAGCCCGAGAGATATTGACTTACTATTCAGCACCAGAAATAGGTGACGGATCGTCCAATTCTGTACTAGTATTGACCACTACCGGACGACCATGCTTATCCCAACAACGATTCTCAATGTGGCCCGTTCGTCGACAAAAGGTGCAACAAACCTACTTCGAGAATCACCACAACCGGCTTCTCGACCACCACAAGAGGAGCTGTTACCATGCCCACGAGACGAAGACATGACAACGAAGAGACAAATCCTTCAGCAACGAGACAAGGGCGTAACTGGTGAGGGCTGAGGAACATCACCAGGTGCCCGTAGAACAACGGGAACGGCGAGAGATGAGCGATAGCTAGCGGCAGAGATGGCAGTGGAGAGTTGAAGGCTAAGGTTTGGAGTGGCGGCGGCGGCTAAGGTTTTGGGTGGCCGCTAGGGTCTAACCCAATGCTCTGATACCATGTGAGAATAGGAAAATAATTTGGATATCAATCAAGAAAAGAGTACAATGGTATATATAGAGAAATATTAAGGTTTAGTGTATGGGCCCAATATGGCCCATTAACCAATCTAAACTCTAACATGTTTTATCTTGGTTTAAAAAACAACCTATGCCATCTAGTTCAATTTTCTCCATATTTAAGAACACTTCATACAAATTACATTTTCTCTAACTACAATTTTCTCCTCTTTAATCCATTCTATTTCTACTACTTGATCTCTCCATAACACTATAGCTCTCCATACAATGCCACTTCCTCTCTTGAACCCAGTTCAGTTCCTCTAACATAATCTCTCTCCACAATTCCATTTTCAGTGTCTATGACACTCTCTCTATAAAAAAAATTCTCTCTATAACTAAACTTCGTCTTAATGGCTCATTGTCTCTTTTAAAAACTATTTCTCTCAAGTTCAATTCACACTCAACAGGAATAATTTCTCTCCCTTACTTTATTATGACATTTTTCCTATCAATAATTTTTCTCTTTCTAACAACTTTTTCTCTCTATAACACAATTTCTTGCTCTAAGTAAATTTTATCTTATCCAGAGACTATTGTCAATAACTCCATTTTCGTTCTTACAAAATCACTTTCTTTTTCATAAATTGTACTGCACTGCCTTCTTAAATATCACTTCTCACTGCAAGAAATATGGCTTTTGGAGCAGTTATTTTGTCATTAGAACCTATCAAAACTGCCCTAAAAACTAAGGGGGTGATTTCATATCTAACCCCCAAATCCACCTTTGATATGGTCATCCCTTAAAGTTCTAGAGGTGGTTTGATACCCAACTCAAAATATATTGACCCAGAAAAAGGTTCTAAAAGAGCACAAATAAGACCCAAGAAATCTGTCTCTATTACTTAGCCTCAACAGATCTTGCTATTGTTCCCAAAACAATTTAAAGTTTTATATATTTACAAATATATATATGTGTATATATATATATATATATATATAACACCAACTTACATTGAATCTGCGTAATGCTCAAAATATATATGTTATAGTTGCCCAATCATACATAATACACTATCCCAAAAGGGAAGGCTCCATAATAACCTTTAATGCAACATAGCATAATGGCAACATCAAAGTGTCACGATGCACATGTTATGGTTCAAACAAGAAATGATTTTAATATACAACACTTGTCAAGCACTAAAATACAAACAGCAAATGGACTAAAGTTTAATCTAATAGCTCAAGATAATTAATCTATGCTTTTAAATGATCCGTCTTACCAAAGCTTGCATAACATATAAAACAATGAGTAAATTCATGTTAAACTTCTATAGTTATGGTCCATAAAGTTCCATTTTCGCATTTTCTCCCTTAAAAGTTTTAGTTGAGTCACATTGTTGATGGATCCATTAAGCAAAAATGTACAAATAGATGGTGAAAGCTGATTTGACACCCATATGGATGACATAGCCATTGGGTGTTGTTGTGACATAATGCAGCATCAGCATGAACATATGGAGCAATTTGTTGACATGGATATCATGTGTATGTGTCAAGGATGTGGTTGGACAACTTTGTAAAAATTGAACTAAAGCAAATAAAATATATAAGTTTAAAGGTGTAAAATCAACGGCAACTGCCATGTCAACAACTTATTTTACGTGGCAATTTGCTAAAGTGGCAAAGCGCAACATCAGCAAATTGATCCATGTGTATATTATTAACCTGATAATTGATGATGTGGTGTGGTGATATGCGGGTGCGAGGTCACCCTTGATCATCAACATGTGCATTGATTTGGTGGTTTCATTAAAATAGTGACCCAACAGAAACATTAGGCAAAACAATGACAAAAATGACACTTTAGGAACTAAATTGATAGCTACCCTCAAATATATAAGGGTATAAGAAAATCTTACCCTAAAAACAGATAATAGTCACAAATTTTCAATTAAATTCTAAAGTTGATAAAATCTCATTACAAGCCCAATTTTTTATGACAAATCAAACATCCAATACTAACCACAAAACTAACTATTTTATTGGGTCTACAAATATACAAAAGAAACTTGAACTTTCATGAACAAAGATAAGCAAAAACTTTCATAAAAGCAAAGGAAGACGCTTATATGGGCAAGTTCAATAAAAATTCAGATAAATAGCACATTTTAAATGCATAAAAGAGAATATATTGTTCCAGATTCTCTTACATTACAACAAGAGTCATATCTGGAGTAGAATGAAACCTACAGTGACATGATTGAAGATGCCTACCATAACAAGAAGATATTATGAGGTTGTGCGGAACTCCATCTTTTTAAAAAAAAAATTAATGATAAAAGTTAAATCCATTCTTTTAGTCATGTTTGATTAGATCCAAGGGGATTGATTTATAATTTTCAGAAGGTCAATATGTGATGCAAATAAATAATGTGAGCCAAGATTTAGTATTAAAACGTAACCCACAAGTACTGTGTTATAAGTTTGAGTCCATAATAGCTTGCATGTAAATAAAAACGCATTATTGGAATGAAACATAATGCATATAAAATGTTAGCCACAATTAATCTGAAACCAAATTGCATAACATTCTAAAAACAATTAGATTAACATAACAAATCCAAAAGCAATAGTTTTTTCTTCTTCTTCTTTTTTTTTTTTTACAAATTTTGAAAACTAAAAGAAATTATATTTAAGAAACAAAACCAAATATATATATATATATATATATACATTTCATTTAAATTACACAAAAGCTATGACCAAGTTCATAAGATAGGAAAGAAAATGGGACAAATTGAGAGCACTTATGCAGAATTCCTGGCCTGTGTAAATGCCATAGAGGTATCAAATAAGTTCAATTATTCCTATCACATGAATATGTACCAAAGGTTAATCAATAGTGAGTAATGCTGCATACACAAAATATTTAATCAACTTCAATCTGTAATGAATCAACAAACCAGTCAACAGCCATTATCAGCTATTGGACGCACAAAAAGTAAATATTTGTCTTCAAGAGGACAAATAGTCAAATAAATTTTGTATTTAATAATCTAATTCCATAATAGATTTTTTATTTCACACAAGCTGTCTAGAGATGCAATAGGAGAGAAGAAACAGTTTGGATGAAATGTATTAGAATAACTAAATCAAGCAGCATCAACTTGTGCAAGCTTGAAATTAGATGTCTTTCGACCAAACATGAAAATGCACGCAGAACTAAAGGAGGATTAAGTTTGATGGCGATTCCATCAATCTAATCATTGTCAACATAATAGCATAATTTTTTCATCACTACAAAACAACAGAAAAACATAGTAATTTCTCATCAACTACATTGGCCAAACTATGAGAACAGGTTATAATATTTCATAGTAAATCAATTGATTCACCTCCTCCCATGATGTCAACAGCTTATGAACCAAAGCAACAACCATATAGACTTGCTGTTCTAACAATAGGTACAAGGATAAGTACAAAAATGTCAACCATCCATCAAGGAAAAAAAAATTCCATATCTCAAACATGATATTAAAAATCTAAATATGAAATCAAGAAGCCCAAAAGAAGATGGATCAAATGTAAAAGATAAATTATAACAATTTTCTATTGTAAAACAATAATTATGTAAAAAAAAATACACAACTGAACCAAAAAGAACACAAGAATCACCAATCGCAGGAAACCCTTGAAAAGAAAATGGATCCCTCTCAATTTGAAGACCTAAACCTAACGGTTGAACGCGATGTTAATCTCCTCCCCAATGGAATACCTAACCCAATGCTCCCACCCCACCTAAACAACATCACCACAAAAACCCATTAGAGTGGGAGCAAATCAAGAAATTAAAAAAACAATATCAACAAAATCGGAACAAAATTTTATGTACCAGACACTGCAGCATGGGAACACTGATACACATACCTAGAGAATCACAAGTTCTCCGATGGAGTTCTCGATCGTGAGCTAAGGAAGAGAGAGAGAGAGCAGAGAGGCTGTGGGGACTGATTTTTTTGGCCTGCTGATCGTGAGCCAATGAATAAAACCATCCGCCTAAAAATATGTCGTAATCAAAGAAGGAAATGTAATTAGCTCAACAAAATTCGTATTCCACTGTCGGTTGATGCTTAGAGCTCAATTTCGTTCTTCTGTTCTTATGTTTGAGACAGAGGAGTTCTAAGCGGTTCTTACCAAATTAGAAAAAATAAATAAATAAAAAGAAAAGAAGAATAACATTCTGGATTTTTATTTTTGCAAAATAAGAATTAAGGGTTTTTTTATTCAATGATATGAATAGTTTCTATAAAAAAAATTAATGGTGTTAAATTTTTTTTATTAGGGCAAAATCATCCATTTATATAAAAAAAATCTTGTGACATAAAAAAAACATGTTTAATTTTTAGAATTTAAGTTTTTTCCGTTAAGAAAATTTTGAGAGAGATTAATAAATTTAAAAAAATATATAAATTTCTATGTTATATATATATATATGAGAGAACGGGTTATTCAAACTCAGAATATAATTCATCACAAGCCAAATATTATTTTGCTAAGTCAGAATTTCGCACTCACGGATTAATTGGTGAGAGGCGCTCAATTTTACTGAGAGAAAGGCTTAGGTCACAGGTTTGACTCCGAGAGAGTGTGAAATCCCAACTAAGCAAAACAATATCTGGCTTGTGATGAGTTTTGTTCTGAGTCTCACTGAGGTGGGCCATTCTCTCACAATACAAAATTATTTTTAAATGAAATAACGATTTTACTTACATAAGTTAACTATTATTAACGGTATGATAATAGTTGTTTTTTTAAGCAAATCTAGAAACCACATGTTGAAAACCACAAGATTTTTTCCCCCAAAAAAAACATGATTCACTATTTTATGACAAGTATATTTATTTTATTTTTAAAAACCTGTTTTCACAAATATATTTTCTAATAATAAAAAAATAAAACTGTTTTTTACTTTCAACATAAGTGAGTGCGAAGCCGTCCTAGAAGGTTTATTCATATAACTTTCATGTTTTAACTTGCTTTGCAATAAATATCTCCCCTTTATTTATAATTTTTTATTATATATATACACATCATTAAAATTTATTGAAATGGATTCTAATAATAAAAATAAGTAGTTCTTTAAAAACAAAATGAAAAGTAATTGGTTTTAATACAAAAATCATGAGATATTGTTAAAATTAAAATATTTTTATCGAATAATTGTTTTAATAAATTTGAACAAGCAACCAACCCCATCGAGTTAGAAGTGAGTCTAAGAAGGAAATGAACTACTACTTTTACTATAAGGGTAGTTTTTTTTAATTATTTATATTGTAAAATAGATTTTTCAATCTCGGAAAAAGTACACTATTTTACAATGTAAAATATATTGTAAGGATGGTTCTATGTAATAGTGTCAAACGGGTCATGCGGGCCAGGGCCCGGCACGGCCTGGCACGAGTTGGGCCGTGCCCCGCCCCAGGCACGATGCTACAGTAATGTGCCTGGGCTGGGCACGGCCAGAACCCTGGCCAGGCCAGGGTTCCGTGGCCCGTGGGCCGGCCCGGCACGCGGCCCGACTCTGGCCGTACCAGCCCAAGCACGTGGGCCGGCCAGCAACGGTCTAATTTTTTTTTTATTATTGTTTCTTTTATGATTATGAGTATTAAAAATTTAAAATTTTGAATTTATTTTTTCCTTTTTGCTTTGATGGAAAGACATCTTTATCCATCCCAACAACTATCTAACGGCTAGTTTTATGGGTATTTTAGTTTTTTTTGTGTAAATGACAATTTTACCCTTTATAACAACTATAAACGGCTAGTTTATGAGGGCATTTTTGGAATAAAAATATTTTAAAAAAATTATAAATACCCTTAAATTCAAACTAAAATTTTCACACCAAACTCTCTCATCTCTCAATCTAATTCTCTCTTGGCTTCTAAGTGCGACTTCCAAGCTTCAAGTTTGCAAATCCAAGTTTCAAGTTCTTCATCAAGTATTTCAATTGCACTCAAAAGAAAATCGGCACCAAAAATTGACTTTCTAAATTATTTGTTAAAGCAATTGAGGTAATTCGTTGTTCTTAAATTTTAATTTTCATAATGGCCGGTTCTTCTCCCAACTTTCCCTCCGATAATTCTCCTTTTGGTTTTTATGAAAATACCCCGTTCAATTCTCCGGATGATGATGTTGAGCATGTTATTGAGACCCCAAATATTGGGCCATCAAGTAACAACCCTCAGAGCTCTAGATGCCACCCAAACGCAAATTAGTTTTACTGATTCGAGTATGAGAAATTTTATTTTTAATAATGAAAATGCAAGAAAAGAAGTTGCAAAATTTATTGTTAAAAATGAGCAACCTTTTTATCTTGCCGAAAATCCCGCTTTTATAAAAATGCTTATTCAAGGTGTTAATCCTAATTTTAAATCGGTTTTAAGAAATACTATGAGAAAATATTGTCTTATTATTTATGATGATTATAAACAAAAATTAATTTCCGAATTATCTTCTTGTTCTTTTAAAATTTCTCTT
Source organism: Dioscorea cayenensis subsp. rotundata (assembly GCF_009730915.1). Taxonomy (NCBI): domain Eukaryota; kingdom Viridiplantae; phylum Streptophyta; class Magnoliopsida; order Dioscoreales; family Dioscoreaceae; genus Dioscorea; species Dioscorea cayenensis. The sequence goes on from NC_052489.1 coordinate 16,843,905, forward strand.
ACTTCGGATATTTGGTCTTCTCAATTTCGAACAAATTATCTTTGTGTTACCGCTCACTATATTGATAATAATTGGGTTTTGCAAAAGCGTATTTTAAGTTTTTTTGAATTAGAACACCGCCATACCGCAAGTGTTATTGCAAGTTATATAACTCGGGCTATTAATGGGTATAATATTTCGAGTTCTATATTTTCAATTTCTTTGTATAATGCTTCAGCAAATAACAATGTGGTCGATATTTTAAAAATGAATTTAAAGCCTTTATTTTCCGGGGCTCTTTTTCATGTGCGTTGTGCATGCCATGTTTTGAATTTATGTGTTAAAGATGGTTTAAAAATAATTGAGCCCCATATTAACAAAGTTCGAAATTCTATTTTGTATGTTCGAAATGGTTCAACCCGAAGACATGATTTTCAAGCTTATTGTTCGGAAAGGGGGAGAAAATGTAAAAGATATATCATTGATGTTGAGCATAGATGGAATTCAACTTATGAAATGTTGGAGTGTGCTTATAATGATAGAGATATTATTTCTATGTTTGTTAATGAGAGATTTCTCGAAGATCATGTCACTAATTATGATTGGGAAGTTAGCCATTTAATTAAGGATTTTTTGGAAATTTTTTATGCTTCAACTAATATTTTGTCCGGTGTTTATTATTCCACTTCATCTATTATTGTCAACCAAATATTTTTTATTAGTGAGGTTTTTGCAAAATATAGAGAAGACCCTAATTTTGCTCCTATTATTGCTCCCATGGAGGAAAAATTTAAAAAATATTTTGGAAAAATCGAACCACTTCCTATTTTAGCTATGTTTCTTGACCCCCGTTTTAAAATTGATGGCACTTTTTGCATAATTGATTCTTATGAAATATGGGTCTTGATCATTCTTTTTTGAAAGAAAATTATCGTTCTTTATTTTATGACATGTATAATGAATATCATAGATAATATGGTGATAGAAGGACTTTCAATATGCCTCAATCTAGTGAAAGTTCCTCTTCAAGCACCAAAAATAGATCCGCCATTTATGTTGTAAATATAATTAAAAAAAAAATTCCATGGGTGTTTCTCTTCTTCTAATACTAGTACTTCTTCTACTTCTCATGAAATAAATCATTATTTAAATAATAATATTAATAATTTCCTTACATCAGAAGAAATGGATAACTTTGATATTTTGGCATGGTGGAAACAATAGGCGCATAGTTATCCTGTACTTGCCGCCATGGCTCGTGATCTGTTAACTCCACCGATGTCTACAATAGCATCGGAGTCTTGTTTTAGTGCAGGAAAAAGAGTATTGGATGATAGGAGGAGCAAAATGAACAATCAAACAGTGTAAATGTGCATATGTCTGATGGATTGGCTAGATGCTGAAGATAGATTGCAATGGCAAATAGAACAATTCACCCCTGATGACAGCGGAGAAGACATATATACTGACGTAGAAGAAATAAATTGATGAGCCTCAAGCTTGCAAGATGCCAAGATTAATCCTTTATTCCTTTTTATTATTTCAAATGTTCAAATAAAAAAAAGATAAGTATTTTGAGTTTACTTCAAAATTCAAATAATATTAATTGTTATTTTTGTAATTTTTTACTTTTTAGACTTTTATTTAAATATAAAATATATAGTTAACTAATTTAACTCTTCATTCTTTCTCATTTCTCATTAGGGTTAGGTTTGCCTCCCGGCCCTCCCCGCACTTGGCTTCAACAGCAGTACAGCACCAAAAACCGATCTGGCCGCCGCCGTGAGGGGTGCCTCTCCTTCGCCGCCGATGAGTTCCCAGTCCTCTCCGGCAAGTCTCCATTGCAAGCCTTTGAAGCCTTCTTCACGAGCTTCTGCGATTCCTTATCCTATCTCTTCGGTTCCGTCATCACGGTATTCGATCGATGAGTTTTTAGGTTTCTACTTTTGCTTCTTCTTCTCGATCTCTTATGATCTGATCGGTTTCTTAGATTTCAGGATGTGATGATCGGTCTAGGACCAGACGACGTTTTGCCTATGAGAATCTCCGAGAAGATCAAGCTCGTAGACATGTGGCACTGGAGCCGCGCGCGCCCGGCGGAGCTCACGACTGGGTACCGTGACTACGACGCGATCGCGCGAATGTTTGCAAAGAACTCATGCGGTGTTGTGGTACCGGGAATGGGATCCGGATAGGGCCAGGTGGGAGCTTCTTCTTGTTGTTGATTTCATGGTTGTTAATGGTGATTGAGGGTTTGAAGAGGAGGAGGATGAGAGTAAGGATGAAGGAGATGGTGATGAGAATGAAGAGCCAGAGCTCCATTGTTGCTGTTGCTTTTTCTTCTTCTTGTTGTTGCCTGTTGGCATGGCTTTTCTTTGATTTATTTAGAGTTCATCCCTATTCTCATCCCTCTCTCTCTCTCAATGACTGAATTGGAATGTTTAGAGATGGCATTGTGATGGCAGAGAAGCATTAAACTAGTCCAATGCTAGCAAGAGAAACTAGTAATTGAAAATGAAATGCAAATCATAGTGTCAATCTTTGAGTCCTTTTCTTTTTCATATGGTGACAATGTTGCAGGATACTTGTTTGGGAGGATGGTTTCTGTGATTTCTGTGAAGCAAGCTTTGCACTAGAAATTTTCTTCAAGATGTCTCATGAGGTCTATACCCTTGGAGAAGGGTAATGAGATTTGTTCCAATGAAAAAACATGGTGTTATTTTGATCATTTTGAAGTACTATTTTTACAATCTAGTGTTTGATTTTTATTCAGAGTAGTTGGGAAAGTAGCAGCATAAAACAACCATAAATGGATGCATAGTGGAAATACTCATTCAGAAATTAATGGCAGCCATTTCTCTTCATGGGATTCATCAACATATCCAGTAAACTCATAGTTAAATTCATCTTTGTTATATATTAAATGAATGTCAACACTTATAATAGAGCTTTAATCTCTCTCTCTCTCTCTCTCTCTCTCTCTCTCTCTCTCTCTCATGTCATGCTCTGATTAGCAACCAAAAGTCTGGCAATGTCAGTTCAATTCAGGCATTCAGGTAACATTGATCAGATATTTAACTGCATTTTAAAAATAATTGAGAGGTTTTATCATTTGATTTTGCTGTTTTAATCATAGACTATTGCAGTAAAGGAAGGTGCTATTCAACTTGGCTCATTAGATAAGGTTGTTTTATGTCTTAATAATTTTTTTTCTGAAATTTGGAAAAGTTACTGAATGATTATAATAAGCAGGTTCCTCAAGATCTTATACTAGTGATGAACATACAGAGAAAATTCAACTATTTGCAAAGCATACCATGAATTTTTGCTATGCAAAGACTATACCAAGCATTTTCAGAGAATTATATTCATGGATTCACAAGCAGAGTCTGTAGATTACTGAGAAAGAAGATGAAGAAAATAATGCTGCATTTGGAGTTCATGGATCAAATTACTTGTTTTGTGATGTGAAAACAGAAATGCTTGAAGTTTCAGAAAACAAACTCAAGATCTGACAATGAGGAGTAAATCAATTGAAGCATGTTTGCCAATTTGCGTACTGATTGTATTGTTTGTGAGCAACTTTATGTTCTGGTTTACATGTAATTTCAAAGACAAATAGATAATGATAATATAGTTTTTCAATTATAGTAAAATTTAATTTATATTTTTATTATTAGATAATGTTTGTTATATTTTTTCTTTTTTTTAAAAAAAAAATTTTCTGATTTTTTTAGATATGCTTTTATTTTTAATATTTTATATTAAAAAAATATTAATGGGCCCGCATAGCACGAGCCCGGGCAAAGTGGGCCATGTCTCGTGCTGGGCCGACCCTCCATTATTTGAGGGCCGTGCCGGCCCGGACACGCACAGTCCTAGGCTGCCATAGGGCCGGGCCGTGCCGGCCCATTTGACACCACTAGTTCTATGATGGTACGCTCTCCTCAATACCCGGCATGATAAAGCCATGGGTCGGGCCGGCCCGGGCACGCACAATCCCGGGCTGCCATGGGCCCGAGCAATGCTGGCCCATTTGACACCACTAGTTCTATGATGGTACGCTCTCCTCAATACCCTCTTTTTTGAAGTATTTCAGGTTTAGCAACATATAAGGAAGCTATCAATCATGGTAAAGGTGCGATTTTTTATTTGGAGAGCATGTCATAATATTATATCAACCAAATCCATCCTTCATTAGTGACATATAATTGAAGAGAGACACTGACCACTCTATCATGAAGAGGTAGAGATAACTAAACATGCCTTATTGAAGTGCTCCTTCGCTAGTGAGGTATGGGCCTTGGCTAATTTAAGAGTAACACTCCCAAAAACAGGATCTGTAAAGGAGCGTTAAACCATGTTTGCAGAGTAGGCTACGTAGGAAGAACAAGATAGAAGAGCAGTCTTTGATGTGGATTGTGGAGTATTGGGAACCATCGCAATGAGCTTCTCTGGACAAGGAGATTGCTTTCCTTAGCATGTGTTGTTCAACAAGTGAAGGTAGTATTTGATCAGTGGCAAGCCTTAAAATGTAATGTGGATGAAACATTGGAGGCACGGCTATCGCAATCCGCCTTTGGTGCTCTCATATAAAACAATGAAGACCAATTCATAAATGCCACACATCGGACACTCTCACTCTCTCCGGATCCCACATTAGTTGAAGCTTTAGGACTGCAAATGACTTTGCAATGGTTGCTTGCAAATGGGGTTAAAGATTTAAATATTGAGTATGACTCACAATAAATAGTTCAAGAGCATAGAAGTGATTATTAAAGGCTCATAACAAGCAGTGGTTTTGGGAGACTGCTTCTCTCTCTCTCTCTCTCTCTCTCTCTCTCTCCCTCTCTCTCTCTCGCGATTGCATTATAATTCATTTTGTTAGAAGCTAAGCCAACCAAGCTAGAGGGGGCTGAGATTTAGCCTGGTCTACCCTGAGAAAACCCACCGCGTCAACGGACCCAGCGAGCCGAATCGACAACCCGTAACCGGTCTGCACTGTAGTAGCCATGGTTACGGGTCAGAGGTTTCTGAACTTGTGAACCAGCGGGTCCACCGGGTTCATCAACCCGTCGAGTTGACCTGGCAAACCACCAGGTTGAATTTTTTTAATTTTATTATTATTAGTTTATTATTAAAAATCCCATGAGCTCAAAGTTGGAGAGCAAAAACCTAACCACTTGAGCTACAATTTATTACCAATATGTTATTGGAAAAGACTATATATAGATAGATGTGGGATATGGATCAAAATATTTTATTAGCAGACAACTAAAACTATGGGATTACACTTTCACAAATATTTTCTTAAAATTATTTTTATACTATATATATTTATAAAAAATTAAGAGACCATGTAATACATTTAATATATATATATATATATATCAATTAGTAAAATATCAAAGTACCAAACAATAGATTTTCATAAATACTTTTTTAAAAGAATAATTATCTTGTTTATCTCCTTTTTGCTCATAAGCACTAAGTCCCTACACATACACGCTCTTAAATTCTCTTAAATAGGCACTCTTATCTGTCACACACACACACACATATTAGATTATTTTGCTTCAATTTATAAAATAAAAAATAAAATAAAAATGGTTTTTAAATTATGTATATCAATTTGTAAAAAAAATATATTAGTAAAAAAAGAATATCTTTGAATAATGGTTAACACCATATTATTTTGATTAGTTATAAAAATATATGAAAATTTTAAGTTAGTAATTTTTTTTCAATGACAACATAATGAGCACAATAATAATAACCCTATAGTTCGAGACTAAAGAGAAATCTGAGAGCCAACCCTGATTGTCATGAATAAATAAGTTGATGATAACTTCAATTTAAAATAAGAGAACTACTTGATATTTAATTTTTTTCACTTGAAAAGGTATGCTAATAATTTAATTTGATAGGTAAACAAATTAAAATGTAATTTTTTTTATCCATTTTAAAATTATTTTGACATGTCTCAAAAATTTTTAAGTTATTATAAATTATTTTAAATTTTTTGTTGTTTGGGATTAAATTAAAAAAAAATAAATATTTTGTGACTTCTTTATATTTATTTATGTTTAATATTAAGACAAGAAAAATTTGTCGGCTAATTAGTAAAGGTGATAATTTCCAATGGTGGTGTTTCTTGGTTAGAATCCAATCCATGACACCAATTTTTTAAAAGTTAAATTATAATAAATTATTATTTATCATAATAATAATAATAATGTAAAACCTACCGTGCCAAATGGGACTGGCTCGGACCTGGGGGGTTTTGTGGTGAGCCAAGCCAGGTCCGGTTCATTCTATGAGTGAACCAGACTCGGAGGTTCTACTGGGTCAACCTGGCCAGGCAGGTTTTTCCTGTAGCATGGGACGGTTCCAGATTTGGCTTCTGGTGAATCAGACCCGGCGGGTCCTGTTAACCGGCCCGTGCCCCTCTCTAGACCAAACTGTTTATGCTTTAGCTAAGACAGATGGGAGCAACACAAGTCAAATGAAGTGGGTTTTAAATCCGCTGTTTTTAAAGATGTATGTTTGCCTACAAGCATGCAAGGAAGGGTTCAAATATGGATATGCACAAGGAAGGGTTCAAATGTGGATACATGCCTATATTTTTTTCCCTATTTGTAGAGACCTACTCCAAATAACCGACATACCTCATCAAATCAATCTCATGTAGTTACCATTAGATGGATGCCTGATGTATGATGATTTATTAATCTAAAAATTCGGGTTTTTGTCATTTATGTCTTTTTTTTTTTTACTTTTTTTCTTTCTTGGATACTGTATTGTATTTTTTATAGGGATCTAGTCAATATGTGAACACATAACAAAGGCCAGCTGAAAATATAGTTTGCGAAAGGTAAAAATTTCTTCCATTCTAATATGCTCCATGGAGGCATGACCTAAACTTCTTAATTTTTGTTTTTTTTCTTCCTTTCTACAGGGATCTACTCCAAATAATCAAAATACATCATCTAAGCAATCTCCTTTAGTTACCCTTAGATGGATTCCTGATTTAAGTTAATTCATTAACCCTGAAACTATTGTTCTGGATGTTTATGCTTTCTTTATTTTTTGATTTTTAATTTTTTTAATTGTACTGGATTGTTTGTAGGGATCCAGTCAAATTATGCATACACAACAAAGCTCAACCGAAAATACATATGTATGTGAAAGGGCAAAGGCTGCGATTGGGTAGGTACTAAATATTTTTGTAGGGTTTCTGCCATCAAGTATGTTTTGTATAGTATTATTCTTTTGTTTTGCTATATATATGAGAGGATGCACCAAATTCTATCTTGTACGGGTGTAGAAAAGTATTAGACACACAAGAGAGCTCAATGAATGCGGATGCAAATGCACAATCATCTAGGCACCAACACAAGCAACATGGAAGTTCATGCTTTCAAGATATATGGGGAAGAAACTAGAAGCTGTGCATATGAACCAACAAACAAGGAAAATGCCCCAATTTGCAGAAAATGCTCAACAACAAAGAAAAGGAAAATATGCAAGGTTGCACAAGGAGGAAGGTGGCCATGGGGAGTTTGTATAGCCTATGGACACCTTAACCAGGGATCTTCCCTTAGGAAGCAGTAATCTTGGCATGTGGTTAATTAATTAGGATTGCTTATATGTTGCACAAACATTTAATCCAATGTGCATGTGGTTTATTCTTAAATATGAATTTCTTTGCCATTGTCCACATTGAGCTTGCAACATGTTTTACTTAGCAGAATTAATTGCAATAGGGTTTTATTAGTAGGATTATAACTGCAACAGGTTTTGAGAAGCAATGTTCATACATAAACTGTAATATATTAAATTTGAGAGAATTAACTATGTCAATAACAGAGCATTTGAAAAAAAAAAATACATATAGTGATTAAATTTTATTAAAAAAATTGCATCAACACGAACTTTGACAACTTACAAAAAGTTCTTGTGCTACTTCACATAAAACAATTAGGGTACCCAAACAATTAAATTGAGAAAAAAATACATGGAAAACTATTTATTTCTCTAAGCCAATTACAAAATTTTTCAATCAATCTAAACTTAGCATCAACATTAGAAAAAGAAGGTTAGAGGCCAGCCGTCTCCTTGACGTGGACACCACTTTTATTTTTCTTCGTTGGCAACATCATTTAGCATCATCATCCAAAGTGTCATTAGGATCATTGGTGTGAGCAACACTCACCATCTTGCGGTTTTGGAAAGGAGAAAGAAGGAAGAATGAAAAGGGTTAGAAATATTCTCTATACCTCTTAACAATGAGGTTTTAGGATTTTGAATTGAAAAATGAAAAGGGGAAAGAAGGATTGCCAACGACCTTCGGGTCTATTGGTACACGGGTCGCCGATAGAGCTCTCAACGAGTGATGAGAGTTCGATTCTCGGCTGAGGGCACATTTCTGGGAGTTGTGAATAGTGGTTGTGTACGGGTGGTTCCAGCGCCCACGTGAGCGCGGCCCCATCCCCACTTGTTCCACCAAGGCTTGTGCACATCCCTGGGGTCTCTAGTGGGTTCGCCCCGCTCCTTTTCCCAAAAAAAGAAAAGGGGAAAGAAGGAAGAAAGATGATCATCAAGAAAAAAAAAAGTAAAAATAGAGAAAAGCTCTTCATGCCACATGGATGTCCACGTGGCCGTCCACGTGGCAACTTAAGTCACATGGTAACTTGGACTAAAAAAAAAAAAATATTTAATGCCATGTGGTTCAGTAGATATGACAAAAATGGGTGACATGTATCGCCACGTTAGCACACCGTTATCGCCGTGAGCTTGGGTGATCTAACTGAACATAATTTCAAAGTTGAATGACTAAATTGAAATTTTTTATAGTTGAGTGACTAAAATAATAACACTCGAATATTTGGGTGATCATCCAGGTATTTTACCCTTAATTCTCTACTATTGTTTATTTTTTTTTTAAATTTTGCATTTTATGTCTTTTAATTAATTTGCTTGTTATTTTAATTTTACCAATAATCCTTTATTATCTAGGCTCTACTCCCTAGCATTGTTTATTTTTTTTACTTTTGTTTTTAATGTTATTTTAATTGTTTTGGTTGTGATTCTAAATTTCTATTGTTTTAATTTTGAATTTAGTGTAATTTTATTTATTTTGATTATTATTTTAAATTTCTAATTTTTCAACAATTCTTTGGCATGGTTAATTTTGGCAATTTAGCATAGTTTTTTTTAAATTTATTTCGATTGATATTTTAGATTTTTTATTTTTACTATATATTTTCACCTTGTTTAATTTTATTAATTTTACAATTAATGATGTTTCACTTATTTTGTTTATTATTTAATTTTTTCTACTTTATCAATATTTTCATAAAGATTAGAAGCTAATGATTTTTTCTTTAGTGATAACATGCTGAGCACAATAACAATTACCCCTAAGTTTGAGTAAAACTCAGAAGCTAATGCCAATGAATAGGTAAGTGGGTGACAACTCCAATCTAAGGCTAAACAATTATGTGGAAATTTTTTTTTCTCACAGTTCCAATAGGATATGTAGCCAATTTAATTCCATAAGTTAAACAATTAAGTACAAACTTTTTATTTCTCTCATTGATTAGAAATTATTTTTAATTATTATTATTATTATTAAATTATTTTATGAAAGAGTAATTACAAAATAGATTTCCTAAATAGTTTTACAAGTTGGCATCCATGTGATTCTTTTTCTCTTTATTATTTTTTTTAAAAGAACTAAATCTAAATCTTTAATTATAAACCGTAAACCAGAACCTCTCCTTCTCTAAATCCTAAATTATAAATTGCAAACCCCTATATTGTGGAATTATGATTTAATATTAACAAGGTATTTTTTTTAATTAAAAAATCACTGGTCGATGGACGGGCCAGGTGGGCTTGTACTAATATTTGAACAGATACGGTTGACGAGTAATTTGCCATTTTTAAGGGGGTGGCAAGTGAAAATCCTCTACAGAAACGCGCTGTTGAGATATATAAGCATCAAACAGTAAATCTCCTCCCGCTCCTCCATCTCAAAAGGGCTCTACTCGTCTCCCGCGCAGCGTAAAGGTGCCCTTTTTAAATCCGTCGTCTTTGGTCTTTTAAATGGTTCTGGTTTGATCTTTTCAAGTTGATTTTCAATTTTTTTGTGGTTAATTTCTGATTTTTTGAAGTTTTTTGTTTGGTGTGGCAATGTTTGCATTCTAGGGTTTTATTGATATTCCAGTTTCAGTATTTGCTTGCATTGACTTTTCCGAATTCAAGCTTTTTGAAACCATCAGCTGATTATTGTTGCTCTTCAGAACTTAATGAAGACCAAATTTCTGAGAAATTTGTATACTTTGCTCGTTAAATTGTCACCGGATGATTGCTCGCATCAAAATATGTTAAGGGATGATGCAGTTTCCATGGCAGTGACAAACAAGTGGTTCAGAACTAGGATCAAATTCTTGGAAATTACTTGTCTTTTTGATCTTCTTTTCCAAAAACTTAATCAAGAATTCGAGCTGTTGATCTCCGGTTCCAGCTTCATCCCTCCTTCAACCACCTTTGAAGACAAGGATATCTTGCAATTAGACAAAGGTTGTTCACATGAAGAATTCTTGTTACTCTTGAGATGTTGTATGACCATGTTGAATTTTCTTGAGTTCGATCAAAGCCTTATTTTAGAGAAATGCCAAATCCTCAATGGAATTCTTAGGAGGTTAGGCCACCTGCTGGATATGTTTTCATGTCATTGCCACTTTGAGTTAGAAATTGCTCAAAAGGTTTCTGACTCAGAGAGCATAGCTCTTCATCGATGCACTTTTGCCCATGGAGGTATGATGTTAGCTGCTGGTGCACTACCTTCTTTCTCATGCAGAATATTAGAGGTAATCTTAGATGCCTTTGCCTTTTTGGATAAGTTATGACTAAAGCTGAAAATTAAGTTGATTCTGTGATCTGTGGTTTCTTCATTGAATTGGCAATCTCTAGTTATGCTTTTATTTCTCTTATGATCTTGAATGCATCTCTTTGATCACTGAAAATGAAAATTTCTTACCTTTGGCTCATCTGAAAATATAGTTTGCTTATTTGTAAGCATAGGAGATTGAGTGCGTAGTGCACATATTGTGAGTGTTTTGGTGCCTTCCATCCAATCCTGGACAGAATCTCACGAAGATCATGTTGGGTTGAGTGCCAGTTCATTATAAAAAATGATTACTTTTTTGTAAAATACAAACAAATGGTCATTTTAGATGTACATGAGAGGTTCCACAATGCAGTTCCATTAAACAGCTGATTTGGCTGCTTCCCTTACCTCTGTTTAATATTTTTGGTTTTATGTTGGTTGGCTCTCTCTTTCCGGCTCCTGATGGAAGTGAGAAAGCACCATATGAACATGCAACCAATGGAATTTTAGTGCATTATCTAGGCAATCAACCATGCAAGTTTCTGATAATGGTTTCTATTTTGTGTTGATATTGTTTCTTTGATAACCTAGATTACATATTGATGAGGTTCTACAGTTAGCATTTTGGTAAAGTCATATAGGTAAGTCTTCTTATCAGTCTCATGATGTGTCTAGTGTATTGTTTCCAAGATTATGTTTATCTTATCAGTTTTTCTGAAGAAAATCCCCTTCAGGTATTCATACATGACCTTTTGCTGCATCAACAATTCAGAAAGCATGTTGTCATTACCGATTATGTTACAGAGACGCCAGCCAAATTGTTTGCATCTCATTGTGATCCTGGTGATTTGAGTGTGATTTTGGAGGTTGTTTCTTTTCATTTTCTTCTATCAGTTTGTGATGAAAGGGCTTCCTTGAGATTCATTCAGTCTCTCTCTTGGTCAACTGGATTTCTTGAGACTACTGAACTGGGTGTATCTGCAACTCTAGCTTTGTTCGGCATTCCTGTGATGTTTACAGCACCATATATACTTCAGGCACATTTAATTTTATTAGCATCTAAGTGTATAGGTCTTCTCATGCCTAATGATGATGGGAAACCAGATGATGCTACCTTCGAGTCTTACATGTCAGCATTTGAACTGTCGGTAAACCTTTATGGACGCTACATGTCTGTTTTGGAATCCACTGAGTTGCCCAGCAGGGATGAGGTGGCGACAAGTAGCTTGAAAGAACCCAACTTTGGATCTTATATCAAACTGAGTACAAAAGACAAAATCAATGTTCAAATTCAGAACTTGGTTGATTTCTGTGAGACACACTTATCTGGTTTCCTCTCTGGAAATATGGATCAGTTCCTAAATGATTCTTTTTCTTACATCAGTGAAAACCAACAGATTATAGATTTATCCTGTCGAGAGAAAGGCTCTTTAATGCTTAATTGCTTAGTATCTAATATTCTTTCTAAACAAACTGCAATGAACAAAATGCCTCGTAAAGATGGAAGAATCCTGCAAGTGGAATGTTGCCTTGCTGCTGTGTTGAAGTTGATGAGTTCCTCACTCCTGAAAATTTTATGGTTTTTGAAGCAAAACTCCTGTCTTGGAGGCAAGAGAACTCCAACTGATAATCATTGCAGTGAATATAAATTTGTTACAAGTGTTATTCACTCTTTTGGGAAATACAATGCACATAGATATGTTAAAAATATCTTATTCAATGAATGTGATGCACTAACTGAAAGGCACAAGGAGATAGAGCTGTTGTTTGAACATTTGTCCAGCTTGGCATTATATAGTTTCACCAGAAGGCTCACATTCTTGTGGAATGGATGCATTTTCATGATGATGACTATTACAAACCTTTTTCAATTTGAAAAGGACAAATTTGTTGCACTCAGCCAATTGCTTGGTTACACACATGAAAACTCAAAAACTCAATTTTCTGCTCCAAAAAGTTTGCAGGTAGCTGTCTTCATTATTTTACGAGTTTCTTTGTCTCACTTTCCATATATATGACTGCATATGCATTTTGGTGACAACTTTTGTATCTGACTTTAAACAGGATAAGGTACTGCAGAGTTCAAGTTTACATATTGCATCAAATTTGCAAACTTTGCGGAAACTCTACTTGAGGAACAAATTGAACTCCTCTCCCTGTGGTGATGAATGGTAGGTAGACCATGCAATATTTGCAAGTGTGATGTGGTTGTAGTGCTGGTTCTTTATCAATTTTTATGTTTTCTCTCCTTGCATCCTTTAGTAGATAATTGCTGGCTGATTTGCTCCTGTGATTCACGTGGTATTGCTCCTTTTGCACTCTCCTGTTTCAATTGAAAATAGCTACACATGCTGTACATTGAGGCGGCACCTAGTAATGTCATTAATTTGTTATTGCTAAGAACCGAAAAAAGGAGACCTCACTTGAATCTTATTACAAGCATTGTTGATCTAAAGATTCTTATTCCTTCTGGTATATATAGTTTATATTTTTGCCTGCAATCATTTTCTTAATTTACTGTGAGGGTGTCTCCTAGAAATGCCTTTGATTTGTGGCACACAGAAGTTTAACATTTCATCTCTTCCGCTTTGCTTTTCTTATGCATATGTGCAAGCTATTGTGCTTGAGATGGCTTAACTGTTTACTGTCAAATACCTAGGGTGGTGTAATGTTAATTATAATTAAAATCAACCAATTATGCACATTTAATGGAATGCTAGGACTGTGTAAACAATATCTGGCATGTCCATTTGGCCTTTTCTGTTATGCATATCATATAGTTTGAGTTACTCTTTTACCATGTTAATATTCAAAAAGCATTCAAGGTATAATTGGCCTCATGCTTTCAAACATGAACACAATGATTTGGAACAATGAAGATTTGACATGGTTATATGGAAATGAACTACAGATTTTGCATGTTAATGTATATGGAAATGGACTATAGTTTTGACATGTTTTTATGAAGTTAATGAGTTGAAATTCATTTGTATTTTGTCAAGATAATCATTTTAATATTCTTGTTATATAACTCTTTTTCAATTGCAAATTTTACATCTCTAAAGTTCAGCATTTCAGCTTCATATTCCATTTATTGTCACTTTGCTTAAAATGTCCATTGATTTGCCTTTTGCTAAAGATTATGACCATAAGAAATGCGCTACCCTCAAATGCAGCATGGATATTGGACAGAGCAGAAAAGATGGTGAGCAAGATGAGGACGCAGACAACACAAATGTTCCAGGTGTAGGAGAACATGCCGATGAAGCTGATGTTTGCAATGGAAGGGGTTTTTTAGATTGTCTATCTGGATATCAAAACGGTCCCTCTGAGTGGGAAGGCTTGGTTGACTTCATTGAATGTAAACCTGGAAAGGATTATTCAAACTGGTTGAGAAGTCGGAAAGTTTTCAGGAAGTGGCAGAATGGAAGGATTGCAGTCAGAAGAAAATGGCGGAGAAAGGTAAAGAGAAGGAGAAAAATCTTCTAATTTGATTGCTTTGAAAAAAAAAACTTTTGTTTCGATGTACTATGTCAAGGCTAGATATTCTCAACTGTTTTTATCATCAGTGAATTATCGAACTCATCGAACTGCTCAGCTCCTGTAAACAACCAAGAGCAGCTTCTCAGAGCGCAACTAGAATTTTCGAAATTGATCTGTATTATTGGAAAGTTCTGTATTGTGATTGCTCATGCTTAAATCTTCCATGTTAACTTTTGTTAACTTTTGTTAACATGTACAAGATTTGAGTATCAACCATCTTTGATAAGAAAAAACGATAAGTTTGTTCTCGCACTTGCTCGTGCGTGAGGTTTAAATGTAGAATGTTTCATTATCATGTGAAATGATGATGGAATAACAAAATAACTTATGATAGTATTCGTTTTATAATTATTTGGATCACCTCAAGCGCTTCTTAACCCTCTGAGCAGGTAAAAAAACTTGAAATATGTTTTTTTTTATATATAAAATTCAATAAATTAAATAAATATGACTATTTAATTTAGATTTAAAAGAATTTATGTCACTTCTAAGAAACTCAATTAATAATTCAAATATTAATTATAATTTTTCAAAATTAAATTAATTAAGTACTTGATTAATTTTCTCATATTTGCTTTTTTTTCTTTGTTCATTTGGTTTCCATATGTTTTTCTTCAATATAATTTCTTCATATGGTTTTCATATTTAATTGGGAAAGAATTATTCATTGATTGGAAACCATATAATTTTCATATGCATGCCTATTTTTAATTTATATGAAAGCCATATATCGTTGATTGGAAACCATATGGTTTTCATATGGATGCCTATTTTTAGTTCATATGAAAACCATATAAAAACCAAATGAACCTATTATTAGTCCATATATTTTGCCTACTTGGTTTTCACATGTTTTCATATGCTTGGAAAAATGGAATTGGGAATGAAAAAAATATGAGGACATGCAATAATTTTTTTAAAATACTTTTAAGGTAAATGATTGGCATCCATGTATAAAATAGTGAGTTGTGTTCGATGACAAATATATTCTTCATTCATAAAATATTTTGAATATCATGTTCACTTTAATAATTATAATAAATTATTTAAAGTCAATAAATTACCCTTATTTGTGAGAATCCCAATTTTTTTTTTTTAAAATAATTCTCCATGAGGCAAAATGGCATTTTTAACTTGCACGGAAAGGACATTCTTCCCGGTAATTGAATTCCACTTTTTGATGCTTGTTCTTGAGTTTTTTTTTTAAGTATATCTAACATGGGTATACATCAAAGTAACATTGATTCCAAAAATAGGAATCACTCGTTACGCCCAAACAGGCCTTATAAGTTTTTTTTTTGGTTGATCCCCATAATGTGCTAGTTGCGTGCTTGTAAGTATTATATGTTAATAAATATCGCAAAATTATATAATATCATTAGAGGCATGCAAAAGCAAGAATAAAATTACGATATGATCTAATTGTTTTAATGGACATTCCATTTTAATTGAAAGACCTAGAAAATTACCTTTTGATATTTGAAAACCTTTTTTTTGATGTGCCGAATATGCCCTTTGGATTGTCGTAGATTTCCTAATGCCAAACGAAAGTCCCACGTCTCTAGATCACACGACGGAATTGAGAAACAATCTCCTCTTCTTCTCTAAATCGCGGCTAGTGTTAGAGAGGAAGAGAGAGTTTGGGGATTTTTCTCACTAGAGAATTGATTGATTTTCTTTAGGGTTAGAGAGGAGTCATTGTCACGCCTTTTTTGCTCGTGTGTACCGCAAGTGCATCGGTGTCGAAGTAATAAATACCCAAAGGTAGGGTAGTCGAATCCTCAAGGAAATGAGAGTACTAGCAATCACTCTTTCTCTATTATCTAGCCTTGACCAAGTTGTTGGATTCAAATATAATTAAACTAAAGAAAAGGAAAAGAAAGAGGTGCAAGAGTAATATAAAATGAGAAAACAATCTGGAATGGAGTGGATACTCAGGTGATGATCCCCTAGGGTTACAAACATGAAGTACGAGATTTAACACATGCTTTCTACTCAAGTTGAGATAAGTCATAGTAATCTTGAAATACACCGATCCCATTCTCACGGCAACCGGTGACTATTCCCCTAAAAGGTTTGAGCGGTGATCTTTCTCTGCGCCTAAGCCACCTATGAATGCAATGGGTTCTAGGGATCTCAAATGATCAACTAGACTCCCAAAAATAGATTAAAAGCTCTATCGAGACAATTAACCCCTAATTCTATACAAACCCGGTAGTGATCTCTCTATTCACTAGCGTTTATATGATGACCTAACGCTCATGGGAGTGCGAAGGTAGATATGATCAAGTCGAAGGGGAAAGGAGCTCTCCTCCATCTAAAGTTCTACCCTCTCAACTTTCTCCAACCTTGCTAGGTCTAGCTCTAGTAGGTTTCTTAACTCAATACTAGGTCAACCCTAACATACAATCCGAGCTCTTGCTACAAATGGAAGTAAGGCAATCAATCACAAGGTTGAAAATCAAATCAGCAAGAAGTAAAGAAACATGAATTAAATTAATAAAATACAACCCTAGGGTTCATACACCTAAGCATCTAACAAGAGTTTAGTTCCTCATGGAGCAATGCAATCTACATACAAGAATGAGCATAAAATACATCAAAGAAAGCAAGTAAACTCCCACCAAATCTGTAGTGAAAGCCCGACGATCGTCCCTCCAAATGGCTGAATGACAGTTGAACGGGAAGTGCTGAATGACGCTTCCCAAAGGCTTATCGATGATGAGGATGATGGTGTGGATGATGGTGAGTGATGCCGGAGTCTTCCCTTGGCCGGATCTAATCTCTAATGAAGCCTTAGCCCAAGCCTTCCTTTTTCTCCTCCAACAAACCCCAAGCAAAAGATGTAAACTCTCTTGACAAAATGACTTAAAAAGGGTGAAATCGGGCAACTCTACGGTCATGGGTTGCTTCCACAGCCATGGTGCTCTCTGCCATTTTTGCCTCGGTCAAGTACAGTATCATACTACAGTATACCTGCTACAGTAATTTCCTACAATACTGTACACGAATATGACTGTGAATCATGCCTGTATGAACTCTAATGAATGTGTGGTTGGTGATGTGATCATCTTCTGTTCACAATGGGCCTATTTTCTGCTCAAGTGCCCCGAATTTGCTTTACATAGCCAACTCTGCTCTTGTGGTCCCACATACAACCTAGCTGCTTAAATGAAAGTAAAACACAAAATGAGCATATACAACTGATAAAAGTAATGCTAAATCTATGTATAGTATTAACTTATAATATGTACAAACAAGCACTTAGCACACCCCCCCCAACCCACACTTAAGCGTTTACTTGTCCTCAAGAAAACAAAATAGTAAAAATAAGGGAGAAAAAAAAGTGCTTGTCCTATGGTTCACTTAAGAGTAAAAGAAAGAAATTCTAAAATCCAGGAAGGATCTATTTAACACTAAGATGCACGACACACTCTAGCAAAAACTCGACTGAAAAGATAAGTTCAAGCACAAGTGTGGAAAGACTCTACTCATGTCAACCCCTTAGTCACCATTTTTACACAACTAACAAATTAAAATTAAAAGACAAAAACAAGGATAAGGAAGAACTTACAGTGGGAAGTAGTTGCACACATTTTCTAAGGTAGCCCTTTACTTACTGGCTAATAAGGCGGCTTTCACACTTTAGAAGCAGTAGCTCTTTCTCCACACAACACTTAGGGTGGTAGCTTTCAAACTTCTTGTGAGATAGCTCTTGCTTTCATTAGGGCATAGCTAGTATATGACTGATGAGAGTAGCTTCATACTTCACAAAAGGTAGCCCTTTCTACCCCTAAATCTCAAGATTTTTTTTTAATATAATTTTCTCATTTTTCTACTAACTATGTGGTTTAAAGGGGTCTAATGAGTGAGTAAGATGCCCACAACAAGCATTTGAACAAAAAAATCTTCAAAAATGGAAAACAACTAGTGTAATGGACGCTCTTAGTGTTCGAAGTCTTCCTAAGTTATAGAATGTCATTCTTAACCCTAAAGTGAACCATCATAGGATAGATTGAGCAAGTATGTGCAAAAGTGAGCATGAAATGTGCATGTGTCATAAAGAGCATAAACTGTGCAATTCAAACCCTTCTCCACACTTATGATGTACATTGTCCCCAATGTACGCATGTAAGCACACAAATGAAAGAAATAAAATATTGATCAAGAATGGGGATGCGCAACTAAAACAATACTCCCCTGACTCCATAATGAAGCATGTTATGGAATCCAGGAAGTGGCGTGGACTGCTTCTGTAGGTGTATGTGGATAGGCCGCTGTGTGAAGAACTCATACGGCTATAGATGCAATCGTGCTCAAGGGGACCTGCACGGAATGGAGGGAAGTGCAATAAAGCTCAAAGAATGAAAAATTAAGGCACACAAAATAGAACAACTCACAAGAACACAAAGAAATGCATGAGAAGAAACTTCTTAAGAGAAGAAAACAAGTTGGTGAAGAAGTGCAAGGTGCAAAGAGTGACTTTACTAGCTCTAAAACGCAGCCCCAAGCCAAGAAAACAACAAATAATAAACCCATGGCCGTGGGGCTCTCAGCCCACTCAAAAATCTTGAAAAATATGAGACCCACGGCCATGGGTTTGTGAACCACAGTTGTTGGCCTCTCTATCCACTAAAAATTTCAGCATTCAACCCCATGGCCGTGGGTTGGGCAAATTTTAACCCCCCCTCCCCACGACGGTGAACTCCTCTAGAGATAAAAAAATTTGCTAATTTAAGCAAACCCACTGCCATGGGATGCTTCCCATGGCCGTGTACTCTTCCGAAAACCAAGAAAAGCCCCATAAGCTAAAATCCACAGCCATGGGTTTGTGACTCATGGCCATGGACTCAAAAAATCCTTCACAAAGTTAAGCCAATGAACAGTTAAAAAAATTCACTCTCTCAAGCATACAGAATTTTTAGAATTGATTCCAAATACACCAAATAAAATAAAAATCTCCAAAGAAACATACTAGAATCAATTCAAACGTGTGAAGGGAATGAGTAAACACAAAAGCACCAAGACGACATGATAAATCACACACCAACCATAATAAGATGACGAAACCACTTATGCAAACTTTAAAGCTACAAAATCTGAAAACTAACACAAAACTTGAATTGAAAACTTGGGTTGCCTCCCAAGAAGTGATTGTTTTACATCACGAGCCTGACTTGCCTATTCTTGTATGTTTTGGGTTGCATGAGAACTCTGTGGTTCAAATTCTAGTTTGTATAAGGAGGGCGGGATGCGCCCTTGTACTCACATAGCTTGAAAAGGATCCATGTACCAATACACCGAGGAATTCGGGTATTTGGCACCCCTCCAACCATTAGGATTGGACCTAGGTATTGAGTATCGATATCCTGATTAGAGATTTCCAGACATTCAATGCAATCATAGGAGGATTTGGTCGGAAGAGATTCTGAACCAATACTTGTATGGGATTGGGGGTAATCACCGAGGGATTCGGGATTTCCTACTTTAGGAGTCTCTTGGTCCAAACAACCATCACAATATATCATCCTGAGTTCAAGGCTTAATGACAAACCTAGGGGGATTCCTTGTCCAAATCACCCCTTCTTATGTTTGGTTCTCCCTTGAATGCCAATTTTGAGTAGTAGTAGTCTGGGTTTTATTTTAATTAGTTCTTTCTCTTTTTATAATTATTATTCATCATTTGAAGTGTTATGCTGGAAAATAGATGAAAGGGAAGTAATAGTAGCTCCTTGGCCCCGTGAAATATGACCCCTGTGTTACACACAAAGTATTACTTGATAACCTCGTGCACTTACAGGTGTTCACACCACAAGCATATTGTGATCATGATACCTTAGGTCTAAGGTCCACTCATATGATCAAAACCAACAATCCCAATCATTAACTAGCAAAGAGTAAATCTCATGCGATTGAATTATTGTGAGTCATGTTCGAATACAATAATCCCAGTGATATATTTATGACATATACTCCCACTATTCCATACTGTTCAACTAGCACTCTTTGTCAAAGTATATGCCATATAAATCCTTATGAATTTTTAACGCCCAATTAAAGATTCTCTGATTTATGAACTATTTAATAGTATAAGTACTAAACCCTTCTCCTATTCTCTTTCTTATCCTATAAAGAGTAGAAGGTTTAACACAATACAAAAGGACTATAATGTTCAAAACTAATTAAAATGCCATCACAAAATTTGTATGAACATCAAAATAAATGCCTAATAATAATAATAATAAGAATGTATAATACAAATGAAATCCCCTAATACAAGTATCCTCGTTGGCATTCGAGGGAATTATCCAAACAATCTCCCACTTACACTCAATGCCAACCACTATGGTATCTTACACCCATCTTCTCAAGATATTGATCTACCACTGCTTATGATAGTGGCTTCATGAGTGGGTCAGCTAAGTTATCCATGAGGCTATTTTCTGCATGGTTATGTCGCCTTTTCAATTGATCACTCGAATGATATGGTATCGTCGCTCAATATGTTTGGATTTGCTGTGAGACCTTGATTCTTTGGCTTGTGCTATAGCTCCATTGTTGTCACAATAAAGTGATAATGGGAGCTCGACACTTTGAACCACCTAAAGTTCTATAAAAAACTTCTTAATCTAAATAGCTTCTTTCACGGCCTCCGAAGTAGCCACATATTTAGCCTTAGTAGTGGAATCTCCAGTGGTACCTTGCTTAGAACTCTTCCAACTTACTGCTCCAGCATTGAGAGTGAATACAAACCCTGAAGTAGATTTTCAATCATCAACATCAGACTGGAAATTTGAATCTGTGTAACCATCCACTCTTAAATCTCCATTTCCATAGATTAGAAGCATATCTTTAGTCATTCTTAAGTACCTCATAATACACTTCACAATTATCCAATGCTCCTTTCTTGGGTTAGCTTGGAACCGACTCACAATGTTAACAGCCTACGCAATATCCGGTCTTGTACACAATATGGCATACATCAGACTACCAATTACAGCCGCATAGGGTATCATACACATCTCATTTCTATCCTCTTCACCCTAAAGAATTCATGGACTTGGAGAGATGGACTCCATGCCTCATAGGTAGAAGCCCTTTCTTAGAGTTTCTCTTCAAGACTTTCTCTAAGTAAAGTGCTTAGGAAAGACCCATCTTTCTATTCACTCTATTTTTTAGATGCGAATTCTAAGGATATATGTGGCTTCTCCCAAATCTTTCATGGAGAATGTGCTTGAAAAGCCAAGATTTGACCGAAGTTAAATGCTTATATCATTTCTGGTAAGCAGAATATCATCTACATACAATACCAAGAATGACATCTTGCTCCAACTGACCTTCTTATAGACACATGGTTCATCTTCATTCTTTATGAAATAAAATGTTTTAACAACTTCATCAAAATGAAGATTCCAACTATGAGAGGCCTGCTTAAGTTTGTAAATAGACCTATGAAGCTTACACACCTTGTGAGAGTCAGCCTCGGACACAAAACCCTTAGGTTGTTCCATATAGATTTTCTCCTCTAGGTATCCATTCAGGAATGTAGTCTTGACATCCATCTACCAAATCTCATAATCTAGGTGTGTGGCTATCGGAAGAAAAATAATAATGGATTTGATCATAGCTACTAGAGAAAAGGTTTCCTTATAGTCAATACCCTCGTTTTGACTATACCTTTTTGCCACTAGTCTGGTCTTATAGGTATCCACCTTGCCATCGGGACTAATCTTTCTCTTATAGATCCACTTGCAACCAATAGGAACTATCCTTTTGGGTCAATCTATTAGAGTTCAAACTTGGTTCAAATACATCGAATCCATCTCTGCTTGTGTAGAAAGTTGCCACATAGCAGAGTCCGCATCCATTATTGCTTGATCATAAGTAAAGGGATTGTTTCCATAGTTCCCTTTTTCTATAGTATACAAATTATGCTTTCCTTGTAGTAGATAACCATATCTCTCTTACGGTAGAGATACTCTACTAGATTATTGCAATAGTGTTGTGTTATAATAGGTTTGCTTCGTTGTTCTTGAACAATAGGTTCCTTAGGTGTCTCATTTTGTTCATTCAGAACAATCAATCTACCAGCTCCACCTTTTCGAATGAACTCATTTTTCAAGAAGTGGGCTTCTAAAGCTATAATAATCCATTGATCATCATTCAAGTAGAAGAGGTATCAAATTGAATTTTATAGATAACCAATAAAATGTCCTTTTAAGGTTCTAACCTCTAACTTTTCAATCTTAGTCTTCTTGACATAGGCTGGACATCCCCAAATTTTAATGTGTATAAAACTTAGTTTCCTTCCCTTCCACTTCTCATGTGAGGTCTGAGGGACGGACTTGGAGGGACACCTGTTCAAGATGTGTGTAGTAGTGAGAAACGCATGACCCCACAAAGAAATAGGTAAGTCCATGTAGCTAAGCATACAATGAACCAAGTCCAACAAGGTTTGATTCCTATGCTGAGCTACCCCATTTAATTGAGGAGTCGCTGGTGGTGTCAATTGTGAAACTATCCTATGTTCCTTTAAGAAAAAGTCAAACTTGGTATTCATATACTAACCACAATGATCCGATCATAGTGTTTATACGATAACTAGTTTGATTTTCCACTAAAGCCTTATACTTTCTGAACATGTCAAGTTCCTTTGACTTTTTCCTCATTAAGTATACATAACTATACCTGGAATGGTCATCTGTAAAAGTTATGAAATAGTGGAAACCACCGTGAGCCATCTCGTTTATCGGCCAACAAACATCGGTGTACACTAAATCCAAAACTTGTGATGCCTCTCAAGATGTCCAATAAAAGGGGATTTGGCCATCTTGGCAAAGAGATAAGACTCACATGTCAGATAGGGATCTAATCCCGATGGACCTATGAGGCCATCCTTCTCCAACTCATGAATCCTTTATTCTCTAGCATGACCTAATCTCAAATGACGTACAAGTTTTTGATTTAGCTCATGCCTACCATATCTTTTAGTGATAGCATTCACAACACATTTATTTAGAACATTTAGTAAAGAGGCATTGCCAACTAATTTATTTCCAAAATAGATATCACAATTAGTTTCATGAAATTTAAAGACATTATTTTTTGACTAAAACAGGAATATAAATAATGTTCTTTAACCCATTTGGTAATACTAAACAATCCTCTAAAAATAAGATATGTCCAGAATATAAAAGAATATAACTAGATCCTATGAAACTTGCTATGACACTATGTCCGCTTCCCATGTTGATCATCACCTTTCCTTCACCCAGCTTCCTTCTTTTTTCCAGATCCTGATTCATAATACAAATATGAGCACTAGCTCCTGAATCAAGAATCCAAGAAGTAGAAAATATAAAATTGAACAATTTGTTTAAAAAACAAATCATTTCATACCTATAACACTGCTTGCTTTGAGCCGTGGCCAGTCCCGCTTCTAATGACCGACCTTGCCATAATGGAAACACTTTCCCCTTGCTTGGAGGTGTCACCTCACAAACCGTAGGAGCCTTACCTTTCTTCTTACTTACTCCTCCCAATTTGGAGCCAAAACATTTTGCTCATTGATCATCTTTTTCTTCTTAGGCTTTGAGGGCCTAGAGGTAGAGATAGCCAAAGCAACAACATCCTTCCCTTTAGTCTTCATTTGAGACTGAGCACTCACTAACTTGTTAAGAAGACCCGTCAGTGTGTACTCAATATCATTCATGTTAAAATTAACAATGAATTGAGAGAAGGAATCAGGAAGAGACTGCAAGATGAGATCGACACGACTGTTGTAGTCCATGGAAGACTCAAGAGCTTCCAACCTCTCAATCATAGAGATCATGTTGGGGGCGTGCTCTTTAACTTCACCACTCTCACTCATCTTTGCCCTAAAAAGCTCTATTGATATTTCATATTGAGTAGTTTGACTATGCTCTCCATAGAGCTCCTGTAAGTGATTTCATTATTGATTGTATTTTGCTCCATGGAGAGCTAAACCCCTAGAGGGTTCTTGGGCTTCTAAACCCTAGGATGTTATTGTTTCATTGACATTTTATTATGCTTTCTTTAATTGATGTCTTTAATTGAGTTCCAATTTTGAATGCTTGTTGAGTTGATTTTCCCTTAGAGTTACACTAGGGTTGAGAATCCATCTTGGTAACCTTTGTGGATGAGTGACACACCATGAGGGTTAGACAATGCTAGATTGGAGAGGGTTGAGAGGGTGAATAGAAAGGTAGCAGAACGCCCCCTTTCCCTTTCGGTGTGATTAATTCTACCTCCACATTCCAAGAGTTCTTTGCGGTCACAATAGAGTGAAGTGCTAAGAGATGAACTCCGCTGGGGCTTAGTTGCGTGAGCAACAGAGTGAAGCGTTGAAGTAATCCTTAGTATCTGGGGCTTAATCTGTCTTTCGCCTGGACCAAAGGGTTAGATCTACATAAGGGAATAGAGTTTATCACTTGCAGTCCCTAGAGTTTTATATAACCTTGCACAGTGTGAGGTATCGAGACTGAGCGATTTCTCTGTCCGGGCATAGTGTAGGTTAGTCACAGTTGACCTTAGGTTTGGGACCGTGTGTTTTAGGATTTCCATGACTCATTAAGCATTAGTTGAGAAACATAATGGTTGGTCTTGCACTTACAATAGTCCTAGTCTGAGCAATGTCCGGGTGCCCCAATTTCTGTCAATTGCCTCTCCTATATTTTATTTGCGCCTCCTTCTTTCCTTATTTATATTTTCATTGATTTTGTTTACATCACTATCAATTTATCCTTATTCTAGTTAAATAGCAATGTTTGTATTTCTAATCACTATTCCTTGTGGATATGACTACCCACTCACCAGGGTATTATTACTTTGACAAACTCATGCACTTGTGGTTCACACGCAAAAGGGCGTTGTCAAACCTCGACCTTAATTCCTAGTAATCTTAAATCTTAGCTAGCAATTCACTCCTTGACAACTTGATTCTTAACTAGAAAATGAGGGTTGAGTTAGTACTAGAATCTTCAGTTCCTGTGGCTATGACAACCCTACTCAAATAAGCACTATTATTTGATGATTCGTATACTTGCAGAATAGTGCACAGAACACAATGCGCATCAAAGTGGCTCTCTTATGAACACTTTCATTGGAAGTAATTATGGAAGTTGGAAGTCAAACTTTCATAACACCCCACTTCATTTGGTTTACTTTGATTTAAAAAGTCCTAAAGTGGGACTTTAGTGATCTTTAACAATAGCTTGAAAGTGGGACTTCCCTATTCATAATGATGTAAGCACCCATTTTTCCCTTTCATTCTCATCTTAGCCTCAAATGGAGCCACTCTTTCCTTTGTCTACATTATCCTCCTTTCATCCTCAATCTACACCATGTCACACCCTGACTTATAGTCAGGCACGGGACAATCACTGCATTAATTTAATTGAAGTGAACAACACCTCCCTTGAATTAGCACAAAGCTAACAAAAGACTGAGAATTCCTGTAAGCGAATACAACTAGGACATTGATGAGTGCATTTCATATCATATTTTGCATACCTCCAATGCACTCTTTTTCTCATCTTTTAGCACTTTTTCTTTATGAGTGGTATTATTCTAAATATGCTTATCTTTAATGCAGGCTTTTAGGGCTCATAACACATATGGAGTGAAATCAGGGACAAAGTTGCCAAAGAAGACAATTTCTCTAAGTGTCCAATGCAAGCACGGTCTGAGCACTGGCGTGCCATCTCCCCATGGTTCTCTGGAAGGTGACTCCCCTTCTCTTCAGCAGAAGCATGGGCGAAGCACGGGGGTGCTATCTCCCCGTGATTATCTCTGGATAGGAGTGGCTTATGCTTTCAGGGGAAGTATGGTTTACGTGCTCTTTTCATGGGCGTGCTCAAACTAAGCACCGGTGTAGCACGACCATGCTCTCCTCATGATTATCTCTGGATGACACTTAGCCCTTTCTACTTAGAAGCTCTGAGAAGAGCATAGTCTGAGCACGACTGTGCTCAGACTATGTTGAGCCCAAAAGTTCCTTTTTAA
The DNA here is from genome assembly GCF_009730915.1 of Dioscorea cayenensis subsp. rotundata. Taxonomy (NCBI): domain Eukaryota; kingdom Viridiplantae; phylum Streptophyta; class Magnoliopsida; order Dioscoreales; family Dioscoreaceae; genus Dioscorea; species Dioscorea cayenensis. The sequence goes on from NC_052489.1 coordinate 16,870,348, forward strand.
CTCCCAGAATTAGGGTTTCTTACTATCTTTTGTTCGGGAGTCTTCTTCTCCATTGGAGGAGCTCTCAAGAGAATGATGATCAGCCATTACCATATGAGCTAAGGAGATCAAGGGTGAGTTAGGACGCATGAGAAATGGAGTTACCTATTCCATGGAGTTCTTGAAGTACTTTTCAAGAGATCTTATGAAAGGGGGAATTCTAGATGTTTCTCTTCCTTATGTTTATCTTCTTCTCTCTATTCATGAGGAGCTAACCATTCCATGGTGCCCCGTGATTGTGAACTATGTTGTCTCTGATACTTTGACTGCTTGAGTTCTAATGCCTATGGAGTTCTATTGTTTTCTTGTGTTTATTCATGTGTTACATAACTTGGCGTACTTGATTTGCATAGATGCTTGTGTAAAACTTGGCATGTGTGAATTACCATAGTTGTGATTACCTAGTATGGTTACAAAACTTGACGTATATGAAACCCATAGTTACACTTGCAGAACTTGTACCTTGGTAAGCATTAGACTTAAGTCGATATCTTGAGCACATAGGAATCATTGGGGGGCATTGCTATCTTGTTATTAAAACTCAACCCTAGTCTACTTGGTCCTTCTATCCCTTTGTTCCTTAGTCTTGTTTAGTTTTTATTTTCTTTATCACCCTTTTAATTTGACTAGACATTAGAGGATCAACTAGTACTAGAAGTCCAGTCTCTATGTTTTGACAACCCTACCCCCTTGTGGGTACCACTTTATTACTAAAAATGATATGTGCACTTGTGGAGAGTTCATCAAGTTTTTGGTGCCGTTTCCAAGGACTACATTTTTTTAGGAAAATTAGGATTATGGTGATCTAGTTTGTTTATACATTTCATATTTATGAATATCTCTTTTCGTTTGTTTGATTATTCATCTTATCCTTCTTTTCTTACTTTACTTTTGAATCTTGAGCTGATTTTGCTTCATCTTCTTCTGTGAAGGAACAATTGTATGACCTGAGGGAGCACTTTATCTCCATTAGCAAGCCCAGATCCTGAAGTTATGAGAAGTTTTCAAAGAAGATTGAGGCAAGTCAATCTAAACAAAGCTGGGTATGTGGAAGTGAGTATTTAGGTGAATCAAGAGGGAAAAATGGCTGGGAATTAGCAACAAAGCATTTCAAATTTTGCTCGACCAAACTTAGAAGGAGTGGGGTCTAGCATTGTTTTTCCTCCTATTACGGCGAATAATTTTGAGTTGAAACCAAACTTCATACAAATGGTGCAGCAGATGTGCCAATTTGATGGGTTTCAGAATAAAGACCCGTATGAACACTTGAAGAATTTATTGGAAATCTGCAACACTTTCAAGGTGAATAATTAGAGATTTCTCCGCTTTTAATGCAATCATAAAAGGTTTTGGTCGGAAGAAATTCAGTATAAATACTCATATTGGATTAGGGGTCAATTGCCTTGACCATCGGGTTGACCTATCTTAGGAATCTCTTGGTCCATACCACCAGTTGCATGGTAGTTCTACCATCCTTCTCACATTAGTGACCCCGAGGGAATCCACATCTGTGATCAGCTTCATCCCTTGATTTTTACCCCCATTTTACCTCGACTGTAGACATCCGTCCTAGAGTTTTTTCTATTTCTTTTGTAGTTTAGAGCACTCTCTCGAATATCTAGGCCAGACAACATGCAAAGAGAAAGTAAGGGTAGCTCCTTGGGCCTTGGGAATACGACCTTCCACTCATTCACCCTGCATGTAGACATTTTACTTTAGTTCTTTCTAATCTTCTTTGTGATTTAGGACACTCACACTCGAATTTGTTGGCTAAACAATGAGTAAAGAGGAAGTAGGGGTAGCTCTGTGGCTACATTTACTCCATAAGCCGGTACAGTTCCCTATTTTTTGCTCTAGCAGGTAAGCAATTAACCAACCGGTAAGCCGTTAAGGTAACTAAGATCATTGTGATCTCCACGAGCCCTTACTATATGATGGGGCAGTCCTCTTAGGCTTTTCTGGTGACAGCGAGACGGTAGGAAGCAGATCAGATCGACTAAGAATTCTCCTTTTTCCTCTAGATGGAATGGAGAAGAGTCAACAAGCAAGGCTCAAGCATAGATAGGGCGAGGAAGGAAGATGGACCAAGCCTGGAATCAGAGGTAAATGGAGGACCACATACAAAGCATTGTTCTCCGATACAGCGGATGGATGACTTTACTTTATTCCATTTTGGCACTTCCCTTTCTTGCTGAAATAGGTGTCCCGTATGGAGTATGCCCCTTGTATCATGTATAGGGTATTACTTGATGACCCCATGGACTTGCGAGTGTTCACATCACTTGTCCCCAAGCAATAACACTGGGTTCATAAGAAAAGAAGATGAGTGCAGGACCTCAAATTTCATAAAAGATAAGGAATTCAAAGATAACAAAGGAACGTTAGAGCCTAGTGTGTAAATGATGAGTGCATTTTATATCACATTTTGCATATCTCCAATGCACTCATTCGCTTGTCTTTTAGTGCATTTTGTCTATGAATGATGCTATTTTGGGTATGTTTGTCTTTCTGTAGGTTTTAGGGCTCATAACACATGTCAAGTGAAATCAGGGAAAAAATCAACCAATGAAGACAATTCTTCTAAGTGTCCAATGTGAGCATGGGCGGAGCATAGGCATGCCACCTCCCCATGGTTTCCTGTCTGGGATTTCCAAAGTTGTCAATGAGAGCACGGGTGATGCACAGGGGTACTTTCTCCTTGTGATTACTTCGGGGAAAGATGATCCTATACTTTCAGGGAAAGTACGGTCCATGTGCTCATTCATGGGCGTGCTCAAGCTAAGCACTGGTGGAGCATGATCATGCTCTCCCTATGGTTTCCTCGAGTTGGTACTTACCCTTTACACTCAAAAACTTCAAGAAGAGCACAGTCTATGCACAACTCTGCTTAGACCATGTTGAGCCCCAAAAATCCCTTTAACTGCCCAGACTTAGGTTTTTCTAAATATCTTGGTTCGAGGGTTTCTTCTTCAGTGGAGGAACCTTCAAGGGAATGATGATCAGCTACCATCACTTGAGCTTAGGAGGCCAAGGGTGAGTTAGAGACACCGGAGGAGTGGAGTTGCCAATTCCATGGAGCTTTTGAAGTATATTGATAAGTGCTTGTCTGTTAAGAATGCGAAATGTTCTTTTCTTTTGATGAGCATTACTTTTATCAGGTTTAAGCGCTAATACATGTGTATTCTTGTTCTTTTGCGCATTTAGGGTTGTGAAGCTAAGTATTAAGAAAATAACCCAAAAGTAGACCGTGAACGCACTATTGGATGGAATCTTGGAAGGAACAAACACGAAGACACAAGTGGGGCTCTAAGATACGTGAATGTGTGCTAACCTCCATGTATTCAAGTCATTACAATGAGGTGGAGGGGCACAAAGACAGTCACATTTGCGTATTCTAACTTGTGCATTGATAGCAAGATCTTCACTAATGAGGACTTTGATTGAAGAAGAGTTGCAATCTATGGCATAAACGTGTACCCATTTATGTTGCCTCGATGAAAAGTGACAACGCCCCTTACATATGTCCCGCAAGTGCACGGGTTTATTAAATTAATAAATCCCAGATGAGTGGGTATTGTATCCACAGGGAGTGGGGAATAAAAATACTTAAATTATTTCTTAACTAAACGAAAAGTTAATAATAATTGTGTAACAAGATGTAATGTAAATAAAAGTAAAAGAGACATGAGAGAAGGCACAAGTAAAGGGGAGGTAAGGCAATCGATATAAATGGGGTACCCTGATATTGTTCCGCCTAGGACAATCATTTCAAGTGCAAAAACCCTCTAATATGCTTTCTAATTAATGCATTAATGAGTCATGGAGATCTTTCAACACATGGTCCCAAATCTAAGGTCAATTATGCCTAACTCTATACATGTCCCGGAGGAGAAATTGAACAATCTCTCAACCTCGCACTCGTATAGAATCACAATGAGTTCTAGGGATTCCAAGTGATAAATCCTCTTCCTAGATGTAGACCTAATCCTTTGGTCTAGGTGAAAGGTCCCTAGTCACAATTAAGCCATAGGTGCTAAAATCACTTCAACACTTCACTCCGTTGCCTCTGCAACTAAGCCCCAGTGGAAGGTCATCCCTTAGCCCATTCACTCTTCTATGACCGCAAAGAACTCAAGGAAATGGAGGTATAATGAATCACACAGGAGGGGAAAAGGGACGCTCCGCTACCTCTCGACTCACCCTCTCAACCCTCTCCAATCTAGCTTTGTTTAACTCTCGTGGTGTGTCACTCACTCACAAGGGTTACTAAGGTGAACTCTCAACCCTAGTGTCACTCTAAGGGAGCATTCAATCAATCAAGCATTCAAGATTGGAACACAAATAAAACATCAATTAATGAAAGCATAATAACAAGGTTTAATGAAACAAATACATCCTAGGGTTCACAAATCCAAGCACTCACTAGGGGGTTTACCTTTCTGATTGCTTCCCCGCAAGTGTACGGGATCGCCAAGTAATACCTCGTGTGAAGACACGAGGATCGTATTCCACGGGGCTAAGGATCTCCTATTACTCCTTCTCGAGCTATTATCTAGCCTAAGATCTCAAGTGATGGGTTTTACTCTAATAGGTGCAATTAAAACTAAAACAAGATTAAAACAATATTATGAACAAATTAGAGAGAACAAGCAATAAGCAAGCAAGATAATCGATGAAATGCAAAGGCCTATGGATGTGGATCCCCTTGAGGGGTTATCATGCAACATGGATGATGATCTAAAGATGCAAGGGTAAATTGGACCATGAGATTCCAAGATTAGAACAACCCCAATTTCTCGGCGATTGAACCCCTAATCCCATACTGAACATAGATAGGAATTTCTTCCAAAATCTACATTCCTACGATTGCATTAAGTACAAGGAAATCTCGCTTAGGAATAAACCTACTCTTCTTCGGATTAAACCTACATGGAGGGCTACCAAACACCCGATTTCTCGGCGTGATGATATAAGTATCCCCTTCTAATCCATTCATGACCTAATACATGCGAGCAAGTCACATCTACATGCATCATTCATAAAAGAGCTACGGATTTCTCCTTGGTGTAACACTTAGCATGAAAACAATGGATTAGATCTCAAAAAAATACCCAAGCATAGAATTAACAAGTAATCATCCAAAATACATGATAAAAACCCCCAAGGTTCACCAACACCCGTGGCCTTTGGGGGTCTAGTGTGTCATCATCTCATAACAAAGCATACAATCAAGCAAAAACATGAAACAAAGACATAGTATGACACTCCCTAGATGAAATGGTGAAGGATGAGGCGAGAATATGCTGAATGACGCTTCCCCGCCAAAGGAATGCCGAATGACGCCTCTCTAGCCGCGTTCTCCTTCCTTCAAGTCGTGATCGATCTCCCCTTTGAATGATGTTGCCTTCTTGCCTTGAGAGCCTTGGACCTTGGGCTTGAATGATCTTCTAGCTTTCTTGCCCTTCTTCTCCTCCCCAAGGTCGCCCAAAATCTCCCAAATGATCTCCCAAAAGTCAGCCAGCAAAAAGTCTCCTCTAATCAGCCCTAAAAGTGAGTATATATACCCCCGAGGCATACGGGCCGTATAGGGGTCGTATGGGGGTCGTATAGCACTCGAAAACCCCTAGATTCGCGTTCCATACGGGTGCATACGGCCTCCATACGGCCCCCGTGATCATCGGGTAGTATGGAAATCGGACGTAACACAAAATCAATCACATACTAGATACGGCCCCCATACTCGGGTAGTATGGGGGTAGTATGAAATTCTGCTTTTCTTCTATTTTTTGCCAAAATGATATCTTCTTGTTCTCCATGGCTTCCATATGCCCTACAAAGCAAATAATAGACGATTAACCGCGAAACGGGCATCAAACCTCACAAAATACATGCAAAGTGCATACGATACATATATGAAAACACCTACATTTGGACACTTATCACTTTCCATGGAGCTAGTTACAATCAATGAAATCGAATGTAAAAACAAGTAATCCATAGAAAATCCCCTTGGTAGTCATGACGATGGTCTTGTGGAGAAGCCTCTAACCGTCCAAGGGTCCCTTTGTCTGGCCTAGGATACACCTCGCCGGATCGATGCCGACGAAAGCTCTCCCACTTACCTTCTTCTAAATGGAGCGCGATGTCGGAGCCGTAGAACTTCTCCCAATCCCTAGCCAATACCTCTCCAAAACCTAGCCACTGCCCTCTCTTAAGTTGGGGAAAAGATGGAGAAAAGAATATTGAAATCGGGGCTGAAATTGGCCTTAAATAGGGCTAGAATCGGGCATCCACACTCCCCTGTGGATTCTCCACACAGCCTGTGTGGAATTTCCACACGGGCGTCGATAATTTTCACACGCCCGTGTGGATTCTCTGGAATTCTCTTTTTCGGCCGGCTATGAACAGTACTTGCTCCAGTAGATTGTTACAGTGTTTGCTATAGTGCTCTGCTACAGTACCAACCCCGAAACACTCGCAAATCCATGTTTTCATCGAGATAACGTAAACATGCACACATTTACATCGTAGGTCGCTTTGCTTCTTCAACAACGGCTTCATTGGTGAAGATCTTGCTATTAAAGCACAAGCCGGGATACTCAAATGTGACTGCATTTGTGCCCCTCCAAATCATTGTGCTAACTTGAATACACAGAGGTTGGCACACATTCTCGCATCTTGAGCCCGACTTATGTATTTGCGTTTAATCCTTTTCAAGATTTCCTCCAAATGGTGCATTCACGATCTACATTGGCTTCTTTCTCTAACATTCGGCTTTACAACTCTACATGCATCAAAGTAACATAAATGTTAGCGGAACTTCCCTTTTCCCTTCCGTTATAATTTATCCTACCTCCATATTCCAAGAGTTCTTTGCAATCACAAGAGAGTGAAGTGTTGAGAGGTCCTCTCTGATGGGGCTTAGTTGTGATTAGGGATCCTTCACCTTGACGAAAGGGTTTGATCTAGATTTAGGAATAGGATTTATCACTTGGAGTCCGTAGAACCATAAGCAGTCCCACACAGTGTGAGGTGTTGAGAGTCTTCCTTTCCGCCGGGTCATACATAGAAGGCTACTTAGATTTGGGATGGTGTGATTTTGGATTTCCACGACTCTTTAAATGTCAATTAGGGAAGCATAGTGTTAGTTTTGCACTTGAAGCTACAGTTCTAGGAGGAGGATCGTCCAAGTACCCCTCTTTATCATTGATTGCCTCTTCCTCTTACTCTTTGCTCATTTTCTTGTCTTCTATTAACATCTTGAACACAATCACCAATTCATTATCATTCTAGCTAAGCAGTAATACTACTTGTTTCTAGACTCTATTCCCTGTGGATTCAACTACCCACCCCCTTGGGTATTATATTACTTTGATACCCGTGTATTAGCGTTGCACACATGCAAGGTTGTGTCAAGTTTTTGGTGTAGTTGCCGTGGAATAGGTATTTTAGAAACATTTATACTTTGCTATCTTAGCTATTCACCATTTTTTCTATTTGACATTTTCTCTACTCTTCCATAGTTCTAATTTGTTTGTCTTTTCTTGATTTCAACCAAATGTTATAACCTGAGACACCCCTTGCGTGTGTGTACCGCAAGTGTATGGGTTAGCGAAGCAATAAAGTACCCAAAGGGTGGGTAGTCAAATCCACAGGGAATATATGTCTAGAAACAAGAAGTATTGCTATTGACACATCCGAATTGCGTGTGTATACCGCAAGTGCACAGGTGTCCAAGTAATAAAATACCCTGGTGAGTGAGTAGTTGAATTCACAGGGAACAAAAGTTTTAGTAGTAACCAATTCTTATTTATCTAATCGAAATCAATGGTTGTGATGAAGTGAGCTGATTGCAAGAATATTAATAAGCAAGCAAAGGAAGTATAAAAACTAAGGAAGAACTCAATCAATAAAGTTGAGGTACCCTGTTGATGCTCCCCCTAGGATCTAACATGAAGCTTAAGACTTACTAAATGCTTCTAAACCGAGTTTCATGAGTCGAGGTAATCCAAGAACAACCGCCCGTTGCCTCCAAGCCACCGGTACTAATCCCCTACAAGGTTCCGGTGGAGAAATCACTCAATCTTAACACCTCACACACCATATGACCGCAATAAGCTCTAAGGACACCTAAGAGTGAAACCAATTCCTAAGGATAGATCTAACCATACTTCTAGGTGAACGATCCCTAACCCTCTCAACCAAATATGGTTGCATAGAGTCTAGGGAATACGGAGATAGGAAACACTTATCGGACGGGAAAGGGGACACTCCACTATCTCATGACTCACCCTCTCAACCCCTTTTAACCTTGGAGTTCTAACTCCATTGGAGACCTCTCTCTCATCAAAGTAACAATTCATGCATAGAAAATCAACCACAAGGATCAATAAAACATGCAGGCCATGGGAACACAAGATTAAAACTCAAATCAACTCGGATTTAATAGAAAACATAAAGCGAATCAATATAAAAGATAAGATCCTATGGTTCGCATGCCTAAATACCAACTAAGGTTTAGACTTCCATGGAGCAAGTTACAAAACAAAGATTAATACAACAAATAGTAATGTAAACCATAGAGAAAACCCCCTTTGAATTTGTGATGATGGCCTTGACGGGCCGCTCAACATCTTGAAGAATCCTTCATAGAGGCTAGGCTGCTGAAGGTATCCTCGATGCTATTACAGAAGAATGGCCCCCAATCTCGCCAAAAACCTCCTTTAGAACCCTAGCCGCTTTGCCATTTGAATGTTCCCAAAAAGTCCCCAAAGAATAGGGCAAATGGCCTATTTATAATCATAAACGTCGGCTGTCACATGCCTTCACGCGCCTACATGAAATTTCCACATGCTCGCGTGAGCTGTAGGAATTTCCATGAGGGCGCATGAACAGTGTTTTGCTACAGTACTTAGCCACAGTCTCTCTTCACAAACGCGGTTCAAACACTCTTCTTTCGAGGTCACATGGTCGGGCACACGTCTATGTGGTAGGCTATAAGACTTTTCTTCATCGTTTCATCATTTGAAAGGTCTTGCATTCTTCACAAAGAGTAGGAGCATGGAGATGTGACTGCCTTTGTGCCCTTCCAACAAGCAAATTGGCTTGAATCCTCTTGGAAGTTGGCACACACCTCTATATTCATAAGCTCTTCTTGTGTCTTGATCCTTGAATTGAACAAGAACTCCCAAAATGTGTCATTATAGTCTATCTTTGCTTTCTTCTCTCTCTTCAAGGCAATCACAACCTAATTGCACAAAAGAACACCAAATACTCTATATGAGACATAAACCATGATAAAAATGATGCTCAATGCATTTAAAACATATAGAAAAATATATCTACTCAAGCTCTTATTAGCTACTTAGCTGGAGTGAAAATCAATTGGTGATTGTGATTCAAACTATTAATGAAAACAAAAAAAAAGAGAGTAAACAAGAGTAATCAGAAAATTCAATCAATGGTAAAGTGCGGTACTCGGACAATGCTCATCCTAGGACTATTGTTACAAGTGCAAGACTAATATTATGCTTCCCTAAACAAGATTAATAAGTCATGTCAATCGTGACTAACCCTCTACACTATGTCTTGGTGGAAAGGGATACTCTCAACACCTCACACTGTGTGGGACTGCTTGAGGTTCTAGGGACTCCAATTGATAAACCATATTCCCTAAGTTAGTTTAAACCCTTTGGTCCAAATGAAAGATCCCTAATCACAACTAAGCCCGAGTGGAGAAGATCTCTTAGCACTTTACTCTATCATGATTGCAAAGAACTCTTGGAATGTGGAGGTAGGATAAATCACATCGTAGGGGAAAGGGGACATTCCGCTACCTCTCAACTCACCCTCTCAACCTTCTTCAATCTTGCTAAGTCTAACCCTAATGGAGATGGTCACTCATCAAAAGGATGACTAGATGAATTCTCAACCCTAGTATCACTCTAAGGGAAAATCAAACCAATAAGCACACAAGATTGAAACTTAATTAAAACATCAATTAAAGGAAATATAATAGAAGTTAATGAAACAAAATCATCATAGGGTTTTGATAAGTGCTTCTGCGATATGAATGCGAAGCGTTCATTCCTTATATTGAGCATTACTTTTCTCAGGTTTTTACATTAATATGTGTGTTTTTATGTTACTTTTACGCAGGTAGGGCTGTGAGGCCAAGTATGAAAGAAATAGGCCAATGTGGATCATAATGCACCTATTTTGGAGGAGATCTTGCTAAGGTTCAAACGCGAAGACATAGGACAGGTGTGAGATGCTAGAGTGTGTGCCAACCTCCTCGCATTCGAGTGAGTACATCCATTTGGAGGGGCACAAAGGCAGTCACACTCGAGCATTCCGTCTTATGCATACAAGAACAGGAGCTCCACCAACATATATATCATTGAAGAAGCAAGTGATTCATGACGTGAACGTGTGCCAGTTTGCGTTACCCCGATGAAAGTATGGAATTGGGAAGTTATTCAGGTCAAAGAATGTAGCAGAGTACTGTAGCAACACTGTAGCAATTACTGTAGCAGCAATGTTCACAGCCGGCCGAGAAATCAGAGAAACAGAGAATCCACACGGGCGTGTGGAAATTATCCACGCCCGTGGGGAAATTCCGCACGGGCGTGTGTATCATCCAAGCCCGTGGAGTTGCCCGATTCTAGCCCTATTTAAAGCCGATTCAGCCCCGATTTTGGTATTCTTTTCTCCATCTTTTCCCCAACTTGCGAGAGTGCTTCGGCTAGGGTTTTGAGGGGTATTGGCCAAGGTTTTGGAGAGGTTCTACGGCTCCGACATCGTGATTCCATTAGGAAGAAGGTTGGTAGGGGAGCTTCGATCGAGGCGTATCCTATACCGGACGAAGGAATCCTTGGACAACGAGTAGAGGACTTTCCACAAGACCATCGACACGACCATCGAGGGGGTTTCTTTATGGATTCATTGCTTTTACATTCAATTTCTTTGATTGTACTTAACTCCATGGAGAGCTAAACCCCTAGTGGGTACTTGGGTGATTGTGAACCCTAGGATGTATTCGTTTCTTTGAACTTCTTTATTATGCTTTCAATAAATTGATGTTTATTGTGAGTTCCAACCTTGAATGCTTGATTGTATGAACATTTCCCCTAGAGTGACACTAGGGTTGAGAGTTCTTGCTGGTAATCTTGTGAGTGAGTGACACACCACGAGCGTTAGACAAAGCTAGGTTGGAGAGGGTTGAGAGGGTGAGTCGAGAGGTACAGGAGCGTCCCCTTTCCCCTCCGACGTGATAGATTCTACCTCCGTTCCTCGAGTTCTTTGCGGCCATAATAAAGTGAATGGTCTAAGGGATGAACCTCCGCTGGGGCCTAGTTGCGCGTGCAATGGAGTGAAGCGTTGAGGTGATCTTAGTATCTAGGGCTTAATTGTGGCTAGGGACCTTCCACCTGGACCAAAGGTTTAGGTCTAAATCTAGGAAAAGATTTATCACTTGGAATCCCTAGAGCTCATTGCAACTCTATGCGAGTGCGAGGTGTTGAGATTGTTCGATTTCTCCTCCGGGACATGTATAGAGTTAGGCATAGTTGACCTTAGATTTGGGACTATATATGTAAGGATTTTCACGACTCACCATTGCATTGATTAGGAAGCATAATAGAGAGTTCTTGCACTTGAAGCGATTATCCTAGGTGAAGCATCATCCGAGTACCCCATCTTTATCGATTGCCTTGCCTCCTCCTTACTTTTGCTCTCTTACTTGTTGCTTTTAATTTCTGAGAATTGAATCATTACCACACTTATCATTGTTGATACTTCACATAGCTAAGAATCGAATTAAGTGTCTTTACTCCCTACTCCCTGTGGATTCGACCCCGCTCACCCGGGATTATTACTTCGACAAACCCGTGCACTTGCGGGATATAAGAAAAGGGACCTTGTCAGGTTTACAAGTCCAAGTATCCATTAGGGGTTTGGCTCTCCTTAAAGAGATAAAATCAAAGATAAAATCAAGAGTAAATGCAAACAATCCATAAAGATAACCCCCTTGTCGTCCATGGTGATGTTCTCCAAACGTCGCTTCTTCTTCTCCAAAAACTCCTCTGTCGAACCTAGGGCACACCTCACCAAATCAATATTGTCGAAAGCTCCTCCAATAACTCTCCTTTGAAGGAAATTGATGTCGAAAGCCGTAGAAATGCTCCAAAATCCAAGTAAAAACCTCTCCAAACCGTAGTTGCCCTCTCCCCGAAAATGACTCTTCGAAGCGGTAATTAAATGGATGAAATCGGGATTTCACGCCCTTGTGGAATTTCCACACGGGCGTGTGGATTTTGAGGTTCTTCATTTTTTGCACTCTATGAACAGTAACTGCTACATCATTTTCTATAGTAACTGCTACAGTACTCTCAAAATCATCTTCTTCCATTGAGGCCACATTGGGTACACATCCATGCTGATCATGTCATATCTTCTCTTACAAACATGTTGACGAAGCTCTTGAAAATAGTACACAAGTTAGAGCTTGTGTTTGTGACTGCCATTGTGCCCCTTGATAAGTACTTGTGTATAAGTAATATGAAGTATTTTTTTCTTACATTAAGCATTACTTTTTCTCAAATTTTTTCGCTTATTCTTGTTTATATGTGTTCGTTTGTACATTTAGGGTTGTGAAGATAATTATGGAAGAAAGGAACCAAAAGTAGATCGTGGATGCAAATTTTTGATGAAGTTCTTGGATTGAACAAACGTGAAGACACAAGTTGTGCTCAAAGACATTTGGGTGTTTGCCAACCTCCATTGTGTTTAAGAAAATATACAAATTGGAGGGGCACAAAGACAGTCATACTCATGTATTCTGACTTGTGCAATACTAGCAATACCTTTGTTAATGTGATTTCATTAAAGAAGCAACACGATCTACCGCATGGATGTGTGCCCATTCATGTGGCCTCAATGAAAATTGTGGATTCGGGAGTATTTTGGCGAAGTATTGTAGGAAAAGTACTATAGCAATTATTGTTTACAGATCACAGGGAAATTCCACATGCCTGTGTGGATGCTCGATTCCAGCCCCTATAAAAGCCGCGATTTCAGATGTTTTAAAAGATCTTTTTTACATCTTTTTCCCATCTTTGGAGGCGCTCGCGGCTAGGGTTTAGAGAGACTTTAGCTAGGTCTTTGGAGTGGTTCTATGGCCTTCGACACCGTGTTCCTTCGGAAGATAGTTATTGGTGGGAGCTTTCATCAGCATTGATTCGGCAAGGTGTGCCCTAGGCTTGATGAGGGAACCCTTGGAGAAAATGAGGCAACTCCACAAGACCATCGATACGGACTACGACGGGGTTTTACTTATGTATTGCATGTTTTTTACATTTGATTTCATTATTGATTGTATTTTACTCCATGGAGAGCTAAACCCTTAATGGGTACTTGGACTTGTAAACCCTAGGATGATTTTGTTTCATTGATCTTTCATTATGTTTCTTTAACTGATGTTTTTAATTGAGTTCCAACCTTGAATGCTTGTTGAATGATTTTCCCTTAGAGTGACACTAGGGTTGAGAATAGCTAAAATAGGTGTTTTGGAAGCATTTTGCACTTTGCCATTTTAGCTATTCATCACTTGTTCTATTTCACACTTTCTTATTCTTCCATCATTCTGATTTGTTTTTCTTTCTTTGATTTCAAGAAAGATGATCAACATAACCGAAGTATTTGACACCATCATGGGAATGATTGAAAACATAGAACTGAAGATGCAATTGTTTGCAATACAGTCCACTACATGCTGTTGCGTGCAAGAGCACCCTACAAGCAATCACCCTCGGAAAGAATCAGTTGTTGATGACATTAATGAGATTCAGGATACAAATTGAGAGCTAGAAAGTGTGTTAGATCAGTTTGAAAAGTAAGCACTGTTGTCCATGGGTTACCAGATGGACGGAAGTTTAGAAAGGGTTCTTGCTCAGTTTGATTCTTTCCATCAAGAACAAAGGCATTAGATTTTCTCATTGGGTTTTTCGAAGGCGGTCCAGGAAACTTATGAGATAGAGAATGTGGTTGTTATTGAAGATCATCTAGAATCACATACACAAGTGGATGGTTTAGAGAATGATCTTGAGAAAGGTTCACACAAGTCTAGGAAATTGATAGATTGAAGGAGAACAAATTGCGACCATACATTAAGGAACTACCCGAGTTAGAGCCTAAAACTTTGGCAGCACATTTGGAATATGTTTTTCTAATGGAATGATCAAAGCTTCCTATTATCGTGGCTTTAAACTCTTTGTAGATCAGAAGGAAAAGCTTGTGAGCATGTTGAAGAGACGTAAATCTGCCATTGCTTGGAAGATTTCTGATATAAAAAGCATCAATCCCTCATTTTGCACTCATAAAATCCTAATGGAGGATAATTACAAGTCTGTGATTCAACCTCAGAGAAGATTTAACCCAAACATGAAGGAAGTTGTCAAGGAAGAAGTGGTAAAACTTTCGGATGCGGGAATCATTTATCCCATCTCCGATAGTGCGTGGGTGAGCCCAACTCAAGTAGTTCCGAAAAAAGGAGGAATGACAGTGGTGAAAAATGAAAGGAATTAATTGATTCCAACAAGGACAGTTACAGGTTGCCGTGTTTGCATTGATTACAGAAGGTTGAATGATGCAACTCGAAAGGATCATTTCCCATTACCGTTTATTGATCAGATGTTGGAGCAATTGGCTGGGCATCAATTTTATTGCTTCCTTGATGGCATGTTAGAGTACTTTCAAATCCCCATAGCTCCAGAAGATCAAGAAAAGACAACATTTACTTGCCCCTATGGTACTTTTGCATATAGAAGAATGCCTTTTGGGTTGTGGAATGCACCGGCGACATTCCAACGTTGCATGACAGCTATTTTTGATGATCTCCTAGAGGACATCATGGAGGTGTTCATGGATGACTTTTTAGTGTTTGGAGATTCCTTTGACATTTGCTTGAGAAACTTGGAGAGAGTGTTGACGAGATGTGAAGAGACAAGTCTCGTTCTTAATTAGGAGAAGTGTCACTTTATGGTCCAAGAGGGCATTATCCTTTGTCATAAGATTTCCCAAGTGGGAATGGAGGTAGACAAGGCAAAGATTGAAGTTATAGAAAAACTCCCTCCACCAAGAGGGCATTGCCCTTTGTCATAAGATTTCCCAAGTGGGAATGGAGGTAGACAAGGCAAAGATTGAAGTCATAGAAAAACTCCCTCCACCTACAAATGTGAAAGGAGTTCGAAGTTCCTTGGGGCATGCGGGTTTCTACAGGAGATTCATCAAGGATTTTTTAAAGATTACTCAACCGTTAACAAAACTAGTTGAAAAGGATGCTCTCTTTTATTTCGAGAATGATTGTTTGATTGCTTTTAATTTGCTGAAAGAGAAATTAGTACAAGCAGCAATTTTGATCATGTGTGACGCGAGTAACTACGCTATTTGAGCAGTTTTGGGGTAGAGGAATGGTAAACTATTCCAACCAATATATTATGTTAGCAAGACTCTCACGAGTGCTCAAGAAAACTATATAACTACAGAAAAACAATTGTTAGCAATGGTGTTTGCTTTTGATAAGTTCAAGCCATACCTCAATTGATAAGTGCTTGTGAGATAAGAATGCGAAGTGTTCTTTCCTTATGATGAGCAGATATGTGTGTATCTATGTTACTTTCATGCAGATAGGGTTGTGAGGTCGAATATTAGAGAAAGAAGCCAGTGTGGATCGTAAATGCACCATTTGGAGGAAATCTTGAGAAGTTTCAAACGCGAAGACATAAGTTGGGTTAGAAATGCAGGAATGTGTCCTAACCTTCTTGTATTCAAGTTAGCACAACGTTTAGGAGGGGCACAAGGGCAGTCACATTCAAGCATTCCGGCTTGTGCATTTATAGCAAGATCTTCACCAACATGTCCATTATTGAGGAAGCAAAGCGATTTACGATGTAAACGTGTGCCCTCTTACGTTACCTCGATGAAAGCATGTATTCGGGAGTGTTTCGGGACGGTACTGTAGCAAGCAGTGCAACAAAATACTGTAGCAGAACTGTTCATAGCCGACGGAAGAAGGATGAAAACAGATAATCCACACGGGCATGTGGAAATTCCACACGCCCGTGCGAAAAATCCACAAGGGCGCCCACATGGGCGTGTGGATTCATGATTCCAACCCTATTTTAGGCTGATTTCAGCACCGATTTCAGAATTCTTTTCTCCATCTTTTCCGCAACTTGAGAGAGGGCGGTGGCTAGGGTTTTGACAGTTATTGGATAGGGATTTGGAGAGGTTCTACAGCTCCGACATCGCACTCCGTGTGGAAGAAGGTTAGTGGGATAGTTTTCGTCGGCACCGATCCAGTGAGGTGTATCCTAGGCCTGACAAAGGGACCCTTGGATGAGTAGAGGACTCTCCACAAGACAACCGCCACTACTATCGAGGGGGTTTTCTATGGATTCTTTGCTTTTACATTTGATTTCATTGATTATAATTAGCTCCATGGAGAGCTAAACCCCTAGTGGGTACTTGGGTATTTGTGAACCCTAGAATGTATTCGTTTCATTGAAGCTCTTTATTATGCTTTTAATTAATTGATGTTTTATTTGAGTTCCAATCTTGAATGCTTGATTGTATGAATACTCCCTTAGAGTGACACTAGGGTTGAGAGTTTTTGTTGGTAACCCTTGTAATTAAGTGACACACCACGAGAGTTAGACAAAGATAGATTCGAGAGGGTTGAGAAGGTGAGTTAAGAGATAGCGGAGTGTCCCCTTTCCCCTTCGGTGTGATTTATTCTACCTCACTTTCCTCAAGTTCTTTGCGGTCATAGTAGAGTAAATGGGCTAAAGGATTACCTTCCGCTGGGGCTTAGTTGCAGGTGTATCGGAGTGAAGCGTTGAAGTGATTTTAACACCTAGGGCTTAATTGTGGCTAGGGACCTTCCACCTGGACCAAAGGGTTAGGTCTACATCTAGGAAGAGGATTTATCACTTGGAATCCCTAGAACTCATTGCAATTCTATACGAGTGTGAGGTTGAGAGGTTATTCAATTTCTCATCCGGGACATGTATAGAGTTAGGCATGGTTGACCTTTGATTTGGGACCATGTATTTAAGGATCTCCACGACTCATTATTGCATCAGTTAGAAAGTATAATGAGGGTTCTTGCACTTGAAACGATTGTCTTAGGCGGAACAATATCCTGGTACCCCATTTATATCGATTGTCTTACCTTCTCCTTTATTTGTGCTCTCTTTCTTGTTCTTTTACTTCTGTTATTTCACATCTTGTCACACATATCACTATTCATCTTTCACTTAGTTAAGAAACAATTTAAGTGTTTTTATTCCCTACTCCCTGTGGATACGATACCCCACTCATCTGGGATTTTATTAATTCGACAAACCTGTGCACTTGTGGGACATACGAAAGCGGCGTTATCAAGTTTTTGGCGCCGTTGCAGGGGAGTAGGCATTTTAATATACTTTGCACTTTGTTTTCTTAGCTATTCATTCATTCATTCATTCTAGTTCATTTCTTCTTATTCTATCGTCCTTCTGATTTTTTTTTCTTTCTTTTCGGTGCAGCTCCAGGTTATGACCCGAAGGAACCCCTTAATATTGATTGAAGGAGATCCGAAGCTTGAATGTACAATTAGAAGAAAAGGGAAAGACCTGTGCAAGAACCATCTAATCTAGCTGATTTGGAAGTAGAAGAATCTGAAAATATGGTAAAACAGAATGAGCAACAGCGGACATTATCCGATTATGCCAGACCTTCAGTATTGGGGACACAATCGAGTATTGTGTGTCCCCCGATTACAGCTCATAACTTCGAGCTAAAACCGGCATTCATCCACATGTTGTAGCAATCCCCACAGTTCAATGGTTTGGCTGATGAGGATTCAAACAGTCATATAGATAACTTTCTTAAGGTGTGTGATATGCTTAAGATAAACGGGGTGACAGATAATGCCATCAAGTTGAGCGCCTTCCCATTTTCCTTAAAGAGGAAAGTGAAGCAGTGGCTACACTCATTACCTAGAGCATCGATTACCACATGGGAGGAGATGGTAGAAGCTTTTCTCGCTCGTTATTTCCCTCCCGGAAAATTTGCAAAGCTTAGGAATGAGATCTCGTCCTTTGTACAGTCGGAATTGGAGTCTCTATTTGCGACGTGGGAAAGGTTCAAGGAGCTCCAAAGAAAGTGCCCACAACACGGATTTCCGGAGTGGATGATTGTTCAGACCATTTAAAACTGGTTGAATCCGAGTACAAGCCAACTCTTGGATGCGGCAGCAGGAGATACCTTAGGTAGCAAGACCCCGGTGAGGCCCATCAACTAATTGAAGAAATGGGGTTAAATAGCTACCAATGGAATGCTAGGGAGAAGAAAAAGGTGGTCGAGCTCCACGAGATAGATGCAGTAACTTCATTGGCGGCTCAAGTGGAATCATTGAGTAAAAAGTTAGATCTTCTAACTTCGAATAGAGTGGCGTCCGTGACTACTTGCACCGGGTGTGGTGGAGGAAATGCTCCCTCCAATTGCCCGATCTCTATTGGTGATGCATCTTCGGTTGAGAATGTTGATTTTGTGCATAATGCAATGAGGAACCAAGGGGATCCATATAGAAACACCTACAATCCGGGTTGGAAGAATAATCCCAATTTTTCGTGGAACAACCAAGGTCAACAAAAAACCATGGGGCCATCAGGTTTCCAACAACAACAAGCCCCAAACATGGAAAACCGAGTTTAAGGTTTGGAGACCCGAATGACCGATTTGGAGAAGGCCTTGACTAGGTTTGTACAATCGTCAGATACAAGGTTTTAATCAGTCGAGGCTACACTTCGCAAGCACACCGCATCTTTGCACACTCTTGAAAATCAAGTGGAGCAGATTGCGAAGTCTCTATTGGAAAGGCCACAAGGAAGCTTGCCGAGTAATACCGAGACCAATCCTAGAGAGCATGTGAAGGCGATCACTTTGAGAAGTGGTCGTGAGATTGAAGGTAGGCTTCCGAGTAAGAGGCCCAATGCACACGCACCCGAGGTTATAGAGGTTGAGGAGGGAGCAAGCAAAGAAAAGGAGGTGGCACCCCCACCTTTCAAGCTAATAATCCCTTATCCCTATAGATTGAAGAATGACCAAGGGGATGAACAACACAAGAAGTTCCTGAGTTTGTTCAAGCAACTCCACATCAATATTCCTTTTGTTGAGGCATTATTCCAAATGCCTAAGTATGCAAAATTCTTGAAGGACTTGTTGACTAACAAGAGGAAGTTGGAGAAGAGTGCTTTAGTGATCTTAGATGGGTCTTGCTCAGCGGTGTTGCAAAAGAACCTGCCGAACAAGAAGAAAGATCTGGGAAGCTTCATCATTCCATGTAATATTGGTAATTTGGGTGAAGAAATGGCATTGGCGGACTCAGGGGCCATTATCAACGTCATGCCATACACCTTCTTTCAGAAACTAGGCTTGGGCGAGCCTAGACCCACTCGGATGACTTTGCAATTGGCGGATCGAACGGTAAGACATCCGAGGGGTATCATCGAAGATGTGCTTGGCAAGGTGGACATGTACATTTTTCCTGTAGATTTTGTGGTGCTAGACGTCGATGAGGATGCGGATGTACCTTTGATACTTGGGAGACCATTCTTGTGGACTTCCAAGGCATTGATTGACATGGACGACAGGGAGCTAACATTGAGAGTTGGCGATGACAAGCTTACATACCACCTTGCTGAAGCCATGCGGCATTCTCTTGATTTCGATGATACTTTGTATTTTCTAGACACTACTGATGAGATTGTTGATGAATACATGCAGAAAATGTTCAATCCGGACCCGTACGAGGGTTTGTTCGACCAAGAGGTGGAAAATAAAGAAGTTATGATGCTTGGTTCGACTGAAGAAGTACCATCTACTCCGGCGATCTTGAAGAAGATGCTCCGGAAGATAAAGAGGGCGAGGAGACACACCGGAAATGCTCCAAGGTTATTGGAGATGAGCGTGAACCGAACAAATTGGATGCACCATTGCTAGGTGGTCCTAAGCCCGATAACTCCCCCTCTAACTTCAAAAGACTTTGTTCATCATGCTTTCAAGCTATGGGTAAGAGGGCAACCTTCATCTATGAACCCACGTGAGTTAAGACAAAGTACGTCAAGCTTAGTGACGTAAAATAAGCGATTCTTGGGAGACAACCCAAGTGTTTACTATTTTCTTAGTTAGTAGTTTAGTGTTTGCACGAATAAAGTGTTGAGTATTGGTGTCTTGATTTTTAGATGCTTTTACTGTGATTTTATTATGGGTTTTGATTTCATCGTGTATTTTTATGTGGATTTAGCGAAGTTTTGGTTGTTTGAGCTATCTCTCATGTTTTTCGCTGGTATAGTTTGCATAATAGGGCAGGCTCTTAGTGCGTAAACATGTTCATGAATTTTTTGCAGAGCTTGCAAAGTTTTTAAGGCATCCAGGGAAAATGCACGGGCACGTGATATTTCCACACGCCCGTGGATCTGTATTACGAGCTCATAAAGAGAAGGCACATCGGCATGGACTCGCCCCTGTGAGTGACCTCGAGACTTTTGCACGCTCGTGGGTAATTTCCGCACGGGCGTGCGTTTTCTTGTAGAGACTTGGCAACTTATCCTGGGAGCACACAAGGCGTGGACTCACCCTTGTGGGTGAACTTGTGAAAAACGCACGGCCGTGCGTAATTTCTGCACGCCCGTGCGAAACTCTACAGAAGAGCTCTCTCCATCCTGAGACGGCACAGGGGCGTGCACTTGCCCCTTCGAGTTGGGCCTGTGAATGTCCATGGCCGTGCGGAATACTTAGAGATTTTTCTCGTTTGGACAGAGAAGCCACAGGGGCGTGCTGCTGCCCCTGTGGGTCGGGCGCACGGGCGTGTGTATTTTTTGCACACCCGTGTGGTTGCGTTCAGAGAGATTGAGTGTTATCCTGAAAGCGCACAGGGGCATGTCTCTGTCCTTTGGCTCTCCCCTGTGGAGGCGCACTGGAGTGGGTAATTTCCGCACGCCCGTGCGGATGTACAGAACGCCAAGAGGCGCCAGTTCCTTTTAAAAGATCATCGTTTCTCTTCATCCTAATATTCTCTATTCGTCTGAGAGCACACTCACATCGTTTCCTGACCCCGCACTGCCGATTTGGAAGGATTTTTACTTGGTTTTTCGACCGATTCAAGGTTTTCAATCTCAACTCGTTAGTAAGCCCTATCTTTTGCTTTGTTTTCTTCGCCAATTCTTGATCTTAATCAATGAAACTAGTTAATGATGCTTCGTTTCTATAATTACAATGATTATGCATGTTTAGAACGAAGT
This sequence comes from Dioscorea cayenensis subsp. rotundata, assembly GCF_009730915.1. Classification (NCBI taxonomy): domain Eukaryota; kingdom Viridiplantae; phylum Streptophyta; class Magnoliopsida; order Dioscoreales; family Dioscoreaceae; genus Dioscorea; species Dioscorea cayenensis. The sequence continues at coordinate 16,891,731 of NC_052489.1, forward strand.
TAGAAGCGATTTAACGGTGTATTTTGGATTTTTGAGGCGCGGCCGTGCGTTTTTAACGCCTCGTGGATCCACACGGGCGTACAATAATTCCACACGACCGTGTGGATTTCTGCAGCATTACTTAATTAACTGGTTTGACTGATTTTATTTCAAATTTTGTAGATTATGGCACCTCGGTCAAAGAAGCAAGCCGAGAAATGGCCACTTGAGTCGTCCCCCAAGTCTGAGAGCATGAAGCATCAGGCTCGTTTTGATCGTCTGTCGAGACTTTGGTTCAGACAGACTCGATTCCTGGACTCGAGCATATTGAGAGATTTACTGCAGGGAGATGAGTTTGCAAATGAGGTCGAGGATCTCGTTTCGGTAGGTGGATGGAGGCAGTTATTGTCGACCAAGAAGCTAGCCATTTGTAAGCTTACACTTGAGGTCTTATCGTCATTCGAGTTCAGTAGATCTTATACCAGATTCGACAGCTTGGACGTCGTTCAGTTCACAGCATTTGGACATTACCTTAGCATGAGCATCATTCAGTTTTCAGTTCGGCTTGGCTTGTACGATGAGGTATTTGTAGACACTAAGGAGTATTCCTAGGTATGAACAGATTACCCTGAAGCGTTGACCCAATAGAGAGCTTACCGAGCGTTGTGTGGTTAGGGCTAGTATGAGCCGGGGGTGTCCAAGGCCACGTGCCTTTCCCGACCTGCGTAATACACACCATTCTGAGTAGGTTGGTGAATGGCCGTGGTGATAGCACTGGCGTTCTAAGCCAGCAGGAGCTTCTGCACTTGTATTGGATGGTGCAGTACATACCGATTCATCTAGGGGACATCATCGCAGAGTACATTCGACATCAGGGGCACTATGCCAGATTGGGAGTGATCTTCTCGGACCCCTACATTACGAGACTAGTTTTGGGCATGGGTCTCTTGGACACGATTCGTGGGGCTGAGAAGATGAGTACACCTGCGTCCCTGAGCCTAGAGACGATGAGATTGATGGGTATGGTCCGCAGGGTTCGGACGGGAGTTTATGCTTTGGTTCTACCAGCTCCAGAGATAGTTGAGGATGAAGGTGATGATGCCGTGGCTTCTCAGCCTGCTCCCGAGCCTCAGCCAGCACCGATAGAGACCGAGGCACCTTCGGTGGTAGAGGACCCACCCCAGTACGCATGTTTTCACCATCTCGAGCCCATGATCACTTTGAGAGGCTTGAGATTGCTGTGGGAGTGATACGGATAGAGGTCGCTGAGGTCCGAGTAGAGATGGCTAAGATTCGGGCTGCACAGGCCGCACAATATACAGAGTTCATGGCACATTTCGACACGTTATTGCAAATTTTAGAGCGAGACGTCGCCTCGTCATTTGTCTTGTATACGAGGACTCCTCATGCCCCTCCGGCATCACCATCACCACGTCCACTAGCACCCTTCGATCGAGCACCCTCAGCAGCAGAGGATCCAGAGCGCAGCACCAACACTTGATTTATTTTCTTTCGTCTTATTACCTTTGCATTTTTATTCCTAGCTTCTCAGAAAGGACTTTCCTTCTTTTATTTTGTGTTCTCGAGTTGTATTCATTGGCTTATCTTTTATATACTCGAGTTGCTTTTGTTTTATTGAGTTTCACTGAACACCCTCGTGTATGAGTGCAAATGGTCTTGTCATCTTGTGAATTGAGACTTTGTCATGGGCACGGCCAATGGTGCTTGGCCGTGTGTGCTTAACAACCCGTTGGAACATCACTCCCAAGGATTTAGCTCCATCAAATGCAACACTAGGAGTGAGCTTGCATGTGTACATTATGGATAATGTACAACTTAAGTGTTGGGGGGGTGGGGAAGTTTCATAGTGCACACATCTCTTTTATATTAATTTTGATTGATGTACATGCTCACATAGCCAATGGTAGTTCACCTTAGTTGTAATGATTGTATTCTTGAGTTTAGGAGAATTTTTAACATTGAATGTCTTCATGCTCTAGTTTTTGCTTGAATTTGTAGGAACTTTTTGCCCGATTGACACTTATTGCACTACTCACTCTTTAAACTCTTTTGGAAACTCATGTTCGATGTTAAAGGGACTGGTTATTGTTGTTTCTTTTGTTATTTGTGAAAAAAATGGTGAAATGAAAAGAAAGAACAAAATAGTTTTATTGTTTATTTGTGCTTGTTGGGTGGAAAGAGCTATACCACCTATGAAGTATGAATCTACTCTCATAAGTCGGATAGTAGTTATGCTCTAATGAGAGAAAGAGCTATCTCATAGAATGAGTGAAAGTTACCACTTCGTTTGAAAGAGCTACCACCTCGAAAGTGTGAAAGCCACCTTAGCGGCCGCTACCTTAGAGGATGTGTGAAGCTACTACCATCTTTGAAATTTTGTTACCGTTTGTAGATAAATAAGTCCCTTGTACTTAGAACTTTGAGAAGTATACTTTGGGTTGTTTTGAGTGAGTTCACACACTTACATGATTTAGGGTTTTTTGTCCTTTTTTATTCAAGTTTTTAGTTAGAGATTGATTTTTTCGTATTTAGTGTTGAAATTTCCCTTACTTCTAGAATGCTCTCTTTGTATGCTTTGGTGAACCTAATGCCAAGCACTTCCAATATTTCCGTCATCTATTCACATAATGTTTTAATTTTTGCTTCAGGACAAGCAAAAGCTTAAGTGTGGGGGAGTTTGATAAGTGCTTCTGTGATAAGAATGCGAAGTGTTCTTTCCTTATGATGAGCATTACTTTTATCGGGTTTTAACGCTAATATGTGTGTGTTTATGTTACTTTCATGTAGATAGGGTTGTATGGCCGAATATTAGAGAAAGAAGTCAATGTGGATTGTAAATGCACCATTTGGAGGAAATCTTGAGAAGGTTCAAACGCGAAGACATAAGTCGGGTTCGAAATGCGGGAATGTGTGCTAACATCCTCGTATTCAAGTTAGCACTACGATTTAGAGGGACACAAGGGCAGTCACATTCAAGCATTCCGACTTTTGCATGTATAGCAACATCTCCACCAACATGTCCATTATTAAAGAAGCAAAGCGATCTACGATGTAAACGTGTGCACGTTTATGTTACCTCGATGAAAGCATGGATTCGGGAAATTCCACATGCCCGTTCGAAAAATCCACAGGGCATCGTAGAAAAATACTGTAGAAAACCTATTTCGCAAACACTGTAGCAGGGCATTGTAGCACACACTGTAGAAAACAATGTAGCAGGTACTGTTCCAGTCGGCCAAAGAAGGATGAAAACAAAGAATCCACACGGGCGTGTGGAAATTCCACAAGCCCGTTCGAAAAATCCACAGGGGCGCCCACATGAGCATGTGGATTCCGATTCCAACCCTATTTAAGGCTATATTTAGCCTGATTTCAGAATTCTTTTCTCCATCTTTTCCCCACAACTTGAGAGAGGGTGGTGGCTAAGGTTTTGTGAGGTATTGGCTAGGGATTTGGAGAGGTTCTACTGCTCTGACATCGCGCTCCGTTTGGAAGAAGGTTAGTGGGAGAGCTTTCGTCGGCACCGATCCGGCGAGGTGTATCCTAGGCTAGACAAAGGGACCCTTGGACGAGTAGAGGACTCTCCACAAGATAATTGCCACGACTATCGAGGGGGTTTTCTATGGATTCTTTGCTTTTAGATTTGATTTTTTTGATTGTAATTAGCTCCATGGAGAGCTAAACCCCTAGTGGGTACTTGGGTATTTGTGAACCCTATGATGTATTCGTTTCATTGAACCTCTTTATTATGCTTTCAATTAATTGATGTTTTATTTGAGTTCCAATCTTGAATGCTTAATTGTGTGAATACTCCCTTAGAGTGACAAGGGTTGAGAGTTCTTGTTGGTAATCCTTGTGAGTGAGTGGCACACCACGAGAGCTAGACAAAGATTGATTGGAGAGGGTTGAGAGGGTGAGTCGAGAGGTAGCGGAGCGTCCCCTTTCCCCTCCGGTGTGATTTATTCTACCTCCATTTCCTCAAGTTCTTTGCCGTCATAGTAGAGTGAATGGGCTAAATGATGACCTTCCGCTGGGGCTTAGTTGCGGGTGCAACAGAGTGAAGCGTTGAAGTGATTTTAACACCTAGGACTTAATTGTGGCTAGGGACCTTCCACCTGGACCAAAGGGTTAAGTCTACATCTAGGAAGAGGATTTATCACTTGGAATCCCTAGAATTCATTGCAATTCAATACGAGTGTGAGGTTGAGAGTTTATTCAATTTCTCCTTCGAGACATGTATAGGGTTAGGCATGGTTGACCTTAGATTTGGGACCATGTATTAAACGATCTCCACAACTCATTAATACATTAGTTAGGATCCTACTTTTGCAAGAGTTGTGAAGGTCAGGAGCCATTAAACAAGCAAATTAATGATTTATTTCCTGAGGAGCACTTATATGTAGTGCAGAGTTTAGAATTAGAGGACACTCCATGGTTCGCGGATTTCGCAAACTATTTGTTGGGGAAAGTTCTTAAGTAGGGCCTCACCTTTCAACAAAAGAAGAAGTTCTTCAATGATCTAAAGAATTACTTTTGGGATGAACCATTTCTATTTCGCATTTGTGTAGATCATGTGGTCTGAAGATGTGTACTGAGAAAAGAAGGTTGGGACATCCTTGTATATTGTCACTTTAGACCGGTTGGGAGACATTATGCTTCAAGTAGAACTGCTGAAAAAACTTTGGCTGTCATATTTTATTGGCTGACTTTATTTCAGGATTCACATCAATTTGTCCTTCGATTCGATAGTTGTCAAAGAGCCAGAAATCTTTCACAACGGGATGAGATGCCTCAGAATCTGATGCAATTTTACGAGGTGTTTGATGTGTGGGGTATAGATTTCATGGGACCATTTCTGAAATCACACGATAATAAATATATTCTGGTAGCTGTTGATTATGTTTCCAAATGGGTGGAGGCTCAAGCTCTACCCACTAATGATGCTAGAAACGTGGTTTAATTTATGAAGAATCTGTTCGCTTGATTTGGAACTCCATGAATCATCATTAGTGATTGAGGAACTAATTTTTGCAACACTTAACTTGAGAAAGTGTTAAAGCATTATGGAGTTCATCATCACCTTGCTACTTTCTACCACCCGCTGATAAGTGGTCAAGAGGAAGTCACGAATAGAGAGCTTAAGAGAATCTTGACAAACTCAGTGGAACAAGGAAAGCGGGATTGGTCAAAACGCTTGGATGACACACTTTAAGCTCACCGAATGGCGTATTTAACTCCGATAGGGACCACTCCTTATAACTTGGTGTATGGCAAGTTGTTTCATTTGCCCGTGGAGCTTGAGCATAAAGTTTATTGGGCCATCAAGGCAATGAATTTTGACTTAAGCAAAGCGGAGGAACAAAGAATGCTTCATCTCAATGAGTTGGATGAATGGAGGTTGAAGGCATATGAGAATGCAAGGATCTAAAAGGAAATAATTCGGAAGTGGCATGACAAGCATATCAAGAATTTAAAAGAGTTCAAAGTAGGTGATCAGGTTTTATTGTTTAATTCTCTCCTACGGCTATTTCCGGGGAAACTCAAGTCTCTATGGTTTGGGCCATATACTGTAACTGAAGTGTCACCCCATGGTGCTATTGAAATTACTCATCCAGAGAAGGGTACATTTAAGGTCAACGGACACCGGCTAAAACCATACTTTGGTAGAGAAGTGAGTAATTATGACAAGGAAGTATTCTTTCTTCATGAACCCCCGTGATGTAAGAAGAGGTACGTCAAGCTTAGTGACGTTAAACAAGCGCTTCTTGGGAAGCAACCCAAGCCTTTATTGTTTTTCTAGGTTTTAGTTTAGTACTTGTATGAATAAGAGCTTTAGAGTGATTGGCAAAGTTCCTTGGTCGTTTGAGCATATTTTCCATGATTATCTGGTCAGTTTTTCATAGTATATGCAGGCTCTGTGTGTGTATGAGTGTGCAAAAATTTTTCTACAGAGTATGCAATATTTTCTAAGCTATCTAGAGAAGACACACGGCCTTGTGGAATTTCCACACGGGCATGTGTTTCCGTTTAGAACTCATCCCGATAGGACACATGGGCGTGTAAATGCCCTTGGAACAGCCTTGTGATGGTCACACGCCTATGGGTAATTTCCACACGGGCATATGGATCTCTACAGAGTACTCGACTCCATCCTGAGAAGACATAGGGGTGTTTGAATGCCCCTGTGGATGACCCTGTGAACTACACACGGGCATTTGAAATTTCCACACGCCCGTGTGAAACTCTGTAGAGACTTCTCCTTCATCTCAAGAGCACACAGGGGTGTGTGAGTGCTCCTATAAGTACCCCTGTGAGCATCCACATGCCCATGTGGAATTTTCACAGGGGCGTGTGGAACACTTAGCCATTTTCTCGGGAGGACAGAGAAGGCACAAGAGCGTGTGGGTGCCCTTGTGGGTTCAGCACACGGGCGTGGTTAATTTCTGCACGCCCATGTGGTTGCGTTCAGAGCCACTCAGAAGCTATCCCAAGAGCACACAAGGGCGTATGTTTGCCCCTGTGGGCTCTCCTTTGGAGTCACACGGCCGTGTGGAAGTTCCACACGCCCGTGTGGATGTGCAGAACTTAAAAGGCCGCGACTTCTCTTTAAAAATCACTCACGCCCTTTCATTTTTAACCACGTCCACACTCAAAGAACGCCTTCTTTAGCTTTCCCAACCTTCTTTCCATCTAGTTGAGGGGATTCTAGGCTATTTTCAGGCCGCTTTCAAGGTTTCATACTCTCATTTTCTTGGTAAGCCTCTTTTCCCTTTTCTTCGCCAAATCTTTGTTTCTTTTGATTGTTCTATTGATTGTGAATGAATTTCATGTTTAAATGAGTGGTGGATGCTTTTAGAGAGAATTTTGAACGAATTTTTTTTTATGTATTTTCGGGATTTTGCATCTTGGCCGTGCAGCTTTCACACTCTGAAGATCCACATGGGCGTGTGGAATTTCCACACGACCATGTGGTTTTCTGCAGAATTAGGTTTTCATGCTCAACTTTATTATTATCTTTTCGATTCTTGCATATATGGCCCCCAGATCCAAGAAAGCTGCCGGAAGCGTCCACGTGAACCATCCCCTAAGCCAGAGTGTTTGGGATTTGTTATTCCTGAGCACCGAGTCCGCTTTGAGTGCTTGTCCAAGTTGAAGTTTGGACAATCTCATTTCTCAGATTTGAGTGTTCTGAGAAAGATACGGTTGGGAGATGAGATGGCGGATAAGTGGGACTAGTTGCTTGCTGTAGGGAGTTGGCGACATTTACTTTCTATCAGAGAAATAGCCATTCGTATACTACGATAGATGCTTAGAGAAAGGGATGAAAGTGTTAACTTGCTTACTATGTCAATACTGTAGTGGTGTCAATACTGTAACGCTAGAGGTACTTGCATCCTTTGAGTTTGACAGATCATACTCCAATTTTGACAGCATAGACACTATAAAGTTTAGAGTGTTTTGACACCACTACAGTATGAGCATCACACAGTTTTTGGTAAGGCTTGGACTATATGACGAGGCCTTTACTGACACTGAGGAGTACGATCGAATGCCAACTGATTGTCCAGGTAGCTTGACTCCTCAGAGAGTATACAAGACATTATGCGGCCAGAAGTCTCAAAGGTGACATACCTTTCCCGACCCGCTTACCGATACATTCATGGCGTCCTGAGCAAAACAGTGAATGGTCACAGTGACAGTACTGGAGTTTTGAGCAGACAGGAGCTATTATACTTATACTCCATGGTACAGAGTGAGCCGTTACATTTGGGACACATTCTGGCCGAGTATGTACGACACAGGGTCTTAGCCAGCAGAGGAGCCCTAGCAGGTTTAGATGGAGACCACGACACTTTCCACAACACAGGAGCCACCACCAGTTTGGATTTTCTTCCGACTCAAGCCAATGATCGTTTTGAGAGGCTCAAGAGTGTTGTGGGGTTGTTACAAAGTGATTTGGCTGAGGTTCGCGCGACACAAGCCGCGAAACATACAGAGGTAGAGGTGATGGTGCGTCTCGACATCTTACAACAGATTCTCGAGCGAGACATGACCTCTCCCTTTGTGATGAGACCCAGAGCTCCACCGACTCCTCCGGTATCTCCTGCACTACCGGTTGCCTCACTATCACCACTAGAGCCAGCAGATCCACCAGCAGTAGCAGCAGAGCCAACTGAGCAGGACACAGACGCTTGAGGTGTCTTTAGTTTCTTTTGTGTTCTTCATATTTTGTTTCTACATTTATTTTGGACTTGTACCACTTAAAAAGGATCTTCCTTTTGAGTTTATCTTTTATTTGAAGTTGTTTCGAGTTGTATTTCATTTTCATATCTTTATATACTCGAGTTTATTTTGTTTTTGTTGAGCTTCACTGAACCCCCTTGTGTATGCGTGCAGATGGTCTTTTGAGTCTGGAATTTGAGGAATAGTCATAGACACGGTCAATGTGGCATTCACATGGTCGTGTGTGCTGTACAACTCATTGGAACCCAACTCTCATCGAATATAGCTCCATCAAACGTAACATTAGGAGTTCAGGGGAGTATTATTTCAATTGACCATCTTCACACATGTTTTTGATTGTTATACTTTCTATTGTGCTTGCATGCGTACATTGAGGACAATGTACATTTTAAATGCGGGAGGGAGTTCACATTACACATGTTCTATACTTATGCTTCATTGTTCATGCTCATGTGGCCAAGGGCAGTTCACCTTAGTTGCAATGCTTGTATTCTTAAGATTAGGAAAATTTTTAACATTGAATGTTCTCATGCTCTAGTTTTACTTGAATTTTTAGGAATTTTTACCTGATTGACACTTGTTTGCACTACTCATTAAACCTTGTGGAAACTCAAGTTCGATGTTTAAGGGACTAAACTAGTTTGCTTCTTGTTCTAATTTCTTTAAAAAAATGGAAATGAAGGAAAAAAAAGGAAGTTTTGTTTGTGCATTGGGGGTGGAAAGAGCTACCACCTATAAAGTATGAAGCTAATTCCATAAGTCGGATACTAGTTATGCCCTAATGAGAGAAAGAGTTATCTCATGGGATGAGTGAAAGCTACCACCCTGGTAAAAGAGCTACCACCTCGAAAGTGTGAAAGCCTCCTTAGTGGCCACTTTGGAAAGGGCTACCTTAGAGGGTGTGTGAAGGTACTATCTTTTCTTTCCTTTTTGTAAATAAATAAGTCCCTCTTACTTAGAGCTTTGAGGAGTATACATTGGGTTGACTTGAGTGAGTTTGCACACACTTACACAATATTGGGAGGTTGTCCTTTTTTATTCAAGTTTTAAGCTAGAGTATTGATTTTTCTTATTCGGTGTTGAAATTTTTCCTTACTTGTAGAATGCTTCCATTGCATGCTTTTGGTGAACCTAAGGCCAAGCACTTCCAATTTTAGTTCTTATATGCTTTAAAATTTTATTTTTGCTTGAGGACAAGAAAAAGCTTAAGTGTGGGGAAGTTTGATAAGTGCTTGTGTATAAATAATGCGAAGTATTCTTTTCTTACGTTGAGCATTACTTTTCTCAAATTTTATCGCTTATTCTAGTTTATATGTATTCATTTGTGCATTGGGGGTTGTGGAGATAATTGTGGAGGAAATGAACCAAAAGTAGATTGTGGATGCAAATTTTTGATGAAGTTCTTGTATTGAACAAACGTTAAGACACAAGTTGTGCTCAAAGACATTTGGGTGTTTGCAACATCCATTGTGTTTAAGAAAATATACAAATTGGAGGGGAATAAAGGCAATCATACTCATGTGTTCTGACTTGCACAATACTAATAAGATCTTCGTCAATGGGATTTCATTAAAGAAGTAACACAATCTATCACATGGATGTGTGGCTATTGATGTGGCCTCGATGAAAAGTGTGGATTCAGGAGTATTTTGGCGAAGTACTATAGCAGTTTACTATAGCAAAAGTATTGTAGGTGTTACTTTTCATAGCTCGCAGGAAATCGACTTCTAGAAATTCACACGGGGGTGTGGAAATTCCACACGCCCATGTGGATGCCCGATTCCAAACCCTATAAAAGCCGTAATTTCAGACATTTTAAGAGATCCTTTTCTAATTTTTCCCCATCTTTGGAGGTGCTCGTGGCTAGGGTTTGGAGAGGCTTTGGCTAGGTCTTTGGAGTGGTTCTATGGCCTTCGACACCGCGTTCCTTCAGAAGATAGTTATTTTGGGAGCTTTTGTCGGCACCGATTAGGTAAGGTGTGCCCTAGGCTTTACGAGGGAACCCTTGGAGAAGATGAGGCAACTCCACAAGACCATCGATACGGACTACAAGGGGTTTTACTTATGGATTGCATGTTTTTACATTTGATTTCATTATTGATTATAGTTCGCAGGAAACCAAAATCTGGAAATCCATACGGCCGTGCGGAAATTCCACACGCCTGTGTGGATGCCCGATTCTAGCCCCTATAAATACCGTGACTTGAGACGTTTTGAAGAATCATTCCCCTATCTTTTCCCTATTTTTCTTCCATCTTTGGAGGTGCTAGTGGCTAGGGTTTGGAGAGGCTTTGGCTAGGTCTTTGGAGCAATTTTATGGCCTTTAACATTGCATTCCTTTGGAAGAGAGTTATTGGGGGATTTTTCGTCGCCATTGATTTGGCGAGGTGTGCCCTAGGCTTGATAAGGGAACCTTTGGAGAAGAAGAGATGGCTCCACAAGACCATTGATAAAGACTACAAGGGGGTTTTATCTATGGATTGCAAGTTTTCACTATTGATTACATTGTTGATTATGTATTGCTCCATGGAGAGCTAAACCCCTAGTGGGTGCTTGGACTTATAAACCATAGGATGATTTTTGTTTTATTGACCTTTATTATGTTTCTTTAATTGATTTTTTAATTGAGTTCAATCCTTGAATGCTTGTTGTATTAATTTTCCATTAGAGTGACAATAGGGTTGAGAATCCATCTTGGTAATATTTGTGGATGGGTGACATACCATTAAGATTAGATAAAGCTAGGTTGTAGAGGGTCGAGAGGGTGAGTCGAGAGGTAGCAGAACATCCTCTTTTCTTTCTGGTGTGATTTATCCTACCTCCACATTCCAAGAGTTCTTTGCGGTCATGATAGAGTGAAGTTCTAAGAGACAAACTCCACTGAGGCTTAGTTGCGCGAGCAACAGAGTGAAGTGTTGAAGTAATCTTTAGTGCTGGGGCTTAATTGTGACTAGGGGTCTTTCTCCTAGACCAAATGGTTAGATCTATATTAGGGAATAGGGCTTATCATTTGGAGTCCCTAGAGCTTTAAGCAAACTTGCACAGTGTGAAGTGTCAAGAGTATTCCTTTCCACCAGGTCATAGTGTAAGGTTAGTCATGGTTGACCTTAGGTTTGGGACCGTGTGTTTTTTTTAGATTTCCATGAATCTTTAAACATCAGTTAGGAGACATAATGATTTGTCTTGCACTTGAAACAATAATCCTAGGGTGAGCAATATCCGGGTGCCCCATTTTCTATCGATTACTTCTCCTTATTTCTATTGCGTCTCTTTCTTTTTTTTGTATTTTTACTTGAAATGATATTGTTCATACCACTCTTGAATCATCTTTATTATAGTTAAATAGGAATACTTGTGTTTCTGAGCTTTATTCCCTGTAGATACAACTACCCACTCACTAGGGTACTTTATTACTTCGACAACCTGTGCACTTGTGGTACACACACGTAAGGGGTGTGTGAAGTTATTGATAATGTTGCCAGGGAATAGGCATTTTGGAAGCATTCTGCACTTTGCTATTTAAGATATTCATCACTTGTTCTATTTCACACTTTCTTATTCTTCTATTATTCTGATTTATATTTCTTTCTTTGGTTGCACTCCAGGTTATGACTCAAGGAAACCCTTCGACATTGGTTGAAGGTGATCCGGATATTTGAAGAAGATATCATAAAAAAGGAAAAGAACCTGTGCAAGAACAGTCAAATCAAGCTGAGATAGAAGATGAAGGGTTTGATATTATGGCAGAACATCATGAGCAGCAGAGGGCACTCTCAGAGTATGGTAGACCCATAGTTCTTGGCATGCAATCCAGTATTGTACAGCCACCGATCACAGCTCAGAGTTTTGAGCTCAAGCCAGGCTTCATCTATATGTTACAGCTGTCAGCACAATTTAATGGTTTGGCCGATGAAGATCCAAACAATCACATTGAGAACTTCTTGGAAGTGTGCGACATGCTAAAGATTAATGGTGTCATAGATGATACTATCAAGTTGAGTGCAAAGCAATGGCTACATTCATTACCTAGAACATCGATTACTACATGGGAGGAGATGGTAGAAGCTTTTCTTGCCCGATATTTCCCTCCTAGAAAATCTGTGAAGCTTAGGAATGAGATATCTTCATTTGTGCAAACATAATTGGAGTATCTTTTTGAGATATGGGATCTATTCAAGGATCTCCTGTAGAAATGTCCTCAGCATTGGTACCCCGAGTGGATGATCATTAAAACTTTCTACAATGGTTTGAACCCAAGCACAAAGCAGTTACTTAATGCTGCAGCAGGAGGTACCTTAAGAAGCAATTACTTAATTGAAGAAATGACTATAAAAAGTTATCAGTGGAACACACGAGATCGAAGGAAGGTAGTCAGACTTCATGAGATTGGTGCAGTGAAATAATTAGCGGCCCAAGTTGAATCATTGAGCAAGAAGTTAGATACTCTAACTTCTCCTAGAGGGGCGGAAGTGATGAGTTGCAATGGGTGTGGGGGAGGACATGCTCCATCTAATTGCCTGATTTCTATTGGTGGTACCACTTCTGTGGAATAGGTTGATTTTGTAGGTAATGCAATGAGAGATCATGGAAATCCATATTGCAACACCTACAATCCGGGGTGGAGGAGCCACCCAAACCTTTTTTGGAGTAATCAAGGGAAATAGAAGGCTATAGCACCATTGGGTTTCCAACAACAACAATAAGCCCCAAACATAGAGAATAGAGTTTCAGGATTGGAAAACTGGATGATCGATTTACAGAAGGCTTTGACAAAGTTCATTCAATCGTCATATACAAGATTTTAATCGGTTGAAGCCACACTTCACAACCACACCACATCATTGCACAACTAGGAGAATCAAGTGAGCCAAATTGTGAAGTCACTTTGGGAAAAACATCAAGGAAGTTTGCCTAGCAACACGGAGACAAACCTAAGAGAACATGTGAAGGCGATCACTTTAAGAAGTGATCGTGAAGTTGAGAGTGGACTCCCTAGTGAGAAGATAATTGTTGAGACACCTGAGGTTGTGGAGGTTGAGGAGAGAGCAAAAGAGAAGTAGGTGGCACCCCCACCTTACAAGCCAAGAATCCCTTATCCTTCAAGATTGAAGAATGACCAAAATGATGAGCAATACAAGAAGTTCTTGGGTCTATTTAAGTAGTTGCACATCTAATAAATGCCTGTGACTTAAGAATGCAAAGTATTCTTTCCTTACGATAAGCATGACTTTTTGCGCATGTAGGGTTGTGAAGCTAAGTATTAAGAAAAGAAGCCAAAAGTAGATTGTAAACGCACTATTTGGTGGAATCTTGGAAGGAACAAACACGAAGACACAAGTGGGGCTCCAAGATATGTGAATGTGTGCCAACCTCCATGTATTCAAGCCATTACAATCAGTTGGAGGGGCACGAAGGCAGTCACATTTGCGTATCCCAACTTGTGCAATGATAGCAAGATATTCACCAATGAACCCGTTTATTGAAGAAACGATGCAATCTACGATGTGATTGTGTGCCCGTTGATGTTACCTCTATGAAAACATGGATTCGAGAGTGTTTCTGGATGGTACTGCAGCAGAATACTGTAGCAAATTATTGTGTCGAGTACTGTTCACAACCAGCTGAAAAAGAGAATTCCAGCAAATCCACACGAGCGTGTGGAACATCCATAAGCCAGTGTGGATGCCCGATTCCAGCCTATTTAAAGCCGTTTTTTAGCCCGATTTGAGCATTCTTCTCTCCCTCTTTTCCCTAATTTTCAAGAGGGCGGCGGGTAGTGTTTTGAGAGGTATTGGCAAGGGTTTTGGAGTGGTTCTATGGATTTGACATCGCGCTCCACTTGGAAGAAGGTTATTGGTGTTGCTTTCGTCTACACCGATCCGGCGAGGTGTACCCTAGGCCGGACAAGGGTACCTTTGGAGGAGATGAGGCCACTCCACAAGACCATCAACATGATTACCGAGGGGGTTTTTCTATGGATTACTTGTTTTTACATTCGATTTCATTGTTGATTGTAACTAGATCTATGGAGAACTAAACCCCCTAGTGGGTACTTGGATTTGTGAACCCTAGGATATATTTATTTCATTAAACCTTTTATTCTGCTTTCCTTAATTGATGTTTTAATTGAGTTTCAATCTTGAATGTTTGATTGATTGAATGCTCCCTTAGAGTGACACTAGGGTTGAGATTTCATCTTGGTAACCCTTGTGAGTGAGTGACACACCACGAGGGTTAGACAAACCTAGATTGGAGAGGGTTGAGAGGGGTGAGTCGAGAGATAACGGAGGGTTCATTTGCCCTCCGATGTGATTTATCCTACCTCCATTTCCTTGAGTTCTTTGCAGTCATAGTAGAGTGAATGGGCTAGGGGATGACCTTCCGCTAGGGCTTAGTTGCAGAGGTAATGGAGTGAAGCGTTGAAGTGACTTTAGCACCTAGGGACCATGTATTGAAGGATTTCGATGACTCATTGATGCATTAGTTTGGAGGAATAATAGTTAGTTTTGCACTTGAAATGATTGTCCTAGGCAAAACAATATCCGAGTACCCAATTTCTATCGATTGCCTTTCCTCTCAATTTTATTGTGCCTCTCGTTCTTATTTCTTTTCTCTTTTTTAATAAATCTCATTCATCATACCATCGATTTATTCTCATCATAGTTAGATAGCAATCGTTTTGTTTCTATTAACTATTCCCTATAAATACAATACCCACTCACTTGGGATTTATTACTTCGACACCTGTGCACTAGCGGTTTACACGCATATTCGGTTGTGTTAACATCAACATCCCATTTGTGAAGGCATTGTCCTAATAACCTCGCTACGCAAAGTTTCTCAAGGACCTTTTGACCAACAAGAGAAAGTTGGAGGAGAGTGCATCTATGATCTTAGTTGCTTCATGTTCGACAGTATTGCAAAAGAATATGCTGAATAAGAAGAAAGACTAGGGAAGCTTTATCATTTCTTGTAATTTGGTAACTTGGGTAAAGAGAAGGCATTGGCGGATTCATGGGCTAGCATCAACGTCATGCCTTACACATTCTTTCAGAAGTTAGGCATGGGAGAGCCTAGGCCCACTCAGATGACACTTTAATTAGTTGACTGAACAGTTAAAATCCATGGGGCATCATTGAAGACGTACTTGTGAAAGTTGACAAGTACATATTTCCTGTGGATTTTGTGGAGTTGGATGTTGATGAGGATGCTAGGGTTCCATTGAGCGTGTGTTTCCATTCAGAGCTCAACTTCTCCATCTCGAGAAGGCATAGGGGCATATGAGTGCCCTTGTGAACGGCCTTGTGACAGTCACACGCCCGTGGATAGTTTCCACATAGGCGTGTGGATCTCTGTAGAGTTCTCAGACTCTATCCTGAGAAGACACAGGGGCATGTGAATACCCCTATAGATGGCCTTGTCAACAACACATGGGCGTGGGTAATTTTCACACGCCTGTGTGAATTTCTACAGAGACTTCTCCTCCATCACGAGGTACACAGGGGCGTGTGAGTGCCTCTGTGAGTATCCACACTCCCATGTGGAATTTCCACAGGGCCGTGTGGGACACTTAGCCAAATTTTTGAGAGGACAGAGAGGCCATAGGTGGGTGTGGGTGCCCCTGTGTGTCGGGTATATGGGCGTGGGGAATTTTCACATGCCCCTGTGGATGTGCAGAACTTAAAAGGCAACGACTTTTCTTTATAAATCACTTGCGCCTTTTCATTTTTAAACATCTCCACACTCAAAGAACGTTTTCTTTTGCTCTCCCGACCTTCTTGCCATTTATTTGAGGGGATTTTAAGGTGTTTTCCGGCCGCATTCAAGGTTTTCTATTTTCATTTCGTCGATAAGCATTCCTTTCCTTTTTCTTCACTAATTTTAATTTCATTCGCTTAAACTAGTCAATGTTGCTTCGATTTCATGTATAAATGGTTGGTGAATGTTAGTATGAGGGATTTAGAGAGTTATTTGTGTATTCTTGAGTTGATTTGAGCTTTTGGCCATGCGGCTTTTATGCCCCGAAGATCCACATGGGCGTGTGGAATTTCCACACGACCATGTGGATTCCTGCAGAATTAGGTTTTGAGTTTAATTTGATGAGTCTTATTTCAATTCTTGCAGATATGGCTCCCAGATCCAAGAAGCAAGCCAACAAGCATCCATGTGAGCCATCACCTGAGTTGTTAGAGTTCATGATCCCTGAGCATCAAGCGTGGTTTGAGGGTTTGTCGAAACTCAAGTTTGGACAGTCCCGTTTCCCAGACTTGAATGCAGTGAGAGAGATACAACTGAGAGATGTCATGGCAGATGAGATAGAGGAGCTGCTCTCCGTGGGTAGCTGGAGGAGAGTATTGTCTATTCGAGAGTCGGCTATTCACATGCTCATGTTGGAGATATTAGCGTCGTTTGACTTCGATCGCTCATACAATAGTTTCTCGAGCATTGATGCCATACAGTTTAGAGCGCTTGGTCAGTACTATAGTATGAGTGTCTCTCAGTTCTCCATCAGATTTGGTTTGCAAGATGAGGCCTATATCGATATTGAGGAGTATGATCAGCTACCGACCAACTATCCGGCAGTTTGACTCCTCAGCATGCGTACCGTGGATTATGTGGCAAAGGTCAGTATGAGTCGGTGGTCTCCAATGCTGCATGCCTTTCTCGTCTTTATTATAGATACATCCATGCTGTTCTGAGCAGGTCAGTGAACAGTCATGGCGATAGCACTGGAGTCCTCAGTCACTAGGAGTTACTTTACTTGTATTCTATAATACAGAGCGAGCCTATTAATCTGGGACACATAATAGCTGAGTACTTGCGCCATTAGGGCCAGTACACTAGAGTCGCAGTCCTCTTCTCAGGCCCTTATGTTATTTGACTGATCATGGGGATGGGTCTTCTGGACGCTATTCGAAGGTCTGAGAAGATTATTATACCATCTCCCCTCGGCCTGGAGATGATGCAACTGATGGCCATGATCACGAGGTATAGGGACGACATTTATGTTATGATCATGCCACCACTAAAGAGAGCCGAGGAAGAGGGAGATGACACGAGAGAGGGATCTCAGCCTGCGCAGGAGCCATAGCTCAAGCAGATGAAGACTGACGTACCTCCCACAGCACAAGAGCCACCTCCAATGCTGATCTTTTCACTAACTCGGGCCCATGATCGTTTCGAGAGCCTTGAGAGTGTGGTAGGGATGCTACAGTCAAACTTAGCTGATGTTTGCACGATACAGGCCTCGAACCAAACAGAGGTGATGGCGCGTCTCGATATTCTACTGTAGCTACTAGAGTGAGACGTGACCTCCCCATTTGCTATGAGACCCAGCACTACACCAACATCTCCAGCACCACAAGTCGCATCACCACCACTACCAATGCCAGTTGATCCACAAGCAGCAACACCAGAGATACTAGAGCCCGACACTGACTGTTGAGGCGTCTTTACTTTACTTTTTTTTATGTTTTCATATTTTATTTCTACATTTGCTTATAGACTTGTACTACTCATAAAGGATCCTCCTTCTGAGTTTATCTTTTATTTTTAGTTTTTTCAAGTTGTATTTTAGTTTCATATATTTACAAACGCGACTTTATTTTGTTTTTGTTGAGATTCACTAAACCCCCCTTGTGTATACGTGCAGACGGTCTTGTGAGTCATGGAATTTCAGTAATAATCATGGACACGGTCATTGTGCTTCTCGCATGGCAGTGTGTGCTCCACAACCCATTGGAACTCAACTCTTAAGGAATATAGCTTCATCAAACGTGCCATTAGGAGTTCAAGGGAGTATTGTTTCAATTGTCCATCTCCATACATGTTTTGATTGTTATTCTTTATTATTCGTGCATGTGTATATTGAGGGCAATGTACATCTTACGTGTGGTGGAGAGTTCACATTACACATGTTCTATACTTATGCTTCATTGTTCATGCTCATGTACCAATGGCGGTTCACCTTAGTTGCAATAGTTTTATTCTTAAAGTTTAGAAGAACTTTTAACATTGAATGTTCTCATTCTCTAGTTTTACTTGAATTTTTAGGAATTTTTGCCCTATTGATACTTGTTGCACTACTCACTCATTAACCTTGTGGAAACTCAAGATTGATATTTAAAGGGACTGTTTTAGTTTGTTTCTTGTTTTAATTCCTTTGAAAAAAAATGTTGTTTGTTTTGTTGTGCATTGGGGTGGAAAGAGCTACCACCTACGAAGTATGAAGCTACTCTCATAAGTCGGATACTAGTTATGCCCTAATGAGAGAAAGAGCTATCTCATGGGATGAGTGAAAGTTACTACCCCTCTAGAAAGAGTTATGATACACCCTTTCCGTGTGTACTGGAAGTGCACGGGTGATAAGTGCTTGTGTGTTAAGAATACGAAGTATTCTTTCCTTACGATGAGCATTACTTTTATTAATTTTAGCGCTAATACATGTGCATTTGTGTTCTTTTACTCATGTAGGGTTGTGAAGCCAAATATGGAAGAAAAAAGCCAAAGTAGATCGTGAACGCATTGTTTGATGAAATCTTGAAAGGAACAAACTTGAAGACACAAGTTGGGCTCAAAGATACGTGAATGTGTGCCAACCTCCATGTATTCAAGCAATTACGATGAGTTGGAGGGGCACGAAGGTAGTCACATTTGCGTATCCCAACATGTGCAACGATACTAAGATCTTCACCAATGAACCCGTTTATTAAAGAAGCGATGTGATCTACGGCATAAACGTGTGCCCGTCTATGTTGCCTCGATGAAAAGTGGATTCGGGAGTGTTTTTGGCGGGGAGTACTATAACAGACACTGTAGCAAATCGCTGTAGCAATTTAGTGTTGCAGTTACTGTTCACAGCCGGCCGAAAATCTGAATTCTAGAGAATCCACACGGCGTGTGAAACATCCACAGGCCCATGTGGATGCACGATTCCAACCTATTTAAAGCCATTTTTCAGCCCGATTTCAGCATCCTTTTTCCTATCTTTTCTCCAACTTTTGAGAGGCTGGCGGCTAGGGTTTAGAGCGGCTCTAGCAAGGCTTTTGGAGTGGTTCTATGGCTTCCACACCGTGTTTCTCTTGGAAGATAGTTATGGGGAAGCTTTCGTCAGCACCGATCCAACAAGGTGTGCCCTAGGCTTGACAAGTGAACCTTTAGAGAGGACAAGGCCACTCCATAAGACCATCGACATGAATACCGAGGAAGTTTTACTATAGATTGCATGTTTTCACTTTCAATTTCATTATTGATTGTATCTCGCTCCATAGAGAGCTAAAACCCCTAGTGGGTACTTGGATTTGTGAACCCTAGGATGTATTTGTTTCATTAACCTTTTATTATGCTTTCCTTAATTGATGTCTTTAATTAAGTTACAATCTTGAATGCTTGTTGAATGATTTCTCCATTAGAGTGACACTAGGGTTGAGAGTCTACATTAGTAATCCTTATGAGTGAGTGACACACCATGAGGATTAGACAAAGCAAGATTGGAGAGGGTCGAGATGGTGAGTCGAGAGGTAGCAAAGCGTTCCTTTCCCCGCCGGTGTGATTTATCCTACCTCCACGTTCCAAGAGTTCTTTGCGGTCACAATAGAGTGAAGGGTTAAGGGATGAACTCCGTTGGGGCTTAGTTGCGTGAGCAACAGAGTAAAGCGTTGAAGTTACTTTAACACCTGGGGCTTAATTGTGACTAGGGGTTTTCGCCTGCATCAAAGGGTTAGATCTACATATAGGAATAAAGTTTATCACTTGGAATCTCTAGAGCTTCTAGCAACTTTACATAGTGTGAGGTGTTGAGATTGGTTGATTTCTCCGCCGGGACATAGTGTAGAGTTAGTCACGGTTGACCTTAGGTTTGTTTGGGACCGTGTATTTAAGGACATCCACGACTTATTAAGCATTAGTTAGGAAGCATAACAGTTGGTTATGAACTTGAACCAATAATCCTAGAAGGAACACTATCTGAGTACCCAACTTTTATTGATTGCCTTTCCTTTAATTTATTTGTGCCACTCTTTCTTATTTTCTTTAGTTTGTTTGCATTGATCTTTATCCACACCATCATTGTTTCATTTCCACTTAGTTAAGTAGCAATCTTGGTGTTTCTATTCCTTATTCTATATGGATACGATACCCCACTCACCAAACCCCTGCACTTGTGGGTAACACGCAAGGGCATTGTCAACGGGTTGTCGAAGTAATAAAAGTACACTGGTGAGTGGGTAGTCTTATCCACAGGGAATAGTAATCAAGAACACAAGATTTGCTACTTAACTATGTTGAAGATGACAAAATAGTGGTGCGAACAATATCAATGTGGAAATGAAAGAAATAAAGAAAACAAGAAAGAGGGATGCAGTAAAATGAGAGGAGAGGCAATCGATAGAAAGTTGGGCACCCAGACATTACTCACCCTAGGACTATTGTTTCAAGTGCAAGACTAATCATTATGTCTCCTAACTGATGTCTAATGAGTCATGGAAATCCTTAAACACACGGTCCCAAACCTAAGGTTAACGGTGACTAACCCTACACTATGCCCCGAAGGAGAAATCGCTCAATCTCAACACCTCACACTGTCTAAGCTTGCTTAAAGCTCTAGGGACTCCAAGTGATAAACCCTATTCCCTAATATAGATCTAACGATTTGGTCCAGGTGAAAGACCCCTAGCAACAATTAAGCCCTAGCACTAAGGATTGCTTCAACTCTTCACTTTGTTGCATGCACAACTAAGTCCCAGCGGAGGTCCTCTCTTAGCACTTCACTCTATTGTGACCGCAAAGAACTCTTGGAACATGGAGGTAGGATAAATCACACTGGAAGTGAAGGGGGACATTCCGCTACATCTCGACTCACCCTCTCGGCCCTCTCCAATCTTGCTTTGTCTAACCCTCATGGTGTGTCACTCAACCACAATGTTTACCAAGATGGATTCTCAACCAAGTGTCACTCTAAGGGAAAATAAACTCAACAAGCACTCAAGATTGGAACTCAATTAGAACATTAATTAAAGAAAACATAATAAAAATGTCAATGAAACAAAATCATCCTATGGTTTACAAGTCCAAGCACCCACTAGGGGTTTAGCTCTCCATGGAGCAAGATACAATCAATAATGAATTCAAGAGTAAAAACATGCAGTCAATGAGTAAAACCCCTTTATATTCCGTATCGATGGTCTTGTGGAGTAGCCTTATCTTCTCCAAAGGTTCCCTCGTCAAGCCTGCGACACACCTCGCCGAATCGATGCCGACGAAAGCTCTCCCAATAACTATCTTCCGAAGGAATGCGGTGTTGAAGGCCATAGAACCACTCCAAAAACCTTGCCAAAGGCTCTCCAAACCCTAGCTGCGAGTCCCTCCAAAGATGGGGAAAAGATGAGAAAAGGATAGGAAAATGATCCCCAAAAATGTCACAAGTTATGGCTTTAAATAGGCTGGAATCGATTATCCACATGGGCGTGTGGAAATACACGCCAGTGTGAATCTCCAGGAATTGCATTTTTAATGCGCTGTGAATAGTAACTGCTACATTGATTTCCTACAGTACTTTGCTATAATGAACTACTACAGTACTTCTCCAAAATGCTCCCGAATCCACACTTTTCATCGAGGCCACATGAATGGGCAGGCATCAATGTAGCAGTACTTTGCTTGAGCATGATAGAAGTTGGCACAAAATTTTGTTGCATCTTCAATAATGTCACATTAACGACGATCTTGCTAGCCTTACACAAGTCGGAACACATGAAAGTGATAGTCTTTGCATGATAGAAGTTGGCACAAAATCACGTGTCTTTGAACACAACTTGTGTCTTCGTGTTTGTTCACTCCAAGATTTCATTAGCAAAGTGCATCCACGATCTATTTTTGGCTCTTTTCTTCCACTATTGTTTCCACAACCCTATATGAACAAAATAACACAAATACACATGTATAAGCGATAAAATCTAAAAAAAGTAATGCTCAATGTAAGAAAAAAATACTTCGTATTAGTAATACACAAGCACTTATCAAACTTCCCCACACTTAAGCTTTTGCTTGTCCTCAAGCAAAAATAAAACATTAAAGCAAAAAAGAAGGAAATCTTGAAAGTGCTTGGCCTTAGGTTCACCAAAGCAAGCAAGGGAAGCATTCTACAAGTAAGGAAAATTTTTACGCCGAATAAGAAAAATAAATGCTCTAGCTAAGTCAACTCACTCGAATGAAAAAGGAGAACAAACCTGAAATCGTGTAAGTGTGTGTAAACTCACTCAAGTCAACCCAACGTGTACTCCTCAAAGGTGTAAGTATAAAGGACTTGTTTATGTACAAAAAGAAAGGAGAAGGTAGTAGCTTCACACATCCTCTAAGGTAGCCCTTTCCTAAGCGGTCGCCAAGGTGGCTTTCACACTTTCGAGGTGGTAGCTCTTTCTACCGGGGTGATATCTTTCACTCATCCCATAAGATAGCTCCTTCTCTCAGTAGGGCATAAGTAGTATCCGACTTATGAGAGTAGCTTCGTATTTCATAGGTTGTAGCTCTTTCCACCCCCAATGCATAAACAAAAACAACATGATTTTTTTTAAAACAAGAAACAACTAAACTAGTCCCTTAAACATCTAACTTTAGATTCCACAAGGTTTAATGAGCGAGTGGTGCAACAAGTGTCAATTGGGCAAAAATTCCTAAAAATTCAAGTAAAACTAGAGCATGAGAATATTCAATGTTAAAAATTCTCCTAAACCTAAGAATACAACCATTGCAACTAAGATGAACCGCCATTGGCTACATGAGCATGCACAATCAACACATAAGTATAGAAAATGTGTAATGTGAACTCCCCTCCACACTTAAGATGTACATTATCCCCAATGTATGCATGCAAGCACAGTAGAATATAAAGCAATCAAAAACATATGTGGAGATAGGCAATTGAAACAATACTCCCCTGAACTCCTAATAGTATGTTCCTTGAGAGTTGAGTTCCAATGAGTTGTGGAGCACACACGGCCATCTGAAGATCACATTGACCATGCCCATGACTAGTCCTCAAATTCCATACTCACAAGACCATCTGCACGTACACTTAAGGGGGTTCAGTGAATCTCGACAAAAACAGAAATAAACTTGAGTATATAAAGATATAGAAATGAAATACAACGTGAAACAGCTTAAAATAAAAGATAAACTCAGAAGGAGGATCCTTTCTGAGTGATTCAAGTCCAAACTATAATTCTTAAATGAAATACGAATAATAAGAACAAAAAAAATTAAAGACGAAGCGTTGGTACTTTGGCTACTGGTGATGGTGGTGCTGGTGATGCCTGAGGAATCCGGGGTTTCATAACAAATAGGGAGGTCGCGTTTTGCTCCAGTAACTGCTGTAATGTGTCAAAACTCACCATCACCTCTACATGGTTCGCGACTTGTATCATGCGAACCTCAGCAAGTTCTCCCTGTAAGACCCCCACAGCACTCTCGAGCATCTCAAAATGATCATGGGCTCGGCGTGGAGAAAATATGCGCACTAAAGGTGGCTCTTGTGCTGTAGGTGGCGCCTCCATCTCTATTTGCTCATCCTGTGGCTTGGGAACAGGCTGAGACCCCTCAGCAGTGTCACCTCCTCCCTCGGCTATCTCAGGTGGGGGTATTTTCAGCACACATACACCAGTCTCTATATCATCGTGTCATTCCCATGAGCCTTAGTCTCCAAGCTGAGGGCGCTGGTACGATCGTCTTCTCGGCCCATCTGATCACGTCTAACAAACCCATCCCGATGACGAGTTTAGTGATGTAAGGACCCGAGAAGAGGACGCCGATCCTGGCATACTATCACTGATGCCGTAAGTACTCTGCCAAGATGTGTCCAAGGTGGATCGTTGTGCTCAGTACCATAGAATATCGATATAACAGCTCCTGTCAGCTGAGTACACCGGTGTTGTCTCCACGGCCATTCACTAATCTGCTCAGAATGGAGTGAATGTATCGGTAGCTTAGCCAGGAGAGACAGTTGGCCTTCAACACTTTGTATGCACTCTACGGTGTCAGGCTGCTGGATAATCCCTCAGTAGTTGTTCATACTCCTCTGTACTGACGAACGCCTCATCATACAGACCCAAATGGACTGAAAAACTGTGTAATACACATACTGTGATGCTGTCTGAACGCTTTGAACTGGATGGCATTGATGCTATCGAAGCTGGACTACGAACGGTCAAACTCGAACGATGCTAACATCTTCAATGTCAGCATATGAATGGCAGGATCACGAATGGTCAATAATCTATACCAAATGCTGACGGTGATGAGTTCCTCAACCTCATCTGCTATATCATTTGCCAGCTGACCCTCCCTGACCGTGCTCAGGTCTGAGAATCATGTCTAACAAAACTTGAGCTTCGATAGTCGCTCAAACCATGCCTGGTGCTCCGGAAAGGCAAACTCCATATGCTCTAGCTCTGGGGAAAGCTCTCTAGGACGCTTGCCGGCTTCTTTCTTAGTCTTGGGTACCATATTTGCACGAATTGAAAAAGAAATCAATCAAATTCACTCAAAGCAACAATACTGCAGAAATCCACATGGTCATATGGAAATTCCACACGCCTGTGTGGATCCACGAGGCGTGAAAACCGCATGGCCGCTATGCAAAGGTCCACAAATACATCAAGAAATTTGCTCAAAACTCTTTCTAAAACATGCACCAACTATTTTAACATGCAAACGTAGTGACATTCACCAGATTTAAATAAAATAAATCAAGATTGGGAAAGGAAAAGAGAATAGGGTTTACTGACAAGATGAAGATGAAAAACTCAAAAACGACCGGAAAACTCGACTGAAAGAGCGCAAGGATCGTGCAAGTGTGCGGGATCGCCAAGTAATACCTTGTGCAAGAGCGCAAGGATCATATTCTACAGGGCTAAGAAGCTCCTAATACTTCTTCATCACCTATTATCTAACCTTACAACTTAAGCATTGTAAACTACTCTAACAAGTGCAAAAGTTAAGCAAATTGCAAGTATGATAATTATAAAGCCACACAAGAGATCACACGAGCAATGATGAGATAAAGAGGCCTAAGGATGAGGATTCCCTTGGGGGGTAATCATGACATATGGATGCACAGTAATAACATAGCAAGGGTGATTTAGACCGAAGGATCTCAAGATTAGTCCAACCCTAATTTCTCGGCGATTGAACCCTAATCCCATGCGAATATTGATAAGGATCTCTTCCTAATCACATTCCTACGACCGCATTAAGTATAGGGAGATCCCGCAATAAGGACACACTTACCTTAAGTCTATCCTCATGGTTCGGAGGGGCTACCGACATCCAATTTCTCAGCATGTCAATAGAAGTATACCCCTAGAGTTCATTAGGGATCTAATACATGTGAGTAGGTCACATCTACGAATACAAATCAAATAAGATCTACGGATCTCTCCATTAAGTATTTCTAGGCATGAATAACAATGAACCAAACCATAAATCAACCCAAGCATTTCAATTAATAATAAGACATCCAAAATACATGATGAACCCCCCAAGGTTCACCTACATCCGGTGGCCTTTGGGGTCTAGTGTGCCATCATAGAAACAAACATGATAGAGACAAAAAAACAAGAAACAAATGCATAAGTGACATTCCCTAGTCCAAATGATGAAGAAGAAGAGCAAGACCAGCCGAATGATGCTTCCTCTAGCCGAATGAATGTCGAATGACTTGTTGACTCCTCTCCCCTTGATGGTAAAACTCTCCCCTTGAAGTTCCAAGCCTTTGGATCACCTTTCAAGCTTCAAGAAAAACCCTCCAAAAGATGTCTTCGTTCCTCCTTTCCTTTCCCAAGTTGTGGCTGCCAAACAGCTCTCTTTTCTGTCCCTCAAATGTGCTTTTATACTTCCCAAGTATCCCGGCCGTATGTGGGCCATATAGGGGTTAAAAAGAGACCAAATCCCTCCAAAACAAGCCATCCTAGGTTTAATCCCGGGGTCAATCTCGGGGTCTATGATGGGGTCAATGATGGCCTCATTGAGGCCGTATGAATCAAGCTAGAAGATAGTTTTTCTTGGTACAGTATCCATCCTAGGGTCAATCCAGGGCAGCATTGAAGCCGTATGGCCTAGGTCAAATCCTGACTCAAGATTCTCCAGTGCTATAGTGCCACTACTGCAACACTCCAACTACAGTATCTACTACAGTAAATACACTACAGTACTGTGACCTAGTTTCTTCTCTTTTTCACCCAAATCATATCTTCGTGTCTTCCATGACTCATCCGTGCCCTACAATGCAAAAAATACGCGATTAAGCACAAAACGGGAATCAATTCTTATAAAGTGTGAAGGCGATCACCTTGAGAAGTGGTCGTGAGGTTGAAGGTAAGTTTCCGAGTGAGAAGCCCAATGAATATGCACCCGAGGTCATAGAGGTTGAAGAGGGAACAAGCAAAGAGAAGGAGGTGGCACCCCCACCTTTTAAGCCAAGAATCCCCTATCCCTCTAGGTTGAAGAATGACCAAGCGGATGAACAATACAAGAAGTTCCTGAGTTTGTTAAAGCAACTCCACATCAACATTCCTTTTGTTGAGGCATTATCTTAAATGCCTAAGTATGCAAAATTCTTGAAGGATTTATTGACTAACAAGAGAAAGTTAGAGGAGAGTGCTTCAGTGATCTTAGATGCTTCTTGCTTGGCGGTTTTACAAAAGAACATGCCGAAAAAGAGGAAAGACCTGGGAAGCTTCATCATTCCGTGCAACATTGGCAATTTAGGTGAAGAAATGGCATTGGCAAACTCAGGGGCCAGTATCAACGTCATGCCATACACATTCTTTTGGAAGCTAGGCTTGGGCGAGCCTAGGCCCACTCGGATGACTTTGCAATTGGCGGACTGAATGGTGAGACATCTGAGGGTTATCATCGAAGATGTGCTTGTCAAGTTGGAAAAGTACATGTTTCCTATAGATTTTGTGGTTCTAGACGTCGATGAGGATGCGGATGTACCCTTGATACTTGGGAGGCCGTTTTTGCAGACTTCCAAGGCATTGATTGACATGGATGGGGCGGAGCTAACTTTGAGAGTTGGAGATGACAAGCTCACATACTGCCTTGCTGAAGCCATGCGGCATTCTCTTGATTTTGTTGATACTTTGTATTTTCTAGACACTACTGATGAGATTGTTGATGAATATATACAGTAAATGCTCAATTCGGACCCCTACGAAGGTTTGTTCAACCAAGAGGAGGAAAATGAAGAAATAATGATGCTTGGCTCAACGGAAGAAGAATCGTCTACTCCGGGGATCCTGAAGAAGGTGGTTCGGAAGATGAAGAGGGCGAGGAAATGCCACCGGAAACGCTCCAAGGCTGTTGGAGATGGGCGTGAACCGAACAAGTTGGATGAACTACTGCTAGGTGGTCCCAAGCCTGATAACTCTCAATCTACCTTCAAGAGACTTTGCTCGTCATGCTTTCAAGCCATAGGTAAGAGGGCAACATTCATCTATGAGCCCCTGTGAGGTAAGGACGAGGTACATCAAGTTTAGTAACGTAAAACAAGCGCTTCTTCGGAGGCAACCCAAGTGTTTATTGTTTTTCTTAGTTGTCAGTTTAGTTTTTGCATGAATAACTTGTTGAGTGTTGGTGTTTTGATTTTTAGCTTTGTATTATATTGTGGATTTTAATGTCATCGTGTGTTTTCATGAGGATTTGGCGAAGTTTAAGTCTCTTGAGCTTGTTTTTAATGTTTCCGCTGGTGTATTTTGTAAAAAAGGGCAGGCTCTGAATGTGTAAACTTGTTCAGAAAATTTCTGCAGAGCCTGTAGAGTTTTCTAAGTCATTCCGAAAAAACGCTCGGGCGTGGGGAATTTCCACACGCCCGTGGAGTTGTATTGCGAGCTCATCCAGAGAAGGCACAGGGGCGTGGACTTGCCGCTATGAGCGACCTTGCGATTTTGGCACGCCCGTGGGTAACTTCCTCACGGGTGTGTGTTTTCCTGCAGAGACTTGGCAAATTATCCCGAGAGCACACATGGGTGTTGACTCTCCCCTATGGGCGAACCTATGAAAAATGCACGGGCGTAGGAATTTTCCGCACGCCCGTGCGAATCTCTACAAACGAGCTCTCTCCATCCCAAGAAGACACAGGGGTGTACAGCTGCCCTTGTGAGTTGGGCCTGTGAATGCCCACGCCCGTGCGGAAATTCCGCACGGGCGTGCGAAACACTTAGCGAATCTTCTTGGTTGGACAGAGAAGCCATAGGGGCGTGCGGCAGCCCCTGTGGGTCGGGCGCACGGGGGTGGGTATTTTTCGCACGCTCGTGCGGATGCCCAGAATTCCAATAGACGCGAGTTTTTCTTTAAATTTTTTTTGTGAACTCTTTTCTTCTGCCATAGACCTGTTGAAGACTGAGTGCAAATACCTGTAGCTCGACCGGGATAGGCTGGTGGCCTTAGACACTCCCGGTTCATACTACCCATGTCCACACAAAACCCTGTACGCATGATGCGGAGTCACTGTACCTGGAAATTTCGTCGGCAAACTTCTATACTCCTCTGTACCTGTGTACGTGCCATCATACAGGCCCATACGAACAGAGAACTAGGTGACACTCATGCAGAATGGATGTCAGAATACTCAGAACTGTATAACATCCATGGTGTCAACTCTCCCATGTAGATGATCAAACTCGAAAGACGTCAACACCTCTAGTGTCACCGTGCGGAAAGATGGTTCACGGATCGTCAATAACCTCCTCCAACTTCCCACTGCTAGCATCTCATCAATCTCATTGGCTAGCTCGTTACCCCGCTGAATATCTCTCAGCACCTGCAAATCTACAAAGCGAGTCTGACCAAAACCGAGCGCTGTTAATCTCTCAAATCGAGCCTAATGCTCAGGATTCGAGAATTCCATGTGTATTAGCTCAGGCGGGGTATCTCGGAGACGCTTAACTTCATGCGTCCCCGCTCGAGGTGCCATATCTGCTAAATTGTTCGAGAAAATTATTAACAAAGCTCAAAAAAACATCCTGCAGAATTCCACACGGGCCTGTACAGATCTGCAGGGTGTGGAAACCGCACGGTTGCACAACAATTCTCCGAAAATACAACTCGAAACCACTATTAAACGCTGTCCAGACATGCATAAACCATTATAAAGTGAAAATAAGTGCAATTCAAGACTTTTAATCAGCGCAGAATATCCATAGGGGCCTGTAGATTCCCGATTCCAGCCCTTTAAAAGCCGATTTCTGCATTTTTTCTCCATCTTTTCTCCAACTTGAAAGAGGGCGGCAACTAGGGTATTGAGAGGTATTGGCTAGTGATTGGGAGAGGTTTTACGGCTTCGACATCGCGCTGCGTTTGGAAGAGGGTTAGTGGGAGAGCTTTCGTCAGCACAGATCTAGCGAGGTATATCCTAGACCGGACAAAGGGAACTATGGACGAGTAGAGGACTCTCCACAAGACCATTGTCACGAGTATCGAGGAGGTTTTCTTTGGATTTATTGCTTTACATTTGATTTCATTGATTGTAATTAGCTCTATGGAGAGCTAAACCCCCTAGTGGGTACTTGGGTTGTGAACCCTAGGATGTATTCATTTCATTGAACCTTGTTATTATGCTTTCATTAATTGATGTTTTTATTGAGTTCCAATCTTGAATGCATTGATTGTTTGAATACTCCCTTAGAGTGACACTAGGGTTGAGAGTTGTTGTTGGTAACCCTTGTGAGTGAGTGACACACCGTGAGAGTTAGACAAAGCTAGATTGGAGAGGGTTGAGAGGGTGAGTCGAGAGGTAGCGGAGCGTCCCTTTTCCTCTCGGGGACATGTATAGGGTTAGGTATGGTTGACCTTAGTACCATGTATTAAAGGATCTCCATAACACATTGATGCATAGTTAGGAAGCATAATAGAGGGTTTTTGCACTTGAAACGATTGTCCTTGGCGGATCAATATCCGAGTGCCCCATTTATATCGATTGATTTACCTCTCCTTTACTTGTGCTCTCTCTCTCTTCTCTCTTTTACTTTTGTTTACATTACATCTTATCACACAAATCACTATTCATATTTCGTTTAGTTAAGAAATAATTTAAGTATTTTTAATCCCTACTCCCTATGGATACGATACCCGTGCACTTGTGGAACATATGCAAGGGGCGTTGTCAATGTCTGCCAATCTCCATGTATTCAAGCCATTACAATAAGTTGGAGGGGCACGAAGGCAGTCACATTTGCGTATCCCAACTTGTGCAATGTTAGCAAGATCTTAACTAATGAACCCGTTTATTAAAGAAGCGACGCGATCTACGGTATAAACACATGCCCGCTTATGTTGACTCGATGAAAAGTGGATTCGGGAGTGTTTTTTTGGCCGCGGGAGTACTCGTAGTAGGTTACTGTAGCAAATCACTGCATTAATTTATTGTAGTAGTTATTGTTCACAGACGGCCAAAAATCAGAATTTTAGAGAATCCACATAGGCATGTGGAAATTCCACACGCTTGTGTGGAAACTCCATAGTGGTATGTGGAACATCCATAAGAACGTTTGGATGCCCGATTCCAGCCTATTTAAAGTCGTTTTTCAGCCCGATTTCAGCATCCTTTTTCTTATCTTTTTTCCAACTTTTGAGAGGCTGGCGGCTAGGGTTTAGAGAGGCTTTGGCAAGGTTTTTAGAGTGGTTCTACAACTTCGACATGGCATTTCTCTTGGAAGATAGTTATTAGGGGAGCTTTTATCGATACCGATCCCGCGAGGTGTGCCCTAGGCTTGACAAGGGGACCTTTGGAGAGGACGAGGCCACTCCACAAGACCGTCAACACGAATACCGATGGGGTTTTACTATAGATTGCACGTTTTTACTTTTGATTTCATTATTGATTGTATCTTGCTCCATGGAGAGTTAAAACCCCTAGTGGGTACTTGGATTATGTAATCCCTAAGGCTTTTTGTTTCATTGACTTTTATTATGCTTTCCTTAATTGATGTTTCTCACTGAGTTCTAATCTTCAATGCTTGTTGAATGATTTCTTCCTTAGAGTAACACTAGGGTTGAGAGACTATCTTGGTAACTTTTGTGGATGAGTGACACACCATGAGGGTTAGACAAAGCAAGGTTAGAGAGGGTCGAAAGGGTGAGTCGAGAGGTAGCGGAGCTTCCATTTTCCCCTCCGATGTGATTTATCCTACCTCCACGTTCCACGAGTTCTTTGCGGTCATAGTAGACTGAATGGGGCTAAGGGATGACCTACGCTGGTTCTTAGTTGCACACGCAACGGAGTGAAGCGTTGAAGTGACTTTAGCACCTAGGGCTTAGTTGTGACTAGAGGGGGGCACGGGCCGTCTTTTGGCCCGGTTCGGCCCTGAACCGGCCCGCCCAATCCCGCCGGTTCACTATAGCGGGCGCGGTTACGGGTTGGGGCTGTCCCAACCCAGCAACCCGGCGGGTTGACCCGCCTGGTCACCTGGGCCGACCCGGTGGGTTGAGTCCTTTTTTTATTTAAAAAAAAAACTTAAATTCAAAGCACCCAAGATTTGAACACCTATTCATCCTTCAAACACCTTATCCACCAACCCAAACTTTTTCCTTATTTAATTAAAGAAAGGAAAAATATATAAACATATTTTAAAAAGAATAAAAAATTAGTTTTTCACTTTCTGTTTAATTATATATATCCTTTTAGATTCCATTATTTTTGCATTTTGTGTCAAATTATTTACTTTAATTGTTAGTAGCAACCATTATAAAAAAGGGTATTACTCACCCTTTTTTTGTGTTACTCAACATTATAATCCATTGTTTTTATATGTATTACTTATCTGCGTTATTAATATTATTTAAAATAAATATAAAAAAAAACATAATGTCATTGATGTGTAATAGTATAACCTTATTGTTAATTTAAAACTATAATCTTTCATACATATTTTTGTAAATTTTTGGGTGAAAATTCTAAAATTTTATGTATTTCTAGATATATTATTAACTTAAAATTATAATATTCACCAAAATCCTGATGAATAAATAACTAATAAAATTTTGTTAATAATATATTTTAATGTAAGAAAACTAAATTATGTTAAAAAATATTTATCATAACATAATGTTAAATAACGGTAAAAAATAAACATTATTATTTTAATTTCTCAATTATATATTTAATTGTTTTTTATAGAAAATTAAATTTCGTATATAATAAGTTTTTTTCAATTTCCATCGTCTCATGTTTCCTTTTAATCAAATCTATGATTCTTGAAAATATTTAAATTTAATACTATACTAACAAGTATCATCTTTTAAACATTATCAAAATATTCAATAATAAGCATTTTAAAAAATAAATGAATACTAAAAGTTTTTAATTTTTGTGATTTATTTGAAATTATCCTAAATAGTTTTTAAAATTTTAAAGTTTAGATTTGATTTAAAACAAATAAAAAACAACAATCACTACAAAAAAAATTGCCATATACTGATGCTTCTCAATAGTAACAGTTAAATTCCGTAGCTATAGACTGGTTTTTACTGACGATACTTTAAAACTGTCACTATATATAAGATATTTACTAACGGATTTTAATCTGTTGGTATAGGTAGACTTTTATCTATAGTAACAGTCAAATTTGTAGCTATAGATTATCAATACCAACGGAACATTCAATTTGTTAGAATAAATATGACATTTACTTACAGATATTGTTCCATTGGTATAACTACTACTCTATACTTATACTTATCTATAGCAATGGTTAAATGTAGTAGTTATATATTATTTATACCAATGAATCTTTAAAAGTGTTAGAATAGATCAGACATTTAGTGACGGAAATCATTCTGCTGGTAGAGCTATATGTTTTGAATTTTATTTAATTTTTATATTTATGTTTAGTAGAGCATGGCTTAATAATAATAATAATATTATCAGAATTAAATTTGAGATTTATGTTGAGAATAATAATTAAATAAAAAAAAATTAATCATTATAAAACAAATATAAAAAATAATGTCATGATAATTTACTCTATAAATTAAAAGCACATTCGTAAAAATAACAATCTAATGAATATCGATTAGATATATAAATTAATCAATTAATTTACAAATTTATGAAAATTAATTAACTTATTATTTTATATAAATTAATTTGTTATATATTTTTTATTTGACTAATATAAATAATTATTGAAATAAATATTTAAAAGATTAGCATTCATTACTGCAACTACTAAAAAAATATTTTATTTTTTGGTAAATAAATATGTGATTTTATTTATTTTTAAAATTACTTTTAACATTAGATTATGATATTATATATATATATATATATATATATATTGAAAAAACGCATGTTATTAAAAGATAATGTTTATTATATAAATTAATGAAATTATAATTATTTCATATAAAAATATAAAATTAATTTCTATGATAAATTAAATTGGTTTATTGGTAGTTGTTTAATATTTAAACTTAAATAATAAATATTTAATGAATAATTGTTTTACTTGCTCTTGTATAATAACAAATAATGTTCATTATATAAATTAATGAAAGTGTAAGTATTTCATACAAAAATTAAAAAATAATCTTTATGTTAAATTGAATTGGTTTATTGTTTATTTTATAATATTTAAATTTAAATAATTAATACTTAAAGAATAAGAGAGCTTTATAAAAACTTAAAACTTTATAAAATATAAATAATAAATATTTTTTCATAAATTTTATTATATAACAAAAACAAAAGTTATTAATTGCCGTACAAGTCCCTATAATTGTATACTTTCTGCCTTCTTAGTCCTTCTAATACTTTTAGGTACAATTAAGTCCTCATATTCAGTCGAGTTGGGTCGTTCTAGTCCATTGCCAATATTTTTAGGTACAATTAAGTCCTTGTAATTTACACTTGCCCATCTATACCGCTGACTAGAATGACCCAACTCGACTAAATATGAGGACTTAATTGTATCTAAAATAATTGCAAGGACTAAAAGAGTAGCAAGTACACAATTACATGGACCTATATAGTAATTAAACCTTAAAACATCAATCTCATGGAATGCCATGCTCTCAGCCTATTCCCGCATCCCCTCTCTCCTCCCCTTCGCCCACCAGCTCTTCCATCAGATGTCGCACCGCAACGTTATCTCCTTTACCGCTTTCCTCTCCGCTCTCTCCCACTCCGGCCTTATTACCGAAGCCCTCGAGCTCTTCCACTCTATGCCGGATCGTAACATCATCACTTACAACGCCATGGTCTCCGCCTTAGTTCGTAGCAGCAAACTCGAAGACGCACGTAAGCTGTTCGACGATATGCCTGAGAGGAACTCAGCCTCATGGAACGCGCTCATATCCGGGTACACCGAGCGCTGGCGCATGGCCGACGCGCGGCACCTTTTCGACCAGGTGCCCGATCATCATCGCGATGTGGTCTCTTGGACGGCCCTCATCGCTGGATACTGCCGCGCTGGCGCCGTCTCTAAAGCGTACGATCGCTTCTCCATCATGGCACCGAATCGCAACATTGTCACTTGGACGGCTATGATTGGAGGCCTCGTTTGGAACGGGTTCTACGAAGATGCGATACTTCTTTTCAAGAAGATGATGAATCGGATGACTGACGTTAAGCAAAACAAGGAAAACAATCATATTAACTCACATTGTGAATCAGGTTCATGCCGGCGCCCATTGCAACCCGGTGATGCCTCTTTTGCTACATTATTTAACTCTTCATCTTCATAAATTTCTCCCCATATGAATCTCATTATTCAAAAACAACACCATGATATTGATTCTGTTGAAACTCAGTGCAATTCTCTGTTTTACTATTACTTGCTGCTATGTAATGCAAGCCAAATTGAGTTAGCACTTAAGAGTCCAAACAAAACGAAGGTAATTATTATCTTAAACTCACCGGGGGTAACCAGAGTCATCGTACATTTTCTCAAATATAAATCGAGTTGAAATGAAGAGAAAAAAAAAAGTTAGAACTTCGAAGCTGAGTTACTGGAAATGGGGGTGGTCCTGGTGAACGCCGATGATCTCCTTGGCGATGATATTCTCGGCGACGTCGCCGATTCTGAAGTGGAGGACCAAGCGCCGACTCCTGTTGCCGACTTCTTCAACTCCTTCGAGGATTACTTCGATGATGAGGACATCTCCTGATGTGATGGATGTCAGTGGTAAGGGTTCCTCTCCTTGCACTGTAGGGTTCTTGGAATTAGTCATACTTCTTGACATTTTTGTTCATGGAATTGACCGTAGTGTTTGTTTGTGAATATTTTCAATGATGAACGAACATCAGTAATCTCAAATCTCACTCAATGTTGATATTTTTGCTTTTGTTTCTCTGATTATCTTCAATATTAATTGGAAAAACAATAGATCAATCCACATTGTGCATGTATGTATGGTTGATTTCCATTCCCCAATCCGACGTCTAGGATTTCAATGTGGCTTGTTTATATTCTCAGATGTATATGAGCTTTGTCTTGAGAAATATCTTGAATTCAGGTGAAGATCGTGCCCTAAGAGGGATGAAAGTCCACTTGTTGGATTGGGGATTGGGGTGGGGAGGATTTTAGATAGTATAGTGTTTAATATTTTTACTACCTTTTTTTTTTGTCAATATGTTATGGTTTTGGTGTTTACTCTCTTTTCCTCTAATTACTACACATTTTTATATTGAACATGCA
Organism: Dioscorea cayenensis subsp. rotundata; assembly: GCF_009730915.1. Taxonomy (NCBI): domain Eukaryota; kingdom Viridiplantae; phylum Streptophyta; class Magnoliopsida; order Dioscoreales; family Dioscoreaceae; genus Dioscorea; species Dioscorea cayenensis. Next base: position 16,927,664 of record NC_052489.1, read on the forward strand.
AATGACTTTGAGTGATAAGTATTCTGGTTTTGTTGTTTTGTGTTGTTTATTCTTTTTGAAGTTTTTGTCTGTGAATCATGGTGAAAGATGTTATTATTTGGTTTACTTTCTGTTGGCTAATGATTTCCATTGGAGTTTTGATCGGTTCTTCTTGATTGTATGTTTTTTGAATTGCTTACTATGATGAGTGAGGGCTTTCCATCCTGATTTTGTCATTCTATTCTTTATTTTATTTTATTTTTTATTTTGTTCTTTGAAGATCTTGTTTGTGAGTCATGGTGCAAGATGTTAATGTCTGATTTACTCTCAGTTGGCTAATAATTTCCATTGGTGCCTTGATTAGTTCTTCTAAGTTGCTTGTTGTTTGAAGAGCCTACGTGTTGTTTATTTTTTTGTTTTTTTCTTTCCAGTTTTGTTCTTTCAAGAGATTGTTTGTGAATCATGATGTAACATGCTAATGTTTGCTTTACTCTCTCTTGACTAACAATTTCCATTGGTGTTTTGATTTGTCCTCCGAAGATGTATGCTTTTTGTAGTGATTACCATGATGAATGAGCACTTTCCCTTCCTATACTTGCCTGAGTCTAGGTGTTGGCTAATAATATATATATATATATATATATATATATATATATATATATATATATATATATATATATATATATATATTTAATCCCTACGAGTTGCATGCTCTTTTATAGTGCTATCTTTCCAATTATTGTGCCTATTACCATGATGAATGGCAATTTTTCCAATAAAGCTTGTTGCTAATTTTTTTGTTGAGAGACAGTTAATGGTTACTGTTGCAATTTGTAATGAACATTTTAGCAATAAATCACCGTTAAATAGACATTAGATATGAATAACGATGTAGTACTGTGCATGTGGTTTGTATGTCTCTAGGCAAGCGTGTGGTATGGATTAATTATTATATTAGCAAGATACTGAGAGTGTGCGAATAAATTGGATTAATAAGCTATTAATCCAATTTATTCGCACACTCTCAGTATCTCGCTAATATAATACAATATGCATATAGAAACTCAAAATGACATTCTAATAAGATTTATATATACTAGAAATATGTAATTTTCATAGGTTATAATCTTTCTTTGAAGTTTTCATGTTGATTATTGATTTACAGCTTTAAGGTGTTGCTTGAGAATTATGTTGTTTTTAGATATTATGGAATGGTTCTCGCAGATGCATTTGACTACTTCCTTTTGACTCTTTCCATGGTAACATTTTTTTCAGGGTGCATCAACACTTGATAATGTTGATGAGTGGAAGTGGAAATTAAGTATGCTCCTTCGTAATCAGCATGAACAGGAGGTGGTATCAAGGGAGAAGAAGGACATACGTGATTATGAGCAACTTGCAGCATTAGCTGAGAGAATGGGCTTACACAGCTATGCTTGTCTTTGCAAATTTCAATATGGATTCTGTACCATTTTTAAATGCTTTTGAAATGAGATTGGTTTTGTTGGCAGCCGCCAATATGCAAAAGTAGTCGTCTTTAGTAAGGTGCCACTGCCAAACTACAGATCTGATCTGGATGATAAGAGACCTCAGAGGGAGGTATTTCCCACTAACTACTTTCATCACTTGCCACTGTTTGGTATTTTTCCAAGTTGCACAACCATTTTGGTGATTCATACTCTTTTTTAAATTTCGGCAGGAGTTCTATTCGAAGAATTGCTTTTCTTTCCAAGCTAATTTTTAAGAAGTAAAAAAGATGAACTGTGTTTTGAAGAACACACATTTCTTATTTCATGTAGAAGACACATGAGTCGGGGAATTTATCTTTCATATATTTCTTTCTTTTGTTGATTCAATTGATGTTATCTAGTTTGGTATTCTTATAGGTCTCTATTCCTATTGGTTTGCAAAGAGAAGTGGATGCTTTCCTTGGAGATTACCTTTCACGAAAACGTGTGAATCGTGAAAGCCTTCCAACTGCACCATTTTCAAGATCTAGCAGACCGACAGCGTTTTGCAGTCGATGAGGGTCTGCTTTGAGCAACAAGAACCTCAATCTTCCACAAGACCTGTTATGGAGAAAATCCTCAGCGTGAGAAGCTTACATCTGCGAAAACCAACGAGCAGAATTGGCGGGTTCAGTTTCATTAGCTTCTTGTGGATTGTACCACCAATCTCCTATACACCTTTGATATTCCTCTTGTAGTGTATATTGTTTCCATTTTTTAAGATACTTCTTTTTAGTTTTAAAATATGCTGAAGTTGATAAATATTTAATTGGTTATTCTATGGCTGCTTAATGGACGAAATTCAGTGGTATGTTTTTTCCCCACATCTGGGTCGCATTCTTGGCTAGCCCACCTTTTCTACACTTTTGATTGAGTTTTTTAGTGAATGCATATGATGCAATAATACATGTCTCATTGTCGTAGAAATTCTTGAAAAATGTTGTTTTTGTGTAAATTAAGGATTTTTATATGTGAAACCCTGTGGTAAAACTTATGTTGCATGGTAAGCTTTATAATTTAGTTGCGATGAGTGTGTACATCGGGTTTCGTGAAGGTAAGTATCCTGTCTTTACTATTCTTTTCATGTTAATTTATTGTAGTGTTGGTAAGTAGTAGTTTGAAGTGTTGATGGTTTACTTATTCTTGAAAAGTAATTTATTGCTTAAAATAAAAATCAGTACACCTTTTGAGGATTAGTTTCTTTTTGTAGGAATCTCCAGAGGGTCAAAAGATGCTTCAATTTTGTAGAAGCCTTCCTGCAAACAAGGAACGAGAAGCATTATTAGCTACCATTTCTCGACATCAGGTTTTATTTGACTTTCTACATTTTTATTACTCTATATATATTACTTGATAATGCATTGTTAATTTCTTATGAATATCTTGCCCGTGATGGGCCTTGAGAAGCTGTCCCCGATTGACCAAAATTAGAGAATTTTATAAGCACTAAGCACTACAGTTCTTTCATCTATTGGAAGCCATGTTTACTTGTCCTGTTGAGGTTGACACTGGAAGGATTTCCTTCATTGGTTTGAAATATACATGACACCAGCACCTAGAATGCTCGAGAGATCTTTTTTACTTCTCTATCTTATATAATTGAATTGATTATTAAGCCCAAAAATTCTCAAGTTATAACCGCCTCAAACGCCGCGTGGGAATAATCATTCTCATGAATCAAGTCATCAAGCAAATCCAAATGCATCAAGTAAGCTCTTATTGTCTCCAAATGAAAAGAAGGCATGACATGTTGTATATTATTTTACTTATAGTTTTTTTATATTATTCAGCTTATTATTTTAAGTTTTTATATTAGTGTTTTATTGTTACATACATATTATTAATTGAATTTTTTTTAAAATGGTTCTTGTAGGTGATGCCGTTTAGAAGATGACATCGGTTCTACTTGGGAAAATTCTTGTTGCTTTATTGGGTTGTTAGACATTAAATGAAAGTAGTTTATTTTTGTGTTAGATTTGAAATTGAGGGAAGAACTCTTGGTTGTCAAGATTGAATGGTGGTTTATTTTTGGACATATACCTTATAAATATATGTTTGTGGTGATGTAATAGTTTTTCTTTTTTATTTTTAGTGGAATGTTTTTGTGTTTTTTTAATGGCATTGATTGTTTTAATTTATTGTAAATTAATTTAATTATGTATGAGTTATTAAACTATTCATAATATATTTTCAGGGGTAACAATAATAGTTTAATTGATAGATTAATTATTAATATAAAAATTTTTACCGACGGTATAGTCGTTGTTAAAGCTAAACATGTCTTTTTGAATATACGTCTATAGCAACGGATGTTGTAGTCATTGATAAATCAAATGGATTTATTCTAACAAATATTGTAACCGTTGGTATAGGTCTATGCTTATGAGATTTTTATTGACGGTAAAAATGTTGGAATATACATTTTATCATTGGTATAAGGTAAATAAATATGAGATGCTTTACCAACGGTGAGATTAATAGTTACAGTTATATTCCATTGGTAAATCCTATGAACCTTTTCCAATAGAAGCTATAACCGTTGGTATAGATGTATGTGCACAAGACGTTTACTAATTGTAAAAAAATTGTTGGAATAAGTGTTTTTATTGTTGGTATAGGATAAGTAATTTGACGGTGCTATAACAACAGTATAACCAATATTTACAATCATATTCCATTGGTAAAACTAATAAATCTATTCCAACAAACGCTATATCCGTTGGTATAGGTCTATACCTACAAGGCTTTTACCGACGGTAAAATAAGTGTTGGAATAGCTATTTTTACTGTCGGTATAAGGTTTTGGGACCTTTACACCGTCACTATATGGCAATTTATTTGTAGTGAATTGTGGTCACCAGGATTTGAACTCAAGACTTCATCAACCATTAAAACCAATCATATACTATTCTAACCAATCTACCAATAAATTTTGTTTTGACAAAAATGCTATACTAAAAGCTAGAATCAATAAACAAGTCTTTTACCATTGTAATTTAGTCCCACATCGACTAATTTCAAACAAATTGCATAACAACTGCCTATAAAATCAGTCACATACCAACCTTGTTTGTTATTATTTATTTTGGATATTTTGTTTTATATTTAAAATTATATTGATAAATTTATAAATTTATTTAAAATATTACAATTTTATAAAAAAAAAACCTGGCGGGCCGGCCCGTGAACCGGTGGGTTTTGGCCTGGCCCGTCGGTTTGGCACTGTACCCGGGCCGGGTCCGGGTCACCCTCCGGTAACTCGTGACCCGACGGGTTGGCCGGGCCGGCCCGGACCGGCGGGTTGGCACTGTTGGCCGGGCCGGTTACGGGTCGGCCAAGACCGACCCGGACCCGCCGGGTTGGGCCCGCCAGGCCCGGTTAACCGGCCCGTGCCCATGTCTAGTTGTGACTAGGGGTCTTTCGCTTGAACCAAAGGGTTAGATCTATACATTGGAATAGGGTTTATCACTTGGAATCTCTAGAGTCTCTTGCAACTCTACACAGTGTGAGGTGTTGAGATTGATCAATTTCTCTAATGGGACATAGTGTAGAGTTAGTCAAGGTTGACCTTAGGTCTGGGACCGTGTGTTTAAGGATTTCCATGACTCATTAAGCGTTAATTAGAAGACATAATAGTTGGTCTTGCACTTGAAACATTAGTCCTAGCGGGAGCATTGTCCGAGGACCCCACTTTTATTGATTGCCTTTTCTTTTATTTTATTGTGCCTCTCTTATTTCTTTTAGTCTTTTCATATCAATCTTATTCAAACCATCATTGATTCATACACATCCTAGTTAAATAGCAATCGTTGTGTTTTTATTCACTATTCCCTGTGGATACGATACCCACTCAACTGGGATTTATTATTTCGACGAACCCGTGCACTTGTGGGTCACACGCAAGGGGCATTGTCAAAATTGCACACGGGCTTGTGCTTTCTCTGGATTGGTTAAAAATGTGCAGTTTCTCCAGAAAAAGACTGCAACGCTAACATGAGTTTTAGAAACTGTAAATTCAAGGAAAAACTAGCTAGAGACCTAAGCAAGCACACTCAAATGACCTAAAACTTTGCCAATCACATTAAAGCATGACGAAAACACCAATGATCCATGTGAAAAACACAGTAATAGCAGATAATATCAAAATACCAACACTAAAGCAGTTATTTGTACAAAAAACTAAACTAAGACCGAGAAAGGCAATAAAAACTTAGGTTGCCTCCCAAGAAGTGTTTGTTTAACTTCACTGAACTTCATGTACCTGTCTTACCTCACGGGGGTTCATGAAGGAAGGTTGCCCTCTCGCCTACAACTTGGAAGCATGATGAGCAAAAATTTTGTAAGTTAGAGGGAGCGTGATCAAATTTGTTACCACATTAGGGATTATCACCATTGAATTGTGGATGCTCATTCCTAATAGCATTGGGGAACTCTTTGTGGCATCTCCTTGTCCTCTTTAGCTTTTGGATCATCCTTCTCATTAATTCCGATGTTGGTTGCACTTTGTCCACTAAATCAAGTGATGAAATTTCTTCATTCTCCACTTCTTGATCTAACCATCCATCCAATAGGTTCGGACACAGCATTCCCTACACATAATCATCAATCAAATCATCAGTGGTCTCAAAAAAAAAAAATACAAAGTATCATCATGGCTTTGGCAAGGCAATAGATCAACTTTTCATCTCCAATCCTCAGAGTCATTTCCCCGCCATCCATGTCAATAAGAGCTTCGGAAGTATGTAAGAGTGGCCTCCCAAGTATCAATGGGACCTCGATATCCTCATCCACATCTAACTGATATACTTGTCAACCTTCACAAGTACATCCTCAATGATGCCCCTCGAACGTCTAACTGATCGATCACGCAATTGAAGTGTCATCCAAGTGGGTTTTGGTTCTTCCAAACCTAGCTTTTGAAAGAAAGTATAAGGTATGACATTGATACTAGCCACTAAATCTGCCAATGCCTTCTCTTTACCCAAATTGCCAATGTTGCATAGAATGATGAAGCTATTGGGGTCTTTCATCTTGTTTGGCAAATTCTTTTGCAACATCTCTGAGCATAAAACATCTAGAACCACAGTACACTCTCCTCCATCTTCCTCTTGTTGGTCAAGATGTCTTCAAGGAAATTTGCATAGCGAGGCATTTAAGACAATGCCTCCACAAATGGGATATTGATGTCCAATTGCTTGAATAAACACAGAAATTTCTTGTACTGCTCATCACTTTGGTTATTTTTCAGCCTTAAAGGATAAAGAATTCTTGTTTTGTTAGGTGGGGATGCCACCTCCTTCACCCTAGCTCTTTCCTCAACCTCCATTTCTTTGTGTGACTTGGTTACAACCTTTTCAGTAGGAAGTTTACTCTCAAGTTCGCGGCCACTCCTCAAAGTGATTACCTTCAACAGTTCTATTGGGTTTGTCTCTGTGTTGCGAGGTAAACTCCTTTCAGGTCTTTCAAAAGTGACTTCGCAATCTGACCCACTTGGTTCTCCAAGTTATGCAAAGATGCAGTGTAGTTGTGAAGTTTGGCCTTTACTGACTGAAATCGCGTGTCCGAAGATTGGATAAACTTCGTTAAAGCCTTCACCAACTCTGTCATCCGGTTTTCCAACCGTGAAACTCTATTCTCCATATTTGGGGCTTTTTGTTGGAAGCCTGGTGGTGCAGAAGTTTTTTGTTACCCCTGATTGCTCCAAGGAAAATTTGGGAGATTTCTCCAACCCAGATTGTAGGTATTACTGTAAGGATTTCCTTGCCCTCTCATAGCATTTCCTACAAAATCCACCTGTTCCACTGAAGTTGCACCACCAATAGAAATCAAGCAATCAGATGAAGAATGTCCACCCCCGCACCCACTACAACTCATCACTCCTGCCACTCTAGAAGAAGTTAGAGTATCTAACTTTCTGCTCACTGATAACTGCTTGTGTAAAAGTAATATGAAGTATTCTCTTCTTACATTGAGTATTACTTTTCTCAGATTTTATCGCTTATTCTTGTGTATATGTGTTTGTTTGTGCATTTAGGGTTATGGAGAATACTTTTCTCAGTATTACACAATTGGGTGATTGCCAATAACAACGCCTTCTGTGTGTGACCCGCAAGTGCACGGGTTTGTCGAAGTAATAATAAATTCCAGGTGAGTGTGTATCGTATCAACAGGGAGAAGGGAATAAAAATACTAAGATTGCTATTTAACTAAGCGAGGATGAAACAACGATTGTGTTGATAAAGTGTAATGAAAGCAAGAATAAAAGAAACAAGAAAAAGAGACACAAACAAATGAGAGGTAAGACAATCGATAAAAATGGGATACTCGTATATTGTTCCACGTAGGACAATCGCCTCATGTGCAAAACCAACTATTATGTCTCCTAATTGATGCTCAATGAGTTGTGGAAATCCTTTAACACACGGTCCCACATACAAGGTCAACCGTGACTAACTCTATACTATGTCCCGGGGGAGAAATCAATCAGTCTCAACACCTCACACTACGCAGATTTGCAAGAGGCTCTAGGGATTCCAAGTGATAAACCCTATTCCAATGTATATATCTAACCCTTTGGTCCAGGCGAAAAACCCCTAGTTACAATTAAGCCCAAGGTGCTAAAGTCACTTCAACGCTTCACTCTATTGCCTATGCAACTAAGCCCCAACGGAGGTCATTCCTTAGCCCATTCGCTCCACTATAACCGCAAAAAACTCCTGGAATGTGGAGGTAGGATAAATCACATCGGAGGGGAAATGGGACGCTCCTCTACCTCTCGACTCACCCTCTCGACCCTCTATAATCTTGCATTGTCTAATCCTCATGGTGTGTCACTCACTCACAAAAATTACCAATGGAGACTCTCAACCCTAGTGTCACTATAGGGGAGAAATCATTCAACAAGCATGTAAGATTTGAACTCAATTAAAAACATCAATTAAGGAAAACATAATATAAGATTAATGAAACAAATACATCCTAGGGTTCACAAATCCAACTACCCACTAGGGGTTTAGCTCTCCATGGAGCTAGTTACAATCAACAATGACATTGAATGTAAATACAAGTAATCCATAAAAAAACCCCTCTCAGTAGTCGTGTTGATGGTCTTGTGGAGTATCCTCCATCTCTTCGAAGGTTCCATTGTCCGGCCTAGGTCACACCGCGCCGCATCGCTGCCAATGAAAGCTCCCCCAATAACCTTCTTCCAAGGGAAGTGCAGTGTTGAAGCCATAGAACCACTCCAAAAGACGTGCCAAAACCCCTCTAAACACTAGCCGCAAGTCTCTCCAAAGTTGGGGAAAAGATGGGAAAAAAGATGGTAAAATCCGGGTAAATCTGCGTAGGGATGGAATCGGGCATCCACATGCCCCTGTGGATTCTTCAGACGGGTCTTTGGAATTTCCACACGGGCGTGCGGAATTTCCACACGCCCGTGTGGATTCTCTAGAAAACTGATTTTTGACATGCTGTGAACAGTAACTGCTATAGTGATTGCTACATTACTTGATACAGTACCGCAAAGAACACTCCCGAAACCACACTTTTCATCAGGGTAACATAAACATGCACACGTTTATGCCGTAAATTACGTCGCTTCTTATATAAAAGTCTCGTTGGTGAAGATCTCGATATCTTTGCACAAGTTGGGATATATAAATGTGACTGCCTTTGTGCCCCTCCAACTCATTGTAATGGCTTGAATGCATGGAGGTTGACACACATTCACCTATCTTAGAGCCCCACTTGTGTCTTCACATTTGTTCCTTCCAAGATTCCACCAAATAGTGTGTTCACGATCTACTTTTGGCTTATTTTCTTAATACATAGCTTCACAACCCTATATGCGCAAAAGAACACAAATACACATGTATTAGCAATTAAACCTGATAAAAGTAATGCTCATCATAACGAAAAATCAATGCTCTAGCAAAAAATTTGAATAAAAAAGGACAACAAACCGAAATCGTGTGTCTGTGAACTCACTCAAGTCAACCCAAAGTATACTCCTCAAAGTTCTAAGTATAAGGGACTTATTTATTTACAAGTATAACAAAGTAAAAAGAATAGTAGCAGCTTCACAAATCCTCTAAGGTAGCCCTTTCCGAAGCGGCCGCTAAGGTGGCCACACTTTTGAGGTGGTAGCTCTTTCTACCCGGGTAGTAGCTTTCACACATCCCATTAGATAGCTCTTTCTCTAATTAGGGCATAACTAGTATCCGACTTATGAGAGTAGCTTCATACATTATAGGTGGTAGCTCTTTCCACCCCAATGCATAGCAAAACACAAATTTTCTTTTTCTCTTTTCCATTTCTTTTACAAAATAGAACAAGAAACAAAACTAATTAGTCCCTTAAAAACATCGGACATGAGTTTCAAAAAGAGTTTCATGAGTGAATGGTGCACAAATATTAATCGGGCAAAAATTCCTAGAAATTCAAGTAAAAACTAGAACATGAGAACATTTAATGTTAAAACTTCTCCTAAACTCAAGAATACAAGAATTGCAACTAAGGTGAACCGCCATTGGCTACGTGAGCATGCACGTCAACCAAAATTTATGTAAAAGACATGTGCAACGTGAACTCCCCCCAACACTTAAGATGTACATTGCACTCAATGTACATATGCAAGCACCATAGAAAGTATAGCAATCAAGAAAAATATGTGGGAGTGGGCAATCGAAACAATACTACCCTGACTATTAGTGTTGCGTTTGATGGATCTAAATTCTTGGGAGTAAAGTTCCAATGGGTTGTGAAGCACACACGGCCCACATTGGCCATGTCCATGACTAGTTCTTAATTCCCATACTGGCAAGACCATCTGCAGACATACACAAGGGGGTTCAGTGAAGCTCAATAAAAACAAAAACAACTCAAGTATATAAAAGATAAAGCAATGAAATACAACTCAAACAAAAATAAAAGATAAACTCAGAAGGAGGATCCTTTATGAGTGTACAAGTACAAAATAAAATGCAAAAATAAAGAAAAATATTAAGTCAAAGGAAAGCAAAGACATATCAAGCGTCAGTGTCATCCTGTGTCATCTCAGCTACCGCTGTTGGCGGTTGTGGACTAGATGGATCGATCGGTACATGAACTGGTGATGATGGTGCTGGAGGAGCCGAAGGGGTCTGGGGTCGCAGCACAAATGGTGATCTCGCATCTCGCTCTACCAACTGCTGTAAAATGTTGAACCGCGCCATGAACTCAGTGTACTGCACGGCTTGTGTCACTTGGACCTCAGCAATCTCAATTCGGAGTACACCTACAGCACTCTCGAGCCTCTCAAAATGATCATAGGCTTGAGATGGAGAAAAGATGGGCACTGGGGGCGGATCCTGTGGTGCAGGTGTCTCCTCGGTCTCTGTGTGCTCTGACTACGGCCCGGGAGCGGCCTGAGGAACCTCCATTGTGTCATTTATGCCCCCTACTATCTTTGGTGTAGGTGTAATCAACGCATACACTCCCTACTGACACCTGCGAACCATCCCCATCAATCTTATAGTCTCAATGCCCCCTCTGATCGCATCAAGTAAGCCGATACCAGCAACTAACCTCGTGATATAAGGACCAGAGAAGAGGGCATCGATCTTGGCATACTGCCCATGATGTCGTATATACTCTCCAAGATGTGTCCTAAGTGTAGCGGTGTGCTTTGTACCAGAGAGTATAGGTATAGAAGCTCTTGTCAGCTGAGCACATCAATGCTATCACCACGACCATTCACTGACCTGCTCAGAACGGCGTGAAGGTATCTGTAACTTGGCCGGGAGAGGCAGGTGGCCTTTGAAACCTCGGGCTCATGCTGCCCATGTCCACACAACGCACTTTGTGCATGGTGCGGCGTCAAACTCCTAGGATAATCTGTGGACAACTACTCATACTCCACAGTCTCTGTGTATGCCGCATCATATAGCCCCATCCAGATCGAAAACTGAGTCACACTCAAGCTATGGTACAGTCTGAAGGCTCAAAACTGTATAGCTCCTATACTGTCAAAACTAGAATACTAGTGATCGAACTCGAATGATGCTAAAACCTCGAGTGTCAATGTGCGGATGACAGTCTCTCTGATCGATAATAAACAACCCCAACTGCCAACCGCAAGCATATCCTCTATCTCCTCCACCATATCACCTGCCGTCAGGATCTCTCTCAAAGTGTCTACGTTGAGAAAACGTGACTGTCCAAATCATAACTTCGACAACCTCTCAAACCGAGACTGGTGCTCAGGAATCGCGAAATCCATACGTTCGGCTTCAGGCGATGACTCTCGGGGGCGCTTGCTATCATGCTTCTTCGATCTAGGGGCCATATCTGCAAATTTAAAATATAAAATGGATTAAAAGCATTCAAAAATTAATTCTGCAGAATTCCACATGGTCGTGTGGGATTTCCACACGCATGTGGGGATCCACGTCGTGTGAAAACCGCACGACCACGCCCCACAAAACCAAACATACACCTTTGTGTCATTTATAATTTTGTTCTAAGCATGCATAAACCTCATAAACATAGTAACGAAGCAACATTCATCATTTTAATCGATTAAAATCAATTTATGGCGAATAAAAGAGGAACTGAAGCTTTTAAAGAAATCCCGCGGCTTTTGCATTTCTGTACATTCACACGGGAGTGTGAAAATTGCCCACGCCCGTGTGACTCCACAGGAGAGACCCACAGGGGCAGACGCACGCCCCTGTTCGCTCTCGGGAAAACACTCTATGATTCTGTATACAACACACGGGCGTGCGGAAATTCCTCACACCCTTATGCCCGACCTAGAAGGGCATCTCCATGCCCCTGTGGCTCCTCTATCCCACCGAAAGAATTCCGTAAATGTTTCCCACGCCCGTGCGAAATTTCCACATGGGCGTGGAACTTCACAGGGGCAGATGCATGCCCCTGTGTATTCTCGGGATGGAGAGAAGCTCATCTGCAGAGATCCACATGAGCATGCGGAAATTACCCATGCCCGTGTGTTTATCACAGGATCATCAACAAGGCGAGACCACGCCCCAGTGTCTTCTCAGGAAAAATGCTTAGTCTCTACAGGATGACACACGCATGTGCGGAAATTACCAACGAGTGTGTGAAATTCTCAAGGTCATACACAGGGTGAGTCCACGCTCCTGTGCCATCTCTGGATGAGCTATGAACGAGAACGCACGCCCGTGTGGAAATTCCACACGGGCGTGTGTTTTCTCTGGACACTTAGAAAACTTTGGAGGCTCTGCAGAAAATTTCTGAACACAAATAAAAATTCAGAACCTGCCTAACAATGCAATTTTAACCAGAGAAAACAAGAAAAACACGCTCAAACGACCAAGATTCTTCGCCACACACGATTAGGCACATGATAACACCATAATGTCCAAGAAAAAAAAAATCACAGCAAAAGCATCTAAGAATCAAGACACCAACACTTAAAGCCTTATTCATGCAATCACTAAACTAAAAACTAGGAAAACAGTAAAGACTTGGGTTGTTTCCTAAGAAGTGCTTGTTTAATGTCACTTAGCTTGACGTACCTTGTCTTACCTCACGGGGGTTCATAGATGAAGGTTTCCCTCTTACCCATGACTTCGAAGTTAGATGAACATAATCTTTTGGATGTAAAGGGAGTGTTGTCGAGCTTGATACCACTTAACAAGGGTTCGTCAACCTTGTTCTGTTCTTGTGCATCCCCAACAGCCTTGGGGCGTTTCTTGTTGTGTCTCCTTACCCTCTTCATCTTTCGGAGCACCTTCTTCACAATCCCCGGCGTAGATGGTACTTCTTCTTCTAGACCAAGCATCATTACTTCTTTGTTCTCCACCTCTTAGTCTAGCAACCCCTCGTATGGGTCCGGATTCAATATTTCCTGCACATATTCATTAATTAGTTCATCGGTCATGTCAAGAAAATAAAGTGTATCATCAAAGTCAAGAGAATGTCCCATGGCTTCGGTGAGGCGGTAGGTCAACTTGTCGTTACCCATCCTCAGTGTCAACTCCCCATCGTCCATGTCAGTCAGTGCCTTGGAAGTGTGCAAGAATGGTCTCCAATGTATCAAAGGAACATCCGCATCCTCATCGATATCCAACACTACAAAGTCTATAGGAAATATGTACTTGTCTACCTTGACAAGCACGTCTTGAATAATGCCCCTCGGATTTCTCACCATTCAGTCCGCCAATTGTAATGTCATCTGAGTGGGCCTAGACTCTTCCAAGCCTAGCTTCTAAAAAAAAAGAATATGGCATGACGGTTATACTGGCTCCTGAGTCCGCCAATGCCATCTCTTCACCCATGTTGCCAATGTTGCACGGGATAATGGAGCTTCCTGGGTCTTTCTTCTTATTTGACATATTCTTTTGCAAGACCGCCGAGCAAGATGCATCTAAAATCACGGATGGACTCTCCTCCAATTTCCTCTTGTTGGTCAAAAGATCTTTCAAAAACTTAGCATATCGAGGCATCTGAGACAACGCCTCCACAAAAGGAATGTTGATGTGCAATTGCTTGAATAGACCCAAGAACATCTTGTATTGCTCATCATTTTGGTCGTTCTTCAATCTTAACGGGTAAGGAATTCTTGGCTTGTAAGGTGGAGATGCCACCTCCTTCCACTTGTTCACACTTTCCTCAACCTCCACGACCTCGGGTACTTCGACATTGGTCTTCTCACTTGGAAGCCTACCCTCAACCTCATGACCACTTATCAAAGTGATCGCCTTCACATATTCTCGTGGATTAGTCTTGGTGTTACTTGGCAAGCTTCCTTGTGGTCTCCCCTATAGAGACTTTGTGATTTGCCCCCCTTGATTTTCTAAATTATGCAATGAAGCGGTGTGGTAGTGAAGTGTAGCCTTGATCGATTGAAACCGTGTATCCAATGATTGCACAAATCGGATCAATGCTTTCTCTAGATCGGACATCCAGGTCTCCAAGCCTGAAAATCTATTCTCCATGTTTGGGGCATGTTGTTCTTGAAAACCCAGTGGTGCGGTGGCCTTTTGTTTCCCTTGGTTGTTCCATGAGAAATTAGGGTGGTTCCTCCAACCGGAATTGTAGGTATTGCTATAAGGATTGTCGTGGTTTCTCATTGCATTACCCACATAGTCAACTTTCTCAATGGAAGGTGTACCACCAACGGCTATCGGGCAATTGTATGGGGCATGTCCCCCTCCACATCCATCAGAACTCATTACGGCCGCCAATCTAGGAGAAGTTAGAGTGTCTAACTTTTTACTCAATGCCTCCACTTGGGCCGCCAAGAATGTAACCGCATCGATCTTAAGGATGCCGGCCTCTGGAAACCCATGTTGAGGACATTTTTGCAAGAGTTCCTTAAACCTTTCCCATTTCTCAAAAAAGACTCCAATTCCATTTGCACAAAGGACGAGATGTCATTATCCAGGTAATGAGTGTAGCCATTGCTTCTACGAACTCCTCCCATGTAGTTATTGATACTCCAGGTAATGAGTGTAGCCATTGCTTCGCTCTCCCCTTCAAGGAAAATGGGAAGGCTCTAAACCTGATGGCATCATCCGTAACATCATTAATCTTGAGGATATCGCACACTTCGAAGAAATTCTCTATGTAACTGTTTGGATCCTCATCGGCCAAACTATTAAACTGTGCGGACTGCTGTAACAAGTGGATAAATGCTGGCTTTAGCTCAAAATTCTGAGCTGTGATTAGGGGCCACACAATGCTAGATTTTATCCCCAATACTGACGGTCTGGCGTAATCAGAGAGTGCTCTCTGTTGTTCATTCTGTTCCGCCTTGTTGTCAGACCCTTCAACTTCCACTTCATCTAAATTCGACGGTTCTTGTACAGGTTCTTTACCCTTTCTTCTGAGTGTACGTTCAAGTTCAGGATCACCTTCAAACAATATCGAAGGGTTCCCTCCGGTCATAACATTGAGCTACACCAAAAAAAAAAAAGAAAGAAAACAAATCAGAACGATGATAGAATATGAAGATGTGAAATAGAATGAATGAATAAATATCTAAGATAGCAAAGTGCAAAGTATCTCTAAACGCCTACTCCTCAGCAACGACGCCAAAAATTTGACAATGCCCCTTGCGTGTGACCCGCAAGTGCACGGGTTTGTCGAATTAATAATAAATTCCAGGTGAGTGGATATCGTATCCACAAGGAGTAGAGAACAAAAACACTAAGATTGCCATTTAACTAAGTGAGGATGAAACGACGATTGTGTTGATAAAGTGTAATGAAAGCAAGAATAAAAAAACAAGAAAAATAGACACAAATAAATAAGAGGTAAGGCAATTGATAAAAATGGCATACTCAGATATTGTTCCACCTAGGACAATTGCTTCATGTGCAAAACCAACTATTATGTCTGTTAATTAATGCTCAATGAGTCATGAAAATCTTTGAACATATGGTCCCAAATCCCGGCGGAGAAATCAATCAGTCTCAACACCTTACACTACGTAGAGTTGCAAGAAGCTCTAGGGATTCCAAGTGATAAACCCTATTCTAAGATCTAACCCTTTGGTCCAGGCGAAAAACCCCTTGTCACAATTAAGCCCTAGGTGCTAAAGTCATTTCAACACTTCACTCTATTGCCTGTGCAACTAACCCCAGCGGAGATCATCCCTTAGCCCATTCGCTCTACTATGACCGTAAAGAACTCTTGGAACGTGGAGGTAGGATAAATCACATCGGAGGGGAAAGGGGACGCTCCGCTACCTCTCGACTCACCCTCTCGACCCTCTATAATCTTGCATTGTCTAACCCTCATGGTGTGTCACTCACTCACAAAGATTACCAATGGAGACTCTCAACCCTGACCTCTAGGGGAGAAATCATTCAACAAGCATTTAAGATTGGAACTCAATTAAAAACATCAATTAAAGAAAACATAATAGAAGACTAATGAAACAAATACATCCTAGGGTTCACAAATCCAAGTACCCACTAGGGGTTTAGCTCTCCATGGAGCTAGTTACAATCAACAATGAAATCGAATGTAAATACAAGTAATCTATAGAAAAACCCCATCAGTAGTCGTGTCGATGGACTTGTGGAGTAGCCTCCACCTCTTCGAAGGTTCCATTGTCCGGCCTAGGGCACACCTCGCCGAATCGATGCCGACGAAAGCTCCCCCAATAACCTTCTTCCAAAAAGAAGCGCGATGTTGAAGCCGTAGAACCACTCCAAAAGACGTGCCAAAACTCCTCCAAACCCTAGCTGCAAGCCTCTCCAAAGTTGGGGAAAAGATGGGAAAAAAGATGATAAATCGGGGCTGAATTGCGGCTTAAATAGGGCTGGAATCAGGCATCTACATGCCCTTGTAGATTTTTCAGACGGGCCTCTTGAATTTACACACGGGCGTGGTAAATTTCCATACGCCCGTGTGGATTCTCTAGAAACTGATTTTCGGCAGGCTGTAAACAGTAATTGCTACAGTGCTTTGCTATAGTACCTACTACAGTACCGGACAAAAACACTCCCGAAACCACACTTATCATCGATGTAACATAAACGGGTACAAGTTTATATGTAAATCTCATCGCTTATTCCATAAAAGTTTCGTTGGTGAAGATCTCGCAATCTTTGCACAAGTTGGGATACGCAAATGTGACTGTCTTTGTGCCCCTCGAACTAATTGTAACGGCTTGAATACATAGAGGTTGGTACACATTCACATATCTTAAAGCCCTGCTTGTGTCTTCGCGTTCGTTCCTTCTAAGATTCCACCAAATAGTGTGTTCACGATCTACTTTCAGCTTCTTTTCTTAATACTTAGCTTCACAACCCTACATGCACAAAAGAACACAAATACACATGTATTAGCGATTAAACCTGATAAAAGTAATGCTCATCATAAGGAAAGACCACTTCGCATTCTTAACACACAAGCACTTATCAGCCAACCTCCATTATGTTTAAGAAAATACAGAAATTGGAGGGGCACAAAGGCAGTAATACTCAAGTGTTCCGATTTGTGCAATAATAGCAAGATCTTCTTCCATGTGATTTCATTAAAGAAGCAACATGATCTACCGCATGGATGTGTGCCTATTCATGTGGCCTTGATGAAAAGTGTGGATTCAAGTGTATTTTGGCGAAGTACTATAGCAGTTTGACGATAGCAAATCACTATTACCAAAATACTATTGCAGTTATTGTTCACAGCTCGCAGGAAATCGACTTTTGGAAATTCACATGGGCATGTGAAAATTCCACACACCTGTGTGGGTGCCCTATTTCAACCCCTATAAAGCCCTTTTTTCCAGGCAGAGGTACTATAGAAGAAAAAACTGCAAAATCCGATCCAATTTATCCTTTCAGATATGCTGAGCTCCAAAAATTCTTGTACACATACAGTTAAAAAAAGGGAGATCCCTAATCACAACTAAGCACGAGCACTAAGATTTCTCAACACTTCACTCTATTGCTCGCGCAACTAAGGCCGAGTGGAGAAGATTTCTTCGTACTTCACTCTATTATGATTGCAAAGAACTCTTGGAATGTGGAGGTAAGATAAATCACGTCGGAGGAGAAAAGGGACGTTCCGCTACCTCTCAACTTACCCTCTCAACCCACTTCAATCTTGCTAAGTCTAACCCTAATAAAGATGGTCACTTGTCAAAAGGATGACTAGATGGATTCTCAACCCTAGTGTCACTCTAAGGGAAAACCAATAAGCACACAAGATTGAAACTCAATTAAAACATCAATTAAAGGAGATATAATAGAAGTTAGTAAAACAAAATCATCGTAGAGTTTACAAGTCCAAGTACCCAGTAGGGGTTTACCTCTCCCTAGAGCGATATAAAATCAAAGATAAAATCAAAAGTAAATGCAAACACTCCATAAATATTACCCCCTTGTCGTCTGTGGTGATGGTCTCCGACACACCCCTTGCGGGTATGTACTGCAAGTGCACGGTTTGTCGAAGTAATAAAGTACCCAGGTGAGTGGGTAGTCGTATTAACATGGAATAGTTGTCTGAAAGCAAATAGTGATGCTATTTAGCTAAAGAGTGAAATAATTGGTGAAAGAGTGAACTAATTTGCGAGTGAGTGAACAATATAAATACAAATAAAAGTAAAGAAAAGAAGAGAAAGCGCAATAGGGAAAAGGAGAAGCAATCGATAAGAAAATGGAGTACCCGGACATTGCTCACCCTATATGACTATTGTTTCAAGTGCAAGACTACTAATTATGCCTCCCAATTAAACTTTAATGAGTTGTGAAAATCCAAAGACACTGTCTCAAACCTAAGGTCAACTGTGATTAAACCCTTACACTATGCCATGGTAGAAAGGTATGGTATCGACACCTCACACGGTGCGGGATTGCATGAAGCTCTAGGAACTCCAAGTGATAAACCCCACTCCCTAATATAGATCTAACTCTTTGGTCATGGCGAAAGACCCCTGGTCACAATTAAGCCGCAGCACTAAGGATTACTCAACACTTCACTCAGTTGCTTGCCTACCTAAGCCCCAGTGGAGTTTGTCTTTTAGCACTTCACTCTATCATGACCGCAAATACCTCTTAGAACGTGGAGGTAGGATAAAATACATCGGAAAGGAAAGGGGATGATCCACTCACTACCTCTCGACTCAGCCTCTCGACCTTCTCTATGCTTGTTTTATCTAATCCTAACCGTGTGTCACTCATCCACAAAGATTACCAAGATAGATTCTCAACCTCAGTGTCACTCTAAGGGAAAATCAAAACAATAAGCATTCAAGGTTGAAACTCAATTAAAACATCAATTGAAGAAGCAAAATAAGAGTTAATAAAACAAAATCATTTTAGGGTTTACAAGTCCAAGCACCCACTACGGGTTTAGCTCTCCATGGAGCTATACAAAATCAACAATGAAATCGAAAGTAAAAGCATGCTATCCATAGATAAAACCCCCTTGTAGTCCGTATAGATGGTCTTGTGGAGCCGCCTCGTCTTCTCCAACGGTTCCCTTGTCAAGCCTAGGGCACACCTCGTCGAATCGATACCAATGAAAGCTCCTCTAATAGCTCTCTTCGAAAGGAACGCAATGTTGAAGGCCATAGAACTGTTCCAAAAACCTAGGTAAAGCCTCTCCAAATCCTAGCCGCGAGCGCTTCCAAAGATGGGCAAAAGATGGGAAAAAGATCTGTTTATTAACTCTCAAATCATGGTATTTATGAGAGCTGGAATAGGGCATCCACATGGGCGTGTGGAATTTCCACATCGCGCTATGGATTTCCAGAAATCAATTTTCAGTGATGACAACGCCCTTTTGCATGTGTACCGTAAGTGCACGGGTTTGTCAATGTAATAATACCCCGGAGAGTGGGTAGTCGAATCCATAAGGAATAGTGATTAGAAACACAAAAATTGCTATTTAACTATAACAAAGATGAATTTATAGTGATGTGAATAAGAATCAATGCAAATAGAAATAAATAAAGAAGAGGGAGGCGCAAATAAAAGATAGAACAGGCAATCGACGATAAATGAAGCACCCGGACATTGCTCACAAAAGGACTATTGTTTGAAGTGCAAGACCAATTCTTATGCTTCCTAACTAATGTAAAATGAGTCGTGGAGATCCTTAAACACACGGTCCCAAAACTTAAGGTCAACCGTGACTAACCCAAACTATACCCCGGTGGAGAAATCTCTCAGTCTCGACACCTCACATTGTGTTAGATTACTTGAGGCTCTAGGGATTCCAAGTGATAAACCTTATTCCCTAAAATAGATATAACCCTTTGGTCCAGACGAAAGACCCCTAGTCACAATTAAGCCAAAAATACTAAGGAGTACTTTAATGCTTCACTCTGTCGCTTGCACAACTAAGCCCCAACGGAGTTCGTCTCTTATCACTTCACTATATTGTGACCGCAAAGAACTTTTGGAATGTGGAGGTAGGATAAATCACACTGGAGGGGAAAGCATACGTTCTCCTACCTCTTGACTCACCCTCTCAACCACGTCCAATCTAGCATTGTATAACCCTCATGGTGTGGCACTCATCCACAAAGGTTACCAAGATGGATTCTCAACCCTAGTTGACTCTAAGGGAAAATCAACTCAACAAGCATTCAGGATTGGAACTCAATTAAAACATCAATTAATGAAAGCATAATGAGAGATCAAAGAAACAATATATTCCTTGGGTTTATAAGCCCAAGTACCCACTAGGCGGTTTGGCTCTCCATGGAGTAAAATACAATCAATAATGAAATCAAAAGTAAAGATATGCAATCCATGAATAAAAATTCCTGGTGTTCATGTCGATGGTCTTGTGGAGTGGCCGCATCTTCTCCAAAGGTCCCCTTGTCAGGTCTAGGGCACACATCGCTAGATCAGTGCCGACAAAAGCTCCCCCAATAGCTCTCTTCCAAAGGAAACGCGATGTCGAAGGCCAAAAACCCCTCCAAAAACCTAGACAAAGCCTCTCCAAACCTTAGCCATGGACGCCTCCAAATGTGGAGAAAAGATGGCCAAAAGATGGAAAGAAGGATTCTGAAATCGGGCTAAAATCGTGACTTAAATAGGGCTGGAATTGGGCATCCACAGGGGTGTGTGGAATTTCCACACGCCCGTGTGAATGTTTAGGAAATCAATTTTCTGTGGGTTGTGGACAGTAATTGCTTCATAAACGGGCACACGTCTACACTGTAGATTGCGTTGCATCTTCAAATAAAAGCACATTTGACGACAATCTTGCTAGCTTTGCACAAGTTGGAACACATGAGTATGACTGCCTTTATGCACCTCCAATTTGCATATTTCCTTGAACACAACGGAGGCTGGCACACATTGACATGTCTTTGAGCACAACTTGTGTCTTCACATTTGTTCACTCAAAGATTCCATCAAACAAAGTGCAAAGGCAATGTGCTTTATCTTTTTTCTTCTATATTTGTCTCCATAACCCTACATGCAGAAAAGAACACAAATACTCATGTATTAGCGATAGAATCTGAGAAAAATGATCATCATCATCATAAGAAAAGAATACTTCGTATTACTAATACATAACACTTATCATGTGAGTTGTGAACAGTAACGGATATAGTGATTTTGTTACAGTAAACTGCTACAGTACTTCACCAAAATGTTCCCGATTCCACCTTTTTCATCGAGGACACATGAGTGGGCACACATCCACAGTAGATCATGTCACATCTTCAATGAAACCATATTGATGAAGCACTTGCTATTCTTGCACAAGTCGGAACAAGTGGGTGGGACTGCCTTTGTGCCCCTCCACTTTGTATAATTCCTTGAGCACAATGGAGGTTGGCACATACTCACATGTCTTTGAGCACAACTTATGTCTTCACCTTTGTTCAATCTAGAAACTTCATCAACAATCACATCTACGATCTAGTTTTGATTACTTTTCTTCCAAAATTATCTCCATATCCCAAAATGCACAAAAGAACAGAAATACACATGCATAAGCAATAAAATTTGATAAAATTGAAGCTTAATGTAAGAAAAGAATACTTCGTATTACTTATATATAAGGACTTATCAAACTTTCCCACACTTAAGCTTTTGCTTGTCCTCAAGAAAAAATAAAACATTAAAGCATCTAAGAAGGAAAATTGCAAGTGCTTGTCCTTAGGTTCACCAAAAGCATGCAAATGAAGCATCTACAAGGAAAAATTTCAACGCCGAATAAGAAAAATCCATGCTCTAGCTAAAAACTTGAATCGAAAAGGATAACAACCTGATATAGTGTAAGTGTATGTAAACTCACTCAAGTCAACCCAACATGTACTCCTCAAAGATCTTATTAAGAAGGACTTATTTATAAACACAAAGAAAAGGTAGTAGTTCCACACATCCTCTAAGGTAGCCCGTTCCTAAGCGGCCGCTTAAGTGGCATTCACACTTTTGAGGTGGTAGCTTCTACCAAGGTAGTAGCTTTCACTCATCCCATGGGATAGCTCTTTATCTCACTAGGGCATAACTAGTATCTGACTTATGAGAGTAGCTTCATACTTCATAAGTGGTAACTCTTTCCACTCCTAATGCACAAACAAATACACACTTTTTTTTCCAAAGAAATTAAAACAATAAACAAACTAAAATATCCCCTTAAACATCGAACTTGAGTTTTCATAAGGTTTAATGATTGAGTGGTGCAACAAGTGTCAATCGTGCAAAAATTCCTTAAAATTCAAGTAAAACTAGAGCATGAGAACATTCAAGGTTAAAAATTCTCCTAAACTTAAGAATACAACCATTGCAACTAAGATGAACCGTCATTGGCTACATGAGCATGAACAATAAAAGCATAAGTATAGATTATGTGTAATGTGAACTCCCCCAACACTTAAGATGCACATTGCCCTCAATGTATGCATGCAAGCACAATAAAGAAGTGTAACAATCAAAATATTGTGTGGAGATGGGCAATTGAAACAATATGTCCCTAAACTATTAATGGTACGTTTGATGGAGCTAATTTCATTGAGAGTTTAGTTCCAACGGGTTATGGAGCACACAAAACCATGTACAAAGCAACATGACTGTGCCATGACTATTCGTCAATTCTAAGACTCACAAGACCATCTGCACGTATACACAAGGGGGGGGGGTCCAGTGAAGCTCAACAAAAACAAAATAACTCGAAACAAATAAAAACAAAAGATGAACTCAGAAGAAGGATCCTCTCTGAGTAGTACAAGTCCAACATAAATGTAGAAATAAAATATGAAGAAACATAAAAACAAATAAAGTAAAGACACCTCAAGTATTGGTGTCAATTGCAGGCTCTGCTGTTGCTGCTAATGATGATGCTGGTGATGGTGATGGAGAAGATGTTGGAGGAGTCAGTGCAGCTCGAGGTCTCATTACAAAGGTTGAGGTCGTGTCTCACTCGAGTATCTGCATGGTTTGCGGCCTATGTCTGACAAACCTCAGTCAGCTCTGTACATAGTACCCCTACATCACTCTCAAGCCTCTCAAAATACTCATAGGCTCGAGATGGAAAAAACATAAACACTGGAGGTTGATCTCTTGCTGCAGGTGGTGCCTCTATATCCATGTGCTCCTAATGTGGCTCGGGAACAGGCTGAGACTCCTCGGCAGCATCACCGTCACCCTCAGCTGGCTCTGGTGGGGAACATGATCGTCATATAAACTCTGTCCCTGTATCTGCAAATCATCCCTATCATACGCATGGTCTACAAGCCAAGGAGGGATAGTACTTTGAACTTCTTGGCCCCTCAAATAGCGTCCATCAGATCCATTCCCATAATGAGTTGAGTAATATATGGGCCCGAGAAGAGAACTTCCATCCTGGCGTACTGTCCCTGGTGTGGTAAGTACTCAGCCAAGATATGCCCCAGGTGGATCGGCTCACTCTGTACATGACATGTCCGAATATGCGTGTGTGTAACGCAAGTGCACGGGTGTCGAAGTTATAAAATACCCGGTGAGTCGGGTAGTCGAATCCACAGGGAACAAGACTACTAGTACTAACATCTTCTCTGTTTCCTAGCCTAATGATAATTGGAAAGGTATGGTGATCTAATGTGTGAAGAAATGAATAACAGAGATGTATATGCAAGGGTAAAATGGAGGGAGAATCTCAATCAATAAAGATGAGGTACCCGGGCAATGCTCCCCTAGGATCTAACATGAAGTTCAAGATTCGCTAAATGCTTCTAAAACGAGTCTAATGAGTCGAGGTAATCTAAGAACAATCGGTTCTTATCTCCAAGCAACCGGTACTAGTCCCCTACAAGGTCCCGGAGAAGAAATCACTCAATCTCAACATCGCACACCCCATATGATTGCAATAAGCCCAAGGGATACCTAAGAGTGAAACCGAATCCTAAATATAGATCCAACCCTAATTCCCGGCGAAGGATTCCTAACCCCCTACAAGGCCCCGACGGAGAAATCTCTCAATCTCATGCCTCACACCAAATATAGTTGTATAGAGTCTGGGGAATATGGAGATAGGAAACACTCAATCGGAAGGGAAAGGGGACGCTCCACTATCTCATGACTCACCCTCTCCACCCTTTTTAACCTTGAAGTTCTAATTCTAATGGAGACCTCTCACATCAAAGTAACAAATCATGCAATGTAGATCAATCACAAAGATCAATAACACATGCAAGCAATGAAATCACAAGATTAAAACTCAAATCAACTCGGATTAACTAGAAACATAAAGCAAATCAATACAAAAGAATAGATCATAGGGTTCATATGCCCAAGTACCTACTAGGGTTTAGCCTTCCATGGGGCAAGTTAAAAAACAATGATTAATACAATGCCAAGCAACAAAAGCCATAGAGAAAACCTCCTTGAATTCATGATGATTGCCCTTGATGGGTAGTTCAACGTTTTGAAAGATTCCTCTCCGAACCTAGGTCGTCGGTGGTTTCCCAATTGCTATGACGGCGAAGGAAACTATCAAAGTTGGTGAAGAACACCCTCCAAATCGGCAAAGACCTCCTCTCCAAACCCTAGCCATCTCACTCCTGAAAAGCCACACAAAAGATATCAAAGAATAGGGCAAGAAAGATATTTATAAGCCTAAACCGCGTCTGTCACGTGCCCCCATGTGCCCATATGAATTTCCCTTGCGCCCGCGTGGGCTGCAGAAATTTCCACGCGGGCGAGTGAATCGAAATTTTGCTACAGTGCTGCTAAAGTAAACTTGCTACAGTGTTTTGCTGTGGTATTTGCTACAGTGCTTTTCACACACACGGTCCAAACATTCTCCTCTTAAGGCCACATAGTCGGCCGCACGATAATGTGGTAAGCTATAAGACTTTTTTTCATCGACGCGTCTTCGAAAGATCTTGTAATCTTCACAAAGAGAAGGAACATAAAGATGTGACTGCCTTTGTGCCCTTCCAACTAGTGAATTGACTTGAATCTCCTTGGAAGTTGTCACACATCTTCACATTCATGAACTCCTATCATGTCTTGGTCTTTGAATTGCACAAGAACTCTCAGCATTATGCCTATATAGCCTATCTTTGCTCTCTTTTAATCTTCAAGGCATTCACAACCTAATTGCACAAAAGAACACCAATACACAATATGAGACATAAACCATAGTAAAAATGATGCTCAATGCATGTAAAACATATATAAAAATATGTCTACTCAAGCACTTATCAGTATCATAGAATACAAATACAGTAACTTCTACCGACTGAGGACTCCTGTGCTATCACCACGTCTGTTCACTGATCTACTTAGAACGGTGTGGATATAACGGTCAACTAGATGAGAGAGGCACGTAGCCTTGGAGACCCCCGGCTCATATTGACATAGGCCACATGATATAGTTAAACTGCCCGGATAGTCAGTCGGTAACTAATCGTACTCCTTTGTATCGGTGAAAGCCTGATCATATAGCCCCTTTGTCCTCTCAGGATGAGCTCTGAACTGAAACACATTCCCGTGTGGAAATTCCACATGGCCGTGTGTCTTCTCTAGATATCTTAGAGAAATTATAGATTCTGCAAAAAAAAAATTTGCAACACTTATAGAGATGCAGAGACTGCCTATGCATTGAAAAACAATCCAGAGAATCATAAATGGTTAAACGACCTATAAACTTCACCAATCACAATTAAGCAAACTAAAATACCAACAATCCATGAGAAAAACACTGCAATAGTATGTAAGGATCAATACATCAACACTAAAGCTCTGATTCATGCAAACACTAAACTAAACCTAAAAAACAATAATGACTTGGGTTGCCTCAAAAGAAGTGTTTGTTTAAAGTCACTAAGCTTGATGTACCTGTCCTTACCTCATGGGGGTTCATAAATGAAGGTTGCCCACTTACCTACAACCTGAAACCATGATGAACACAATTATTTCAAGGTAGAGGGGGAGTTGTCGATTTTGTTACCACACAAGGGTTCGTCACCCTTTCTCCATAAATGCACATCCCCATTAGCATTGGGGCACTTCTTGTGACGTCTCCTTGCTCTTTTCGTCTTTTGAACCATCCTCTTCATGATCCCCACGGTAGGTTGCAACTTGTCCTCTAGACCAAGTTATAAGACTTCTTTATTCTCCACTTCTTGATTTAGTAACCGCTCAAAGAATCCGGACACATTATTTCCTGCACATATTCATCAATTAACTCATCAGTAGTGTCAAGAAAATACAAAGTATTGTCAAAGTCAAGAGAATGTCGCATGGCTTCGGAGAGGCGGTATGTAAACTTGTCATCACCAACACTTAATGTTAACTCCCCACCATCCATTTCAATGAGAGCCTTGGAAGTACGCATGAATGACCTCCCAAGTATCAATGGAACCTTGGCATCATCATCAACATCCAACACCACGAAGTTTACAGGAAATATGTACTTGTTAACTTTAACAAGTACGTCTTCAATTATGCCCCTCAGATGTCAAACTGATCAATCGACCAATTGGAGTGTCATCCGAGTGGGCCTAGACTCTCCCAAGCCTAGATCTAAAAAAATGTATAAGGCATAACGTTGATACTGGCCCCTGAATCTGCCAATGCCTTCTCTTCACCCAAATTGCCAATGTCGCATGGGATGATGAAACTTACGTGGTCTTTCTTCTTGTTCCGCATATTCCGAACATGAAGCATCTAGAATCATAGATGCACTCTCCTCCAACTTCCTCTTGTTGGTCAAGAGGCCCTTCAGAAACTTTGCATAGCGAGGCATTTGAGACAACGCCTCCACAAATGGGATGTTGATGTCTTGAATAGACACAAGAACTTCTTCTATTACTCATCATTTTGGTCGTTCTTCAATCTTAAAGGATAAGGGATTCTTGACTTGTAAGGTTGGGGTGTCACCTCCTTCTCTATGCCTCTCTCCTCAATCTCCACTACCTCCAGTGACTCAACATTTGTTTTCTTATTAGGGAGCCTACTCTCAACTTCATGACCACTTCTAAAAGTGATCACCGTCACATGTTCTCTTGGATTTATCTCTATGTTGCTAGGCAAACTCCCTTGAGGTCTTTCCAAAAGTAACTTCGTAATTTGGCCAACTTGATTGTTCAAGTTGTGCAATGATGTAGTGTGGTTGCGAAGTGTGGGTTCAACAGATTGAAATCTCGTATCCGATGATTGAATAAACTTTGTCAAAGCCTTCTCTAAGCCGGTCATCCGGTTTTCCAACACTGAAACTTTATTCTCCATGTTCGGGGCTTGTTGTTATTGTTGGAAACCGAGTGGTGCCATAGCCTTCTGTTGCCCTTGATTACTCCAAGAAAGGTTTGGGTGGGTCTTCCACCCCGGATTGTGGGTATTGCTATATGGATTTCCTTGACTTCTTATTGCATTGCCTACAAAATCCATCTTTTCCATTGAAGGGGTTCCACCAATAGCAATTCAACAATCAGATGGAGCATGTCCTCCCCCACACCCGGTGCAACTCATCACTGCCGTTAATCTAGAAGAAATTAGAATGTCTAACTTCTTGCTCGATGACTCAACCTGGGTCGCCAATGATGTGACTGCATCGATCTCATGAAGTTCGACTACCTTCTTCTTGTCTCATGTATTCCACTAATAACTGTTTATAGCCATCTCTTCAATGAGCTATTGAGCTTCTTCAGCGGTCTTGCTTCCTAAGGTACCTCTTGCTGTAGCATCAAGTAATAGCTTCGTGCTTGTGTTCAAACCATTGTAGAAAGTGTGGATAATCATCCACTCGTGGAACCCATGCGGAGGACATTTTCGCATTAGATCCTTGAAATCTCATGTCTCGAAAAGAGACTCCAATTCCATTTGCACAAAGGAGAATATTTCATTCCTGAGCTTTGCAGATTTTTTAGAAGGGAAATATCGGGCAAGAAAAGCTTCTATTATCTCCTCCCAAAGAGTGCTCGATGCTCTAGGTAATGATTGTAGCCATTGCTTTGCTCTCCAATTCTAGGAAAATGCGAAGGCCCTCAACTTGATAGCATCATCCGTGACACCATTAATCTTGAGCATGTTGCACACTTCTAAAAAGTTCTCAATATAAATGTTTGGATCCTGATCGGCCAAACCATTAAACTGTGCTGACTACTATAATATCTGGATGAAGCCTGGCTTAAGCTCAAAATTCTGAGCTATAATCTGTGGCCGCATAATACTAGACTGCGTGCCAAGAACTACGGGTCTTGCATAATTTGACAGTGTTCTCTACTGCTCATTCTGTTCTGTCATATTATCAGGCCCTTCACCTTCTATCTTAGCTTGATTAGATTGTTCTTGCACATGTTCTTTTCCCCTTCTATTAATTCTCCTTCCAATATCCGAATCACCTTCAACCAATATCGAAGGGTTACCTCGGGTCATAACCTGGAGCTGCAATCAAAGGAAGAAATAAAAGCAAATCTGAATGATGGAAAAATAAGAAAGTGTGAAATAGAACAAGTGATGAATAACTAAAATATCCAAGTGAAAAATGCGTGCAAAATGCCTATTCCCCAGTAACAGCACTAAAAACTTGATACACCCCTTACGTGTGTGTACTATAAGTGCATGGGTTGTCGAAGTAATAAAGTACCATGGTGAGTGGATAGTCATATCCATAGGGAATAGTTGTTAGGAAGCAAATAGTGATGCTATTTAGCTAAAGAGTGAACTAATTTGTGAGTGAGTGAACAATATCAATACAAATAAAAGTAAAGAAAAGAAGGGAAAGCGCAATAGGAATAAGGAGAGGCAATCGACAAGAAAATGGTATACCTGAACATTGCTCACCCTAGGACTATTGTTTCAAGTGCAAGACTATTAATTATGCCACCTAATTAAAGTTTAATGAGTCCTAGAAATACAAAAACACATAGTCCTAGAAAAGGTATGCTCTTGATGCCTCACATTATGCGGGGTTGCATGAAGATCTAGGGAATCCAAGTGATCAACCTTATTCCCTAATATATAAATCAAACCCTTTGGTCAAGGCGAAAGACCCCTAGTCACAATTAAGGGCAAGCAATAAGGATTACTTCAATACTTCACTCTGTTGCTTGCGCATCTAAGCCCAAGTGGAGTTTGTCTCTTACCACTTTACTCTATCATGACTGCAAAGAACTCTTGGAATGTCGAGGTAGGATAAATCATATCAGAAGGGAAAGGGGACATTCCACTACCTCTCCACTCACTCTCTCGACCCTCTCCAACCTTGCTTTGCCTAATCCTAAAGGCGTGTCACTCATCCACAATAATTATCAAGATAGATTCTCAACCCTAGTGTCACTTTAAGGAAAAATCAAAACAACAAGCATTCAAGGTTGAAACTCAATTAAAACATCAATTGAAGAAGCAAAATAAGAGTCAATGAAACAAAATCATCCTAGGATTTACAAGTCCAAGCACCCACTAGTTGTTTAGTTCTCCATGGAGCTATACAAAATCAACAATGAAATCGAAAGTAAAAGCATGCTATCCATAGATAAGATTACCTTGTAGTCCGTATCGATGGTCTTGTGGAGTTGCCTCGTCTTCTCTAACAGTTCTCTTGTCAAGCCTAGGGCACACCTCGCCAAATCAATGCCGATAAAAGCTCCCCCAATAGCTCTCTTCTAAAGGAATTTGATGTCGAAGGCCGTAAAACTGCTCCAAAAACCTAGGCAAAGCCTCTCCAAACCCTAACCGCGACCGCCTCCAAAGATGGGTGAAAGATGGGAAAAAGATATTTTTAATAACTCTCAAAAAATGGTATTTATAGGGGCTGGAATCGGGCATCCATACAGGCATGTGGAATTTTCACATGGCCTTATGAATTTCCAGAAACTAGCTATAGTACTTCCCAAAATGTTCCCGATTCCACTCTTTTCATAGTGGCCACAATGGAGATCGGCACACACCCACATGTGTTTGAGCACAACTTGTGTCTTCACCTTTGTTAAATCTAAGATCTTCATCAACAGTCACATCCACAATCTACTTTTGCTTCCTTTTCTTATAAAATTATCTCCACAACCCTAAATGTACAAAAGAACACAAATACACATACGTAAACGATAAAATCTGATAAAAGTGATGCTCAATGTAAGAAAAAATACTTCATATTACTTATACACAAGCACTTATCAGTCTCAAAAAGCCACTTCTTCTTCTCCAAAGACTCCTCCGTCGAGCCTAGGGTGCACTTCGTCAAATCAATGCCGTCGAAAACTCCCCCAATACTCTCCTTTGAAGGAAATCGATGTCAAAAGCCATAGAACACTCCAAAATCCCAGCAAAAACCTCTCCAAACCCTAGCCATGCTCTCTCCAGAAGATAGAAAAAGATCCCCTAAAATGACTCTTTGAAGCGGTATTTAAAAGGCAGAAATTGGAATTTTACACGTACTTGTCGAATTTTAACACAGGCGTGTGGATTTCCAGGTTCTTCATCTTCCGCACTATGTGAACAGTAATTTCTATTGTAAGTGTTGAGAGATCCTCTCCGCTGGGGGCTTAGTTGTGATTCATCTAGACCAAAGGGTGTGATCTAGATTTAGGAATAGGATTTATCACTTGTAGTTGATAAGTACTTGTGCATTAGTAACACAAAGTATTTTTTTCTTACATTGAGCATTATTTTTCTCAAATTTTATTACTTATACATGTGTATTTGTGTTGTTTTGTACATTTATGGTTGTGGAGACAATTGTGGAAGAAATGAACCAAAAATTGATCGTGGATGCATTTGTTGACTAAGTCTTGGAGTGAACAAACGTGAAGACACAAGTTGTGCTCAAAGACTTGTGGGTGTGTGCCAACCTCCATTGTGCTCAAGCAATTACGTAATTTGGAAGGGCAGAAGGGCAGTCACACTCATGTGTTCCGACTTGTGTAATGTTCGCGAGATCATTCGTCAATGTGGTTTAGTTGAAGATGCATCACTGTCTACCACATGGATGTGTGGCCATTCATGTGGCCTCGATGAAAAGTGTGGATTCAGGAGTATTTTGGTGAAGTACTGTAGCAGTATTGTAGTAAATCACTGTTGCAAAATCACTGTAATAGTTACTGTTCACAGCTCGCAGGAAATTGACTTCTGGAAATTCACATTAGCGTGTGGAAATTCCATACACCCGTATGGATGCCCGATTCCCACCAATATAAAAGCCACGATTTCAGACATTTTAAAGGATCCTTTTCTCATTTTTTCCCCATCTTTGGAGGCGCTCGCGGCTAGGGTTTGGAGACGCTTTGGTAAAGTTTTTGGAGTGGTTCTACGGCCTTCGATATCGCGTTCCATCAGAAGAGAGTTATTGGGGGGAGCTTTTGTTGGCATCGATTCAGCGAAGTGTGCCCTGGGGTTAACGAGGGAACCTTTGGAGAAGATTAGGCGGCTCCACAAGACCATCGATACGGACCAGAAGGAGGTTTTATATATGGATAGCATGCTCTTTCTTTCGCTTGGATTGTTGAGTGTATATAGCTCCATGGAGTGCTAAACTCCTCGTGGGTGCTTGGACTTGTAAACCCTAGGATGATTTTGTTTCATTGACTTTTTATTATGCTTCGTTAATTGATGTTTTAATTGAGTTCCATCCTTGAATGCTTGTTGTATTGATTTTCTATTAGAGTGAAACTAGGGTTGAGAGTCCATCTTGGTAATCTTTGTGGATGAGTGACACTCCATGAGGGTTAGACAAAGCAAGGTTCGAGAGGGTTAAGAGGGTGAGTCGAGCGGTAGCGGAACATCCCCTTTCCCTTATGATGTGATTTATCCTACCTCCACATTTCAAGAGTTCTTTGTGGTCATGATAGAGTGAAATGCTAAGTAAGAGACAAATTCCGCTATTGGTTAGTTGCCCAAGCAACAGAGTGAAGCGTTGAAGTAATCATTAGTGCTGGGCTTAATTGTTGCTATGGGTCTTTCGCCTCGACCAAATGGTTAGATTTATCACCTTGAATCCCCAGAATCTCATGCAACTCCACACATTGTGAGGCGTTGAGAGTATCCATTTTTACCGGGGCATAGTGTGAGGGTTAGTCACAGTTGACCTTAGGTTTGGGACCGTGTGTCTTAGGATTTTCACGACCCATTAAACATCAATTAGAAGGCATAATGAGAAGTCTTGCACTTGAAACAATAGTCTGAGAATGAGCAATGTATAGGTGCCCCATTTTCTATCGATTATCTCTCCTTATTTCTATTGCGTCTCTATCTTCTTTCTTTTATTATTTTTATTTGCATTGATATTGTTCATATCACTCTTGAATCATCTTCACTATATAGTTAATAGCAATTCTTGTGTTTCCATGCACTATTCCCTGCGGATATGATCACCCACTCACTAGGGTACTTTATTACTTAGACAACCCGTGCACTTGCGGTACACACATGCATGGGGCGTGTCAAGTTTTTGGCGCGGTTGCCGGTTAATATTCATTTTGGAAGTATTTTGTACTTTGCTATTTTAGCTATTCATCACTTGTTTTGTTTCACACTTTCTTATTCTCTCATCATTCTGATTTATTTTTTTTCTTTCTTTGGTTGTAGCTCCAGGTTATGACCCAAGGCAACCCTTCGACATTGGTTGAAGGTGATTCTGACATTGGAAGGAGAATTCATAGAAGGGGAAAAGAACATGTGCAAGAACAGTCTAATTAAGCTGAGATAGAATGTGAAGGATCTGATAATACGATAGAACAGAATAAGCAATGGAGGACACTTTCAAATTATGCAAGACCCACAGTTCTTGGCACGCAGTCTAGTATTGTGCGACCACCGATTATAGCTCAGAGTTTTGAGCTTAAGACAGTCTTCATCCAGATGTTACAGCAGTCATTATAGTTTAATGGTTTGGCCAATGAGGATCCAAACAATCATATTGAGAACTTTTTAGAAGTGTGCGACATGCTCAAGATTAATGGTGTCACGAATGATCCTATCAAGTTGAGGGCCTTCCCATTTTTCTTGAGAGGGAGAGCAAAGCAATGGCTACATTCATTACCTAGAGCGTCAATCACTACATGGTAGAGATGGTAGAAGCTTTTCTTCCCCGATATTTTGTGCATATGGAATTGGGGTATGTTTTTGAGACATGGGACAGGTTCTGAAGCTCCAGCGGAAATGTACTCAACATGGGTTCCCTGAGTGTATGATTATTCAAACTTTCTATGGTGGTTTGAACCCAAGCACGAAGCAGTTACTTGATGCTGCAGCAGGAGGTGCCTTAGGAAGCAAGACCCCCGATGAATCTGACATCTCATCAAAGAAATAGCTATGAACAGTTATCAGTGGAACACATAGGACAGAAAGAAGGTAGCCGGACTTCATGACATCATTAGCGGCCTAGGTTGAGTCATTGAGCAGGAAGTTAGACACTCTAACTTCTCCTAGAGTGGTGGCCACGATGAGCTAAACTAGGTGTGGAAGAGGACATGCGCCATCTGATTGCCCTATTTTGATTGGTGGTACTACTTTCATGGAACAGGTTGATTTTGTAAAAATGCAATGAGAGGTCAAAGAAATCCGTATAGCAATACATGCAATCCGGGGTGGAGGAGCCACCCAAATCTTTCGTGGAGTAATTCAGGGTAACAGAAGACTATAGCACCACCGGATTTTTAACTACAACAACAAGCCCCGAACATGGAGAATAGAGTTTCAAGGTTGTAAAACCAGATAACTGACTTAGAGAATTCTTTGACCAAGTTCATTCAATTGTCGGATACAAGATTTCAATCAATTGAAGCCACACTTCGCAACCACACCGCTTCATTGCACAACTTGGAGAACCAAGTGGGACAAATTGTAAAGTTACTCTTAGAAAGACCTTAAGGGAGTTTGCCTAGCAACATGGAGACCAATCCAAGAGAGCATGTGAAGTCAATCACTTTGAGAAGTGGTCGTGAAGTTGAGAGATGACTCCCTAGTGAGAAGACCAATGTTGAGCTGCCCGAGATCTTGGAGGTTGAGGAGAGAACCAAAGAGAAGGAAGTGGCACCTCCACCATACAAGCCAAGAATACCCTATCCTTCAAGATTGAAGAACAACCAAAATGATTAGCAATACAAGAAGTTCTTGGGACTATTCAAGCAGTTGCACATCACATTCCATTTATAGCGGCGTTGTCTCAAATGCCTCGCTATGCAAAGTTTCTCATGAACCTCTTGACCAACAAGAGGAAGTTGGAGGAGAGTGCATCTGTGATTTTAGATGCCTCTTGTTTTGCTGTGTTGCAAAAGAATATGCCGAACAAGAACAAGGATCCCGGAAGCTTTATTATTCTGTGCAACATTGGTAATTTGGGGAAGAAAACCCATTGGCGGATTAAGGGGCTAGCATCAACATCATGCCTAATACTTTCTTTCAGAAGTTAGGCTTGGGAGAGCCTAGACCCATTCGGATAACACTTCAATTGGTTGATTTAACAGTTAGACATCCGAGGGACATCATTGAAGACGTACTTGTGAAAGTTGACGAGTACATATTTCCTGTGGACTTTGTGGTGTCGGATGTTGATGAGGATGCAGAGGTTCCATTGATACTTGGGATGTCATTCTTGCCCACTTCCAAGGCTTTCATTGACATGGACGGTGGGGAGTTGACATTACGAGTTGGTGATGACAAGTTGGCATAACGCCTCGCCGAAGCCATGCGACATTCTTTTGATTTTGATAATACATTGTATTTTCTCGACATTACTGATGAGCTAATTGAAGAATATGTGTAGGAAATGATGTGTCTAGACCCGTTTGAGGGCTTGCTAGATCAAGAGATGGAGAATGAAGAAGTTTTGACACTTGGTCTAGAGGAAAAGGTGCAACCTACCCCGGGGATCATGAAGATGATGGTCCAAAAGATGAAGCGAACAAGGAGACATCACAAGAAGCGACCCAAGGCTAATGGGGATGTTCAAGCACGGATTAACTGTGACGGACCCTTGAGTGGCAACATGGACGACAACTCTCCCTCTACCTTGAAACAATTATGTGCATCATGCTTTTAGGTTGTAGGTAAGAGGGCAACCTTCATTAATGAGCCCCCGTGAGGTATGGTTAGGTATGTCAAGCTTAGTGACGTTAAATAAGCACTTTTTGGGAGGCAACCCAAGTCTTTATTGTTTTTCTCAGTTTTAGTTTAGTACTTGCATGAATAAGAGCTTGAGTGTTGGAGTCTTGATCTTTTACATGCTATTGCCGTGTTTTACTCATGGATTGTTGGTGTTTTAGTTTGCTTAATTGTGATTGGTGAAGTTTCTTGGTCATTTGAGTATGTTTTCCATGATTCTCTGGTCAGTTCTTTATCGTATTTGCAGTCTCTGTGCGTGTATAAGTGTGCAGAAATTTTCTACAGAGTTTGCAATTTTTTCTAAGTCATCTAGAGAAGACACACGAGCGTGTGTTTTCGTTCAGAGCTCATCTCGAGAGGACAAAGGAATGTGTGAATGCCCCTGTGAATAGCCTTGTGACGGTCACACGCCCGTGGGTAATTTCCACATGGGCGTGTGGATCTTTGCAGAGTTCTCAGACTCCATCCCAAGAAGACACAGGGGCATTTGAATGCCCCTGTAGATAACCCTGTGAACAACACACGGGTGTGGGTAATTTCCACACGCCCGTGTGAAACTCGGCAGAGACTTTTCCTCCATCCCGAAGCACAAAGGGGCGTCTGAGTGCCCCTGTGAGTACCCCTGTGAGCAT
This sequence comes from Dioscorea cayenensis subsp. rotundata, assembly GCF_009730915.1. Classification (NCBI taxonomy): domain Eukaryota; kingdom Viridiplantae; phylum Streptophyta; class Magnoliopsida; order Dioscoreales; family Dioscoreaceae; genus Dioscorea; species Dioscorea cayenensis. Next base: position 16,963,751 of record NC_052489.1, read on the forward strand.
CCACACACCCGTGTGGAATTTTCACAGGGATGTGTGGAACACTTAAGCCAATTCTCGGGAGGACAGAGAGCACACAAGGGTGTGTGGGTGCCCCTGTGGGTTGGGCACACTTAGCCAATTCTCTGAAAAAGTCTTTCAGAGGCAACTTAAGCTATCCCAAAAGAACACAGGGGCGTATATCTTCCCTTGTGAAGCTCACCTGTGGAGTCACACGGGCATGGGTAGTTTCCACACGCCCGAGTGGATGCATAGAACGCCAAGAGGTGCGGCTTTCCTTTTAAATCTACTCGCGCCCCTTCATTCTTTCACTCCCAAACACTCAGAGAAGACTTTATCTTGCTTTCCTGACTTTGTTGCCATTTATTGGAGGGGATTTTAGGGTGTTTTCCTGCCATTTTTAAGGTTTTCTATTCCCATTTCGTCAGTAAGCCCTCTTTTTCTTTTTATTAGCTGCTCTTGATTGATTTTACTTAAATTGATGAATGCTGCTTCGATTTCATTATTAAATAGGTGGTGCATGTTTTAGAGTAATTTTAGAATGAATTTGTGATGTATTTATGGGATTTTTGCATAGTGGCTGTGCGGCTTTAACGCCCCGAAGAACCACACGAGTGTGTGGAATTTCCACATAACAGTGTGGATTTCTGCAGTATTGATTTCTTGAGTTTATTTGATCGATTCTTTTTCAATTCATGCAGATATGGCTCCTTGGACCAAGAAAGTGGCCGGCAAGTGTCCACGAGAGTCTTCTCTCGTGCCGGAGCAGTAGGAATTTACGATCCCCCAACACCAGGTTCGGTTTGAGCGTCTATCGAAGCTCAAGTTCGGGCAATCACATTTTCCCGGACTTGAATTCACTAAGAGAGATCCAAAGAGAAGATGAGGTGGCTGAGGAAGTTGATGAACTCATCTCAGTCGGTAGCTAGAGGAGATTATTGTCTATACGGTAGCCCTGGGTGATAGGTAAGGGGTGTTGAGCCGTCAGAAGCTATTGTACTTGTACTCGATGGTGCAAAGTAAGCTGATTCACCTTGGGCACATTGTAGCAGAGTACCTGAGGCACCAGGGGGTAATATATGAGAGTCGGCGTCCTCTTCTTAGGCCACTATATTATTAGACTCATCATAGGGATGGGTCTTCTGGACACCATTCAAGGGACTGAGAAGACGATTGTACCATCTCCCCTCGGTATAGATACCACGTGTTTGATGGGCATGATGAGGAGATATAGGCCGAGCGTATATGTGATGATCATTCCCCCCGCCGTCAGAGACAGCCGAGGGAGAGGGAGATGCCGGAGAAGGCTCTCAATCTACTCTTGAGCCGCAGTAGGAGCCGATAGAGACCGAGGTACCCTCCGCGGCACAAAGCTACCTCTACTGCACATTTTCTCTTCTACTTGAGCCCATGATCATTTTGAGAGGCTCGAGAGTGTGGTGTGGGTGTTACAGATAGATCTGGCAGATGTTCATGTGACACAGGCCGTGAACTACACCGAGGTGATGGCACATCTAGACAGTGTACAGCAGTTACTTGAGAGAGACATGAACTCGCTGTTTATTATGAGACCTCGAGCTACACCTGCTTCTGCAGCATCTCCTATGCCTCCATCACCACCATCAGCATTAGTTGATCTAACAGTACCAGCAGAGCCAGCTGTTGACACCGACGCTTGAGGCGTCCTTATTCTTAATTGCTTTTATTTTTAGTATTTTCTTTCTCCATTTATTTTGGACTTGTACTACTCAGAAAGGATTCTCTTTTTGAGTTTATCTTGTATTTTCAGTTTTTTCAAGTTGTATTTCATTTTCATATCTTTATAGACTCGAGTTTATTTTGTTTTTGTTGAGCTTCACTGAACCACCTTGTGTATACGTGCAGATGGTCTTTTGAGTCTGGAATTTGAGGAATAGTTATGGACACGGTCAATGTGGCATTCACATGGCTGTGTGTGCTCTACAACCGATTGGAACTCAACTCTCAATGAAATTAGCTCTATTAAATGTCCCATTAGGAGTTCAGGGGAGTATTGTTTCAATTTCCCATCTCCACACGTGTTGATTGCTTTATATATTTTATTATGCTTGCATGCGTACATTGAGAGCAATGTACATTTTAAGTGTGGGGAAAAGTTCACATTACACATGTTCTTTCCTTATGCTTCATTATTCATGCTCATGTAGCCAATGGCAGCTCACCTTAGATGCATTATTTGTATTCTTGAGTTTAGGAGGACTTTTTAATGTTGAATTTTCTCATGCTCTAGTTTTACTTGAATTCTTAGGAATTTTTGCCAGATTGACACTTGTTGCACTACTCACTCATTAAACCTTGTGGAAACTCAAGTTCAATGTTTAAGGGACTGTTTTAGTTTGTTTCTTGTTTTAATTTCGTTGAAAAAAATAGTATATGTGTGTTTAGTTTTGCATTGGGGGATGGAAAGAGCTACTGCCAATAAAGTATTAAGCTACTCTCATAAGTTGGATATCAGTTATGCCCTAATGAGAGAAATAGCTATCTCATGGGATGAGTGAAAGCTACTACCCAGGTGGAAAGAGCTACCACCTCGCAAGTGTGAAAGCCACCTTAGCGGCCGCTTAGGAAAGGGCTACCTTAGAGGATGTGTGAACCTACTACCTTTTGTTTCCTTTTTGTAAATAAATAAATCCCTCTTACTTAGAGCTTTGAGAAGTATACGTTGGGTTGACTTGAGTGAATTTATACACACTTACAAGATATTGGGTTGTTGTCCTTTTTTATTCAAGTTTTAGCTAGAGCATTGACTTTTCTTATTCGGTGTTAAAATTTTCCTTACTTGTAGAATGCTTCCCTTGTATTGTTTTGGTGAACCTAAGACCAAGTACTTTGACACGTCCGAATATGCGTGTAAAAGGCAAGTGCACGGGTGTCGAAGTAATAATTACCCGGTGAGTCGGGTAGTCGAATCCACAGGGAACAGGGATACTAGTACTAACTTCTTCTTTTCTTTCAAGCCTAATAATAAATGGAAATGTATGGTGATCTAATGTGCGAAGAAATGAATACCGGAGACAAATATGCAAGAGTGAAATGAAGGAAGAATCTCAATCAATAAAGATAAGGTATCCGGGCAATACTCCCCCTAGGATCTAACATGAAGTTCAAGATTCGCTAAATGCTTCTAAGCTGAGTCTAATGAGTTGAGGCAATCCAAGAACAACCGGCCCTTGCCTCCAAGCCAGCGGTACTAGTCCCCTACAAGGTCCCGGTGGAGAAATCGCTCAATCTCAACACCTTGCACCCCATATGACCGCGATACGCTCTAGGGACACCTAAGAGTGAAACCGATTCCTAAAGATAGATCCAACCCTAATTCCCGGCGAAGGATCCCTAACCCCCTAAAAGGTTCCGGCGGAGAAATCTCTCAATCTCACGCCTCACACCAAATATGGTTGCATAGAGTTTAGGGAATACGGAGATAGGAAACACTCAATCGGAAGGAAAAGGGGACACTCCACTATCTCATGACTCATCTCTCAACTCTTTTTAACCTTGAAGTTCTAACTCTAATGGAGACCTCTCTCTCATTAGAGTGATAAATCATGCATACAAATCATGCATGCAAGCAATGGGAACACAAGATTAAAACTCAAATCAACTCGGATTAACTAGAAACATAAAGCAAATCAATACAAAAGAATAGATCCTAGGGTTCACATGCCCAAATAACTACTAGGGTTTAGCCCTCCATGGGGCAAGTTACAAAACAATGATTAATACAATGAAAAGCAACAAAAACCATAGAGAAAACCCCCTTGGATTCGTGATGATTGGCCTTGATGGGTAGTTCAATGTCTTGAAGGATTCCTCTACGAAGCTAGGTCGCCGGTGGCTTCCCAAATGCTATGACGGCGAAGGAAACTATCAAAGTTGTTGAAGAACACCCTCCAAATCGGCAAAGATCTCCTCTCCAAACCCTAGCCGTCTCACCTCTCAAGAGCCGCACAAAAAAATGAGAAAGAATAGGGTAAAACGGCTATTTATAGGCCTTAGACCGCGTCTGTCAGGTGCCCCCATGCGCCCATGTGGATTTTCCACGCGCCCGCGTGGGCTGCAGTAATTTCCACGCTGGCGCGTAAACAGTAATTTTGCTACAGTGATGAGTAATGATACAACAAGATTTCTACAGTGTTTTGCTACATTACTTTGTTAGTGTTTTACTACAGTACTTTTCACAAAACGCGGTCCAAATACTTTTCTCTTGAGGCCACATATCCTGGCACATGTCCATGTGGTAGGCTATAAGACTTTTCTTCATCGACGTATCTTTGAGAGGTCGTGCAATTTTCACAAAAAGAACATGAAGATGTGGCTGCCTTTGTGCCCTTCCAACTAGTGAATTGACTTGAATCCTCTTGGAAGTTGGCACACATCTCCACGTTCATGAACTCCTCTCGTGTCTTGGTCCTTGAGTTGAACAGGAACTCCCAACATTATGTCTTTATAGCCTATCTTTGCCTCTTTTTTACTCTTCAAGGCATTCACAACCTATATGCATGAAAGAACACCAAATACACAATATGAGACATAAGCCATGATAAAAATGATGCTCAATGCATGTAAAACATATATAAAAATATGCTTACTCAAGCACTTATCATACTTTCAATTTTCCTTCGTATATGCTTTAATGTTTAATTTTTCTTGAGGACAAACAAAAGCTTAAGTATGGGGGAGTTTGATAAGTGCTTGTACATTAGTAGTATGACGTATTCTTTTCTTACATTGAGCATTACTTTTCTCAGATTTTATCGTTTATGCATGTGTATTTGTGTTCTTTTGTGCATTTAGGGTTGTGGAGACAATAGTGGAAGAATTGAACCAAAAGTAGATCATGGATGCATTTGTTGATGAAGTCTTGGAGTGAACAAATGTGAAGACACAGTTGTGCTCAAAGACATGTGGGTGTGTGCCAAGCTCTATCGTGCTCAAGTGATTACACAATTTGGAGGAGCACAATCGCAGTACTGTAGCAGTTACTGTTCTCAGCTCGTTGGAAATCGATTTCTGGAAATTAACACGAGCGTGTGGAAATTCCACACACCTGTGTAGATGCCCGATTTCTGCCCCTATAAAAGCTGCGATTTTAGACGTTTTAAAAATCCTTTTCTCATTTTTTTAACATCTTTGGAGACGCTCACGACTAGGGTTTGGAGAGGCTTTGGGTCTTTGGATTGGTTCTAGGGCCTTTGACATCGCGTTCTTCGGAAGAGAGTTATTGGCAGAGCTTTCGTCGGCATCGATTCGGCAAGGTGTGCCCAGGCTTGACGAGGGAACCTTTGGAGAAGACGAGGTGGCTCCACAAGACCATCGATATGGACTAGAAGGAGGTTTTATCTATGGATAGCATGCTCTTACTTTTGTTTCATTGTTAAGTGTATATAGCTCTATGGAGAGCTAAACTCCTCGTGGGTGCTTAAACTTGCAAACCCTAGGATGATTTTGTTTCATTGACTTTTATTATGCTTCATTAATTGATGATTTAATTGAGTTCCATACTTGAATGCTAGTTGTATTGATTTTCCCTTAGACTGACACTTGGATTGAGAGTCCATCTTGGTAATCCTTGTGGATGAGTGACACACTATGACTATTAGACAAAGCAAGGTTGGAGATGGTCGAGAGGGTGAGTCGAGAGATAGCGGAATGTCCACTTTCTCTTTCGATGTGATTTAACTTACGCGTTCCAAGAGTTCTTTGCGGTCATGATAGAGTGAAGTGCTAAGAGACAAACTCCGCTGGGGCTTAGTTGCGCAAGCAAAAGAGTGAAGCGTTGAAGTAATCCTTGGTGCTAGGGCTTAATTGTGCCTAAGGTTCTTTCGCCTAGACCAAAGGGTTAGATCTATACTAGAAAATATGGTTTATCACTTGGAGTCCCCAGAATCTCATGCAACTCCACACAGTGTGAGGCATCGAGAGTAACTATTTCTGCCGAGGCATAGTGTGAGGGTTAGTCACGGTTGACCTTAGGTTTGGGACCGTGTGTCTTAGGATTTTCATGACTCATTAGACATCAGTTAGGAGGCATAATGAGAAGTTTTACACTTGAAACAATAGTCTGAGGGTGAGCAATGTCCAGGTGCCCTATTTTCTATCAATTGCCTCTCCTTATTTCTATTGCGTCTCTTTCTTCTTTCTTTTATAATTTTTATTTTCACTATTGAATCATCTTCACTATAGTTAAATAGCAATTCTTGTGTTTCTAAGCACTATTCTCTATGGATACGACTACCCACTCACCAAGTTACTTTATTACTTCGACAACCCGTGCACTTGCGGTACACATACACAAGGGGTGTGTCATTAGTCCCTAGAACCCCAACCAGTTCCATGCAGTGTGAGGTGTTAGAGCCTTCTTTTCCGCTGGGGCATACGTAGAGGGCTAGTCACTGTTGACCTTGTATTTGGGACATATGCTTTTAGATTTCCATGACTCTTTAAATCTCAATTAGGGAAGCATAGTGTTAATCTTGCACTTGAAATAATAGTTCTAGCGGGAGCATTGTCTGAGTACCCCGCTTTATCATTGATTGCCTCTTCCTTTTATACTCTTTACTCATTTTCTTGCCTTCTATTAATATCTTGAACATAATCACTAATTAATTATAACTCTAGCTAATTAGAAATACTACTTTTTTTGAGACTCTATCCCCTGTGGATTCATCTACCCCACACTTGGATACTTTATAACTGCGATACCCCTGCACTTGAGGTAGACACACGGAAGGTGTGTCATTTGTGTAGATGCTTGTATAATACTTGGCGTGTGTGGATTACCATAGTTATGATTACCTTGTATGGTCACAAAACTTGGCATGTATAAAGTCCGTAGTTATACTTGCAGAACTTGGTGCATTTGATAGCCATAGATGTAACATTGCTTCTAAGCACACATAAAGATCTTAGAATGCACCTTGGCAGGCATTAGACTCAAGTCAATCTCTTAGGTATTTAATTATCAACCAAGGGCATTGTCCTTTTGCTATCGACACTCAACCCTAGTCTACTTAGTTCTTCCATCCCTTTGTTTTATTTCCATAGTAGTTAATTTCTTCATCACCTTTGCAGTTAACTAGACATTAGAGGATCAACTAGTACTAGAAGTCTAGTCTCTATGGTTTGACAGCTCTACCCCCCTAGTGGGGTACCACTTTATTACTGGTAATGATCTGTGTACTTACGTAGAGTTCATCAGTAAACAGTTGATTCCTCAACAAATAAATTCACCCAAACTCCGTATATACCATGTGTGTGTGTGTGTGTGTGTGTTCACCCTTGGAATGTGCCGCATGTTCCTTGAAAGAAGAAATCTAGCTCAACAGACCTTATTTTCACAAAAAGTAAGTTGATAGTAGCTTCATACTCCTTAGAGGTATCCTTTTCCCTCGGTAGGTCATCAAGTAAGCATCGGTAATGCCCAAGATCCAACTACTCAACGGTGGGTTTAACACTTCAAAAGGAGATAGCTCTTTCTACCATCTTTTGCACAAACTATTTTCAAAACATCAGTAGGCCATTCATTTGAATCAGACATTCCTATAACTAAAATGAAAATCAAGTTCTTTGACACCTGTTTTTTCAAATAACACAAGAAGGAATTGGTCCACAAGCTACAAGCCTCCCTAGGAGACAAGTATACCCAGAACTAGAGTGAAGAGTGAACTAAAAAGGGTTTCCGAAGCACGGGTGAATCACCAATTAAAACAACAAAGTACACTAACTCCAATGTCACCCTTAGTCCTATAAATCACTAACATGTCATAGATTCTCCTAAGTCATACATCATTACAATGAACATAAAGATAACCCTCTCTCACACTCAAAATTTACATTGTCCTCTGATAAGTGCTTGAGTAGATATATTTCTCTATATGTTTTACATACATTGAGCATCATTTTTACCATAGTTTATGTCTCATAAAGTGTATTTGGTGTTCCCTTGTGCAAATAGGTTGTGAATGCCTTGAAAGAAGAAAAGGAAGCAAAGATAGGTTATAAAGGCACATTTTGGGAGTTTTGTACAATATAAGGATCAAGTCACAAGAGGAGCTCATGTACATGGGGTGTGTGCCAACTTTCAAGAGAATTCAAGCTAAATTATGAGTTGGAAGGGTACAAAGGTAATCACACTACTATGTCCCCACTTGTGTAAAGAAGTAAATAACTTTCCCAATGATGTATAGATGATGAGAAGCCTTATAACCTACCATGCAGACATGTCCCTATTCATGTGGCCTCAAGAGAAGAGTGTGAAGCCTTGTTATAAAGAGTACTATAGCAAAACCACTGTTCATAGGATCATGTGAATTTTCCATGCGGTTGCGGGGGCGGGAGCGGTTGGGAGGTGGGGGGATTCCAGCCCACACGGTCCTTTGGAGACACATGACAGACCTGGTTTCTTTGGAGACATTTAGCTAGCGTTTGAAAGGCAAACTCTGGCTAAGGTTTTGTGCAGAGGTCTTGGGGGCGTTCTTCACCAACTTTGATAGATCTTTTTTTTGTCATAGCATCAAGGGATCGTTCGACAACCGAGCTTCAGAGAGGGATCCAGGAAGACGTTGAGTGACCCATCAAGGCCATCATCACGAATTCAAGGGGGTTTTATTCCATAGTTTTCATTGCTCTTCATTGCACTATTATTTGCTTTGTAATTTGTCCCATGAAGGGCTAAACCCTAGTAGGTATTTGAGCATGTGAACGCAAGGATCTTATCTTTGAATTGATTTACTTTTGTGTTTTCTATTAAATCTGAGTTTAATTGAGTTTCAATCTTGTTTTCTTATTGCTTGCATGTCGTATTAATCCTTGTGATTGATTTGTATTGCATGATATGTTACCTTGGTTAGAGAGAGGTCTCCATTAGGGTTAGAACTCCAAGATTGAAGAGGGTTGAGAGGGTGAGTCATGAGATAGTGGAGTGTCCCCTTTCCTCAACGATGAGTGCATCCTATTTCTGTATTGCCTAAGCTTTATGCAACCATATTTGGTGTGAGGCGTGAGATTGAGAGATTTTTCCACTGGGACCTTGTAGGGATTAGGGATCTTTCATCTAGAAGTAGGGTTAAGTCTATCCTTAGGAATCGGGTGCACTCTTAGGTGTCCCTAGAGTTTATTGTGGTCATATGTGGTGTGAAGTGTTGAGATTAAGTGATTTCTCCACCGGGACCTCATAGAGGATTAGTGTCGGTGGCCTGGAGGCAAGGACAGATTGTTCTTGGATTACCTCGACTCGTGTAACTCATGTTAGAAATATATGGTAAATCGTGCGCTTTATGTTAGATCATAAGGGAGTATTGCCTGGGTACCTCATCTTTATTGATTGAGACTTCACTTATTTTGACTATTCCTTCCTTGCTTGCAATATTCATATTCTTGCAATTGAGTTCATTTTATCATAATCTTGATTCTGATTAGATAATTGAGAAGTACCTACTACTAATACTTTCGTTCCATGTGGATTCGACTACCCGACTCATTGGGTACTTTATTACTTTGACACTTGTGCACTTGCGGTACATATACGCAAATTGGTGTGTCATCCTCAATGTTCACCATGTAAACACACAATTATAGGGAAGAAAACAATAATGAAAATTGAGGAGAGTTATAAGAGCTTCCTAGGACACGGGAAGTGATGATGATTGTCTCAAGGTGTTCAGCTCAAAATTCCAAATATGGCTTACATCCTGTAAATAAAGAAGGGTACAATGTGAGGCTCAAAAGAAAAATAAAATAAAGTAAAATAAAGTACTAAATTGAAAATAGAAAATAATATGATAAATAGTTTAATAGTGGACTCCCCTTACTAACTATACCACAAATACAAGTCCAAAATGAAACTAAAACATTAAGTCCAAGACTAGAAATAAGAACGTAAATGATGAAAGGGTGAATGCTGCTCAGTCGGACTTGGAGTCTGCTGCATCAAGGTTATTAGCACTAGAAGTATCAGCATTAGCATCTGGCTTATCTCAGGATGTAGGTGATCCTTCCTTGCTCCCAGAATCATCTTCACTCTTGGAATCAGATGACTCCGACCCCTCTGACTCCAAATCAGTAGTGTCGATCACCGATAATGTGGTGTGGGGGGATGGAGGAGCTGGTGGAGGAGATAATTGGACCTCGAGATGTGTAGCAATTCTCATTATACTCCGTCTAAGCCACTGCCGCTAAAGTGATGAACTCGTCGATTCTTCAACATGGCTGGTGGAGGATTGAGTCTATGGTGTCGATGGGGAGCAAGGAGTTGGAGGAGATGATGGAGGAACTGGCTCAGTAGTGGAGTGGGAGTAAGAGTAGGAGTTACATGATATCTTGTCCCGTAGGTAGTTTGGATCGGCTGGACCATCCTTATAGCTCGGAGGGTGTCAAGAGTGATTAAGATTTTACCATCCTCAATCCTCATACCGTGGGTCCCTGCTCGAAGTCCCATATCCTGGATGAGTCGGGAGATGTAAGGGCCAGCAAATATGACTTCAATACTAGGATCAGCCGCCTGATGATGCATAGCGTGGGTGGCTTTATGTCCAAGTTGAAGGTGGAACCATCGACCATAGTGAGAAGGTACTCCGAATCCCTCCACCTTACCAATTGATAAACGCCTAAATGTATGTATTTTATACATATACGTTTGTGACTATTTATCTGTATTTGGATGAATCGATACCCTTTGTGTGGTTTAATCATTTTAATTTCTGTTATAGGGTTAGAAGAAGCCTAGGTGAGCCCAAGAACGCATTCGTGAAGAAATCTACACCAAAAATGGTGTTTTACTGCCTCAAGCACTATAGCAGTACTGTAGCAAACACTATAGCTCAACAGGATAAAGAATATGCGAAGTATTCGGTTTTGTTAATGGGTAACCTAATGGCCGTGAAGACGCACGCAAGCAGCTGAAGAAACTTCAGCAATGTAGTAATTTTACTTCAGCATTTTACTGTAGTACTTTATGAAAATTTCGACAGAAATGCCAAGTCTCTCACAGGCATTTTCACGCTTGTAAACTAGACCGTGAAGCCATCCTGAGAGGGGTTTTAAAAGGAGTCTTAAGGCATTTTACACCACTCTTCTTCCCTCTCTTTGAGCCCTTGATAAGTGCTTATGTATGAGTATTACTAAGTATAATTTTGTTGCATTGAGCATCAACTTTTATCAGATTTTATGGCTCATTCATGTGTATTTGTGTTTTTGTGTATTTAGGGTTGTGGAGATAAGTTTAGAAGAAAAGAAGCAAAAATTGATCATGGATGCAATTGTTGAGGAAACTCTTGGACCGAAAAAGGATCAAGGTATAAGTTCTGCTCATAGATATGTGGGCGTGTGCCAACCTCTAAAATGCTCAAGTGAATACACAAATTGGAGGGGCACAAAGGTAGTCACACTCATATGTTCCGACTTGTGTAATGTTGTCAAGAGCTCCAATGTGTTCGAAAGTGAAGATGCAAAATGATCTACTGTATGGATGTGTGCCCAATCATGCAGCCTCGATAGTTAGTATTCATAGCAGCAAGAAAATTGAAGCTTGGAAATCCACACGCCTTTGTGGAAATTCCACAGGGGTGCGTGGATGCCCGAATTTAGCCCTTTAAATACCACTTTGAGAGTTTAATTAGGAGATATTCTTCCTATCTTTTGCCTATCTTTTGGGGAGAGTGTGGCTAGGGTTTGGAGATGTTTTTGCTGGGATTTTGGAGCTTTCCTATGGTATTCAACATCGATTTCCTTTGGAGGAAAGTTATTGGGGGAGCTTCCGACGGCTTGGATTTGGGGGTGTGCCCTAGGCTTGATGAAGGAGTCTTTGGAGAAGACGAGGAGGATCTTGAAGACCATCGACACGGACAACAAGGGGATTATCTCTATGGATTGCTTGCACTTACTTTTGATTTCATTTTTGACCTTATATTGCTCCATGGAGAGTTAAACCCCTAGTGGGTGCTTGGACTTGTAAACCTTAGGATGATTTTGTTTCACTGACTTCTATTATGCTACTTTAATTAATGTTTTAATTGAGTTTGAATCTTGTGTGCTTATTGATTTGATTTTCCCTTAGAGTGACACTAGGCTTGAGAATCTATCTAGGTAACCCTTTGAAGGGGTGACAACTTCACTTGTGTTAGACTTAGCAAGATTGAAGAGAGTTGAGAGGGTGAGTCGAGAGGTATAGGAACGCCCCTTTTCCCCTCCAACATGATTTATCCTACCTCCATGTTCCAAGAGTTCTTTGCGATCATAATAGAGTGAAGTTTTAAGAGTAGGGATGGCAACAGGTAGGGTATGGGTAGGGTATGCCAAAACCCTTACCCGTAACCCCTACCCCATACCCGTACCCTTCAGAGTAAAAAAAAATCATACCCTTACCCTTACCCGCAGGGTACCCGCTTACCCGTTGTTCAAATTATCGAATTAAATTTAAATAATAATAAAAATAAATTAATTATACATTATATTACAATCTTTAAACACATGTCCATAAATTCAAAATTACAAGTTGATATATATTTGTTTATCTTAAATTATATAATCACATAAAAATGATGTCTATTTAGGACTCAATGGTAACTCTATCTTTTGTTTTATTCATGTTTAACCATCTTGGTTTTTGTTTAAAATTTTTTCATATATCTATTATTTATATTGTATATAGCTTCAAATTTTATAAATATCTAGTAAGATTTTGAATATTAAAAACATTATAAGTAATTCTCATAAGTTATATCCAATTGATTTTTTATTAGTATCAGGATGTTCTTATAATTTATAGAATAAATTATTATAACATTATTTTTTATATTTGTTTATTTTTTAATTTAATTATGATTCTTAATATATATATCTAAAATTCAATTTTGATAATATTATCAAACATAAATATAGAAATTAAATAAAATTTAAAATAATATATTAAGAGAAAATTTGAAGTATTATTTTCAAATTAATCACCATGAAAATAGATATTGAGTAAATTGTGAGTAAATGTTTAGTTTAAATAAAAAATTATATATAAAAAAATTATATATATATATATATATATGAGAGGGTAAGGGTACGGGTACGGGTTTTACCCGTACCCTCTTCAACGGGTAAGGGTAAGGGTATGGGTATGGGTAGGGTAGGGGCATACACTTACCCGACCCGTACCCGCTCAAAAACTAACGGGTAATACCCTTACCCGTACCCGTACCCAGTCAAAGAGGGTATTACCCGGTCAAAGAGACCTTCTTTAGTTGCGAGAGTGACAGAGTGAAGTGTTGAGTTATCCTTACTTCTGGGGGTTAATTGTGGTTAGGGATCTTTCCCCTGGACCTAAGGATTAGATCTAAGCTAGGGAATAGGGTTTATCACTTGGAGTTCCTAGAACTATAAGTAATCCCACACAGTATAAGGCGTTGAGAGTATCCCTTTCCGCGGGGGTATAGTGTAGAAGGTAAGTCATGAATGACTTTAGGTTTGGGACCTTGTGTCTTTTGATTTCCACGACTAATTAAAATTCAATTAGGAGGCAAAATATTGGTCTTGCACTTGAAACAATGTCCTAGGGTGAGCATTGTCCAAGTACCCCATTTTACCATCAATTACCTCTATTTATTCCTCTTGCTTTCTCTTTTATATTTTAATTTTATTTGCATTAATATTCTGAATTAACATCACAAATTGGTTTTCATTCTAGCTAATTAGCAAAATTTCTTGTTTTTGAACATCTATTCCCTGTGGATTCGACTACCCACTCACTGGGGTATTTTATTATTTCGACGACTTGTGTACTCACACACGCAAGGGGTGTGTCAGCTCTTAACTCCATTTTTAAGATCTAAGCTGAAGGAAAGTGGACAAAAACATTTTTCAAGAGGAAATAGATCGGAGAAGCATAATCTACCATGATCCACCCTTGATCTGACTTGTAGAATCTTGAAGACGATGAGGGAAGCTGCCACCATTGCATCCTGATAAGTGCTTAAGTAGACATATTTTGTTATATGTTTTACATGCATTGAGCATCATTTTCACCATAGTTTATGTCTTATATAGTGTATTTGGTGTTCTTTTGTGTAATTACGTTGTGAATGTCTTGAAAGGAGAAAAAGAAGCAAAGATAAACTATAAAGACACATTTTGTGAGTTCTTGTTCAATTTAAGGATCAAGAGACAAGAAGAGTTCATGAATATGGAGGTGTGTGCCAACTTTTAAGAGGATTCAAGCCAATTTGCCAGTTGGAAGGGCACAAAAGCAGTTACATCTCCATGCTCCTTCTATTTGTGAAGAATGCAAGACTTTTGAAATGATGTGTCAATGAAAAAAAGTATGAGCAGTTACCGATGGATTATCCTAGCAGCTTGACTCCGCAGCGTGCCTACAAGATGTTGTATGGGCAGGGACAGTATGAGCCTGGAATTTCCAAGACTTTTGTACGTGCGTATGTTTTCTCCATCTTGAGGCCATGATCATTTTGAGAGGCTTAAAAGTGTTGTGGGATTGTTATAGTCAGATTTGGCTGAGGTTTGCGCGACACAAATTGCGAACCACGGCGAGGTGATGGTGCATCTCAACACATTACAGCAGTTACTTCAGCGAAACTGACAACGCCTGATAAATGCTTGTGTGTTAAGAATGAGGTGTGTTCTTTCCTTACAATGAGCATTACTTTTACCAGGTTTAAACGCTAATACATACGTAATTGTGTTCTTTTGCGCATGTAGAGTTGTGAAGCTATGTTTTGAGAAAAGATGCCAAAAGTAAATCATTAATGCAATATTTGGTGGAATCTTGGAAGGAAAAACGAGTAAACACAAGTGGGGCTCTAAGATACGCGAATGTGTGCCAACCACCATGTATTCAAGCCATTACAATGAGTTGGAGGGACACGAAAGCAGTCACATTTGCATATCCCGACTTGTGCATTGATAGCAAGATTGAAGAAGAGTTGCGATCTACGGCATAAACGTGTGCTCGATGAAAACTGTGGAATTGGGAGTTTCAGCGGAGTACTACAGCAGGTACTGTAGTAAATCACTACAGCAAGACACTATAGTAGTTACTGTTTATAGCCGGTCGAAAATTAGATTTACAGAGAATCCACACGGGCGTGTGGAAATTATCCACACCCGTGTGGAAATTCCACAGGGCCGTGTGGCTGCCTGATTCCAGCCCTATTTAAGCCGAGATTCAGCCCGATTTTGGGGATCTTCTTTCCCCCTTCTCTCCAACTTTTTCCCATCTTTTGAGAGGCTGTTGGCTAGGATTTTAAGAGGATTTTGGTACGTCTTTAGGGTGGTTCTCTAGATTCGACACCGCGCTTCGCTTGGAAGAAGATTATTGGGAGAGCTTTTGTCGGCACCGATCCGGCGAGGTATGCCCTAGACCGGACAAGGGGACCTTTGGAGAAGACGAGGCTACTCCATAAGACCATTGACACGAATACCAAGGGGGTTTTTCCTATGGATTTCTGATCTTTACTTTCGATTTCATTATTGATTGTATTGTGCTCCATGGAGAGCTAAACCCCCTAGTGGGAACTTGGATTTTGTAAACCCTAGAATGTTATTGTTTCATTGACTTTCCATTATGCTTTCCTTAATTGATGCTTTTATTTGAGTTCCAATCTTGAATGCTTGTTCAATGATTTCTCCCTTAGAGTGAGATTAGGGTTGGGAGTCAATATTGGTAAATTTTTGTGGATGGGTGACACGCAATGAGGGGTTAGACAAAGCTAGATTGAGAGGGTTGAGAGGGTGAGTCAAGAGGTAGCGGAGCGTCCCCTTTCTCCTCTTATGTGATTTATCCTACCTCCATTTCCTAGAGTTCTTTGTGGTTGCAATAGAGTGAAGTGCTAAGGGATGAACTCCGCTGGGGCTTAGTTGCGCAAGCAACAGAGTGAAGCGTTGAAGTAACATTAGTATCTGGGGTTTAATTGTAACTAGGGGTCTTTCGCCTGGACTAAAGTGTTAGATCTACACATAGGAATAGGGTTTATCACTTGGAATCCCTAGAACTCCATGCAACTTTGTGCAGTGTGAGGTGTTGAGACTGAGCAATTTCTCTTCTTGGACATAGTGTAGGGTTAGTCACGGTTGACCTTAGGTTTGGGACCGTGTGCTTTAGGATTTCCCTTAAACATCAAACTTGAGTTTCCAAAAGAGTTTCAAGAGTGAGTAGTGCAAAAAGTATCAATCGGGTGAAAATTCCTAGAAATTCAAGAACAAACTAGAGCATGAAAACATCCAATGTTAAAACTCTCATAAACTCGAGAATACAATCATTGCAACTAAGGTAAACCGCCACTGGCTACGTGAACATGTATGTCAATCAAAATTTATATAAAGGACATGTGCAATGTGAACTCCCCCACACTTAACATTGTCCTCAATGTACCATGCAAGCACAATAGAAAACAAATCAATCAAGCATAAATGTAGTGGCAATTGAAACAATACTCACCTGAATCCTATTGTTGCATTTGATTGAGCTAAATGCTTGGGAGTAAAGTTCCAACGGGTTGTGAAGCACACACGGTCCACATTGGCTATGTCCATGACTAGTTCTCATTTCCCATACTGACAAGACCATCTACACGCATACGCAAGGGGTTCAGTGAAGCTCAATAGCAAAAATCAAATACAACTTGAGTATATATAAAAGATAGAGCAATAAACTACAACTCAAGACAACAAAACAAAAATAAAAGATAAACTCAGAACTAAAATCCTTTTTGAATGTACAAGTCCAAAATAGAATGTAGAAAGGAACGAAAAAAAAACTAAAAGCACAAAGTTAAGCAAAGACGCATCAAGCATCGGTGTCGTGGAGGTTGGCTCTACTGCTGCTATCAGTGGTGGAACAGGTGGATCGATCGGTGAATGAACTGGTGATGATGGTGCTGGAGGAGCCGGAGGAGTTCGGGGTCTCATCACAAACGGTGACGCCTCATCTCGATCTAATAACTACTGTAGAATATCGAGATGGGACATCACCTCCGCGTGGTGCGCCGCATGTAGCGTACGAACTTCGGCTAGATCACTTTGGTGCACCCACAAGCAGTTTAAACCCTCTCAAATCGATCATGGGCTCGAGATGGAGAGAAAATGTGCACCGGAGGTGGCTCTTGTGCTGGAGAGGTGCCTCTATATCCATCTACAAGGGCTGAGGCTCGGGGATCAACAGAGGAACCTCTGTATCATCATCTCCTCCCTCTACTACCTCTGGAACAAGTGTAACTAGTATATACACCCTCGTACTATGTCTGCGCACCAATCCTATTAATCGCAATGTGTCCAGGCCTAACAGTGAAGGCACAGTCATCTTCTCAGCCCCTCGTATGGCCTCTAACAAACCGATGCCGAAACGAGTTTGGTGATGTACGGGAATGAGAAGATGACACCAACTCCGAATTGCTGGCCCTGGTGTCATAGATACTTGCTAGTATGTGGGCCAAATGGATCGGCTGTCTCTGAACCATTGAGTAAAGGTACAAAAGCTCCTGTCGGCTCAGGACGCCGGTACTGTCACCAAAGCCATTCACCAACCTGCTTAGAAGATGGCGGTACACAGGTTGGGAAAGTCCCGTCGCTGTGGACACACCTGGCTCATACTGTCTCTGGCCGCATAGACTGCTATATGCTCTCTGAGGAGTCAAAGAACCATGATAATCGGTCGGAAGTCGCTCGTACTCCTCAGTGGCCATAAAGGTCTCATCATAGAGGCCCAACCGGATGGAGAACTGTGTGACGCTCATAACATGGTACTGCCCAAGTGCTCTAAACTGTATAGCATCGACACTATCAAATCTGGCATAGGACCTGTCGAACTCGAACGAGGATAGAAACTCAACTGTAAACGCACGGATGGCAGGCTCTCTAAACGTCAGTAACTGTCTCCAACCTCCCACCGAGACGAGATCCTCTACCTCATCCGCCAACTCATCTCCCTGCTGTATATCTCGCAATACACTCGCATCTAAGAAGCGAGTCTGTCCGAACGTAAGTCTTGATAATCGTTCAAAACGAACTTGGTGCTCGGGAACAGCAAATCCCATATTCTCTGGCTCAGGGATGATTGACGCAGATGCTTCTCAGCTTGCTTCTTTGATTCTGTAGATTTCCACACGCCCGTGTGGATCCACGGGTCGTGAAAACTGAACGGCCGCACCTCACAAAACCAAAAATACACCTTAATGTTATTTCTAACTTCACTCTAAACATGTATAAACCGTATAAACATAGAAATGAAGCAACATTCATCATTTTAATCGACTAAAATTAAGTTATAGCGAACAAAGGAGGAATTAAGGGTTTACCAAAAGCTGAAGATAAAAACCTTCAAATTCGGCCCAAAATTCATGTAAAACACCTCTAAATCACCGGTGCTAGATCAGGAGAGTAAAAGGAAAGTGTTTTCTGAATGCATGGGAGTGTGAAGATTAAGAAACTCAAAAGGATTTTAAAGAAAACCCGCGACTCTAGAGTTTCTGTACATCCACACGGGCGTGTGGAAATTACCCATGCCCGTGTGACTCGACAGGGGAGACCCACAATGGCCGACACACACCCCTATGTGCTTTCAGGCTAACACTCAATGCTTCTGAACGCAGTCACATGGGCGTGCGAAAATTACCTACGCCCATGCGCCCGACCCAAAGGAGCAGACCCACGCCCCTGTGGCTTCTCTGTCCAACCCGAGAAAATTCTAAGTGTTTCACACGCCCGTGCGAAAATTTCCCTCGGACCTGGACTTGTACAGGCCAGCTCACAGGGGCACTCACACACCCCTGTGTCTTATCTGGATGAAAGGGAGCTCCTCTGCAGAGATACACACGAGCGTGCAGAAATTACCCATGCCCTTGTGTTTATCATAGGGTCATCCACAAGGGCGAGTCCATGCCCCTGTGTCTTCTCGGGAAAAATCTCTAACTCTCTACAGGAAGACACACGCCCGTGTGGAAATTACCCACAGACGTGTGAATCTCACAAAGTCATTCATAGGGGCGAGTCCACGCCCTTGTGCCTTCTCTGGATGAGCTCTCAGTAGAGTCCCACGGGCGTGTGAAAATTCCACACGCCCGTGTGTTTCTCTGGATGCCTTAGAAAACTTTGCATGCTCTGCAGAAAATTCCTGAACATATAAAAACACTAAGAGCCTGCTTTCATCATTCAATTGCACCAGAAAAAAAACGCACGGCATGCTCAAACGACCAAAAACTTCGCCGTACTCATTTAAACACGTGTGTGCACTAAAAATCCACAAGAAAATCACAACATAGCATCTCAAAATCAGGGCACCAACACTCAAAACCTTATTTATGCAAACACTAAACTAAAAACTAGAAAAACATTAAAGACTTGGGTTGCCTTACAAGAAGCGCTTGTTTAACGTCACTAAGGTTGACGTACCTGTCTTACCTCACAGGGGCTAATAGATGAAGGTTTCCCTCTTACCCATGACTTGGAAGCATGATGAACATAACCTCTTGAAGGTAGAGGGATAGTCATCGAGCTTGTTACCACTTGAGGGCTTGTCACCCTTGTTCCTTTCATACACATTCCAAACAGCCTTGAGGTGTTTCTTGTGGCGTCTTCTCGCTTGATTCATCTTTCAGAGCATATTTTTCGTGATCCTCGGAGTAGGTAGTACTTTCTCCTCTAGACCAAGCATCATCAACTCCTCGTTCTCCTCATCTTGGTCTAGCAACCCCTCGTACGGGTCCGGATTCAACATTTCCTGCACATATTCATCGATAAGTTCATTAGTAGTGTCAAGAAAATATAAAGTAACATCAAAGTCAAGAGAATGTCGCATGGCTTTGGCAAGGCGGTATGTGAGCTTGTCATCTCCAACCCTCAGTGTCAACTCCCCGCTGTCCATGTCGGTCAATGCCTTGGAAGTGCACAAAAATGGCCTCCCAAGTATCAAAGGAACATTTGCATCCTCATCGACATCCAACACTATGAAGTCTATAGGAAATATTTACTTGTCCATCTTGAAAAGCACATCTTCAATGATGCCCTCAGATGTCCCACTGTTCGGTCCGCCAATTGCAATGCCATCCGAGTGGGCCTACGCTCTCCCAAGCCTAGCTTCTGAAAGAAAGAGTATGGCATGACGTTGATACTGGCCCCTGAGTCCGCCAATGTCATCTCTTCACCCAAATTACCAATGTTGTGCAGGATAATGAAACTTCCTGGGTCTTTCTTCTTATTCGGCATATTATTTTACAAGACCGCCGATCAAGATGCATCTAAGATCACTGATGTACTCTCTTCCAATTTCCTCTTGTTAGTTAAAAATCTTTCAAGAACTTAGTATACCGAGGCATTTGAGACAACACCTCTACAAAAGGAATGTTGATGTACAATTGCTTAAATAGACCCAAGAACTTCTTGTATTGCTCATCATTTTGGTCGTTCTTCAATCTTGAAAGATAAGGGATTCTTGGTTTGTAAGGTGGGGGTGCCACCTCTTTTTCTTTGTTAACTCTCTCCTCAACCTCCACGACCTCCGCTGCCTTAACATTGGTCTTCTCACTAGGAAGTTTGCCCTCCACCTTATGACTACTTCTCAAATTAATCGCCTTCACAACCTTGTTGTCTCTCTGATTGAGACTTCGCGATTTGCACCACTTGATTCTCTAGGTTGTGCAATGAAGCGGTGTGGTTGCGAAGTGTAGCCTTAACCGATTGAAACCGTGTATCCGATGATTGTACAAATCTAGTCAAGGCTTTCTCCAAATCGGTCATCCAGGTCTCGAAGCCTAAAACTCTATTCTCCATGTTCGGGGCTTATTGTTGTTAGAAACCTAGTGGTGCAGTGGCCTTTTATTACCCTTGGTTGTTACATGTGAAATTAGGGTGTTGTCTCCACCCTTGGTCGTAGGTGTCGCTATAAGGGTTACCTTGTACTCTTCCCGAATTTCCCACAAAGTATACTTGTTCAGTCGGGGCTGAAGTAGCAATCGAAATAGGACAATCAGATGGCATATGTGAACCCCTACAACCATCAAAACTCGTGATCACGGCCACCCTCGGTGAAGTCAACGTATCCAATTTCTTGCTCAATGCCTCTACTTGGGCTGCCAAGGATGTAACTGCGTTGATCTCATGGAGTCCAGCCACTTTCTTCCTTTCCCTCACATTCTATTGGTAACTATTCAAGGCCATTTCTTCTACTAACTATCAGGCTTCATCAGCGGTCTTATTCCAAATTGTACCTCTAGCGACATCATCTAGAAGTTGTCTTGTCCTTGGATTCAACCCATTGTAAAAAGTCTGAATGATCATCCACTTGGGGAATCTGTGTTGAGGACACATCCGCAAAAAGTCCTTGAATCGCTCCCATGTCTCAAAAACGGACTTGAGCTCCATCTGAACAAACGACGAAATCTCATTGCGAAGTTTGTCAACTTTCCTAGAGGGAGATAACTAGCCAGGAAGGCTTCAACCATCGCATTCCAAGTCATGATCGACGCTTGTGGTAAAGAATGTAACCACTACTTTGCTCTTCCTTTTAGAGAAAATGGGAAAGCCCTCAATCTAATATCATCATCCGTAACACCGTTGATTTTCAGCATGTCACAAACTTCCAAGAAGTTTTCAATGCGATTGTTTGGATCCTCATCGGCCAAAATTGTGCTGACTGCTGAATCATCTGGATGAATGCTGGCTTCAGCTCAAAGATATGAGCTGTAATCGGGGGTCGTATAATGCTAGATTGTGTCCCCAATACTGACAGTCTGGCGTAATCAGAGAGTGTTCTCCGTCGTTCATTCTGTTCCGCCATGTTTTCTGACCCCTTAATGTCTATTTCAGCTTGATTCAACAGTTTTGGCACAGGTTCTTTACTCCCCGGCAACGGCGCCAAAAACTTGACAGTGCCCCTTGCGTGTGAACCGGAAATACACAGTTTGTCGAGTAATAAATCTCAGGTGAGTGTGGTATCGTATCCACAGGGAGTAGAGAGTAAAAATACTTAAATTTCTAATTAACCACGTGGAAGTGAACAATGATAGTGTCGATAAAATGTAATGTAAACAAAGATAAAAGAAACAAGAATGAGGATCGCAAGTTAGTGAGAGGTAAGGCAATCGATAGAAGTGGGGTACTCAGACAATGCTCCCCGTACGATTAATGTTTCAAGTGCAAGACCCACTATTATACTTCCTAATCAATGCTCAATAAGTTGTGAAAAACCTTAAGCACACCGTCCCAAATCTAAGGTCAACCGTGACTAACTCTACACTATGTCCCGGCGGGGAAATCGCTCAGTCTCAACACCTCACACTGTGTAAAGTTGCATGGAGTTCTAGGAAATCCAAGTGATAAACCCTGTTCCTATGTATAGACCTAACTCTTTGGTTCAAGCGAAAGGCCCCTAGTAACATTTAAGTTGCATGGATCAATGCCGAAGAAAGCTCTCCCACTAACCTTCTTCCAAATGGAGCGCGATGTCGGAGCCGTAGAACCTCTCCCAGTCCCTAGCCAATACCTCTCCAAACCCTAGCCGACGCCCCCTCTCAAGTTGGGGAAAAGATGGAGAAAAGAATGTTGAAATCGGGGCTGAAATCGGCTTTAAATAGGGCTGGAATCGGAAATCCGCACGCCCCTGTAGATTCATCACACGGCCCGTGGAATTTCCACATGGGCGTGGATGATTTCCACACGCCCATGTGGATTCTCTGGAATTCACTTTTCTCGGCCGACTATGAATGAATTGCTATGGTGTTTGCTATAGTGCCCTACTACAATACCGGCCCGAAACACTACCAAATCCATGTTTTCATCGAGGTAACATAAACGGGCACATATTTACGTCATAGGTCGCTTTGCTTCTTCAATAACGGCTTCATCAGTGAAGATCTTGCTATTAATATAAATTCACACATATTAGCGCTAAAACTTAATAAAAGTAATGCTTAGCATAAGGAAAGAAAACTTCGCATTCCTATCATACAAGCACTTATCACTTGTGTATAAGTATTACAAAGTATACTTTTATTATCACATATGTAGAAAATATCATACAAGCACTTATCACTATTGTGAAGAAGGTGCTCCAGAAATGTGATAAGTGCTTGTATGACATTTCCTTGCCCTGATCATGAACATTTCCTACATATATTCATCAACAATCTCATCAGTAGTGTGAAGAAAGTAAAGTGTATCATCAAAGTCAAGAGAATGTCGCATGGCTTCGGTTAAGCGGTATGTAAGCTTATCATCTCCAACCCTCAGTGTCAACTCCCCGCCGTCCATGTCGATCAATGCCTTGGAAGTGGGCAAGAATGGCCTCCCAAGTATCAAAGGTACATCCGGATCCTCATCGACATCCAACACTACAAATCTACAGGAAAAATTTACTTGTCCACCTTGACAAGCACGTCTTCAATGATGTCCCTCGGATGTCTCACCGTTCGATACGCTTGTTGTAACGTCATCCGAGTGGGCTTACGCTCTCCCAAGCCTAGCTTCTAAAAAAAAGAATATGACATGACGTTGATACTGGCCTCTGAGTCTGCCAATGTCATTTCTTCACCCAAATTGCCAATGTTGCACGATATGATGAAGCTTCCGGGGTCTTTCTTCTTGTTCGGCATATTCTTTTGCAAAACCGCCAAACAAGTCCTTCAGGAATTTTGCATGCTTCGGTATTTGGGACAATGCCTCAACAAAGGGAATGTTGATATGGAGTTGCTTAAACAAACTCATAAACTTCTTGTACTGTTCATCATCCCCTTGGTCATTCTTCAATCTAGAGGGATAAGGAATTCTTGGCTTGAAAGGTGGGGGTGCCACCTCCTTCTCTTTGCTTGCTTCCTCCTCAACCTCTAAGACCTCGGGTGCATCTACATTGGGCTTCTCACACGGAAGCCTACCCTCAACCTCACGACCACTTCTCAAAGTGGCCTTCACATGCTCTCTAGGATTGGTTTCGGTATTACCTGGTAAACTTCCCTGTGGTCTTTCCAATAGAGATTTCGCAATTTGCCCCACTTGATTCTCAAGATTGTGCAAAGAAGCGGTGTGGTTGCGAAGTGTAGGCTCGACAGATTCAAACCTTGTATCCGATGATTGTACAAATCTAGTCGAGGCCTTCTCTAAATCGGGCATTCAGGTTTCCAAGCCTGAAACTCGGTTCTCCATGTTTGGGGCTTGTTGTTGTTGAAAACCCGTTGGTGCCATGGCCTTTTGTGGTCCTTGGTTGCTCCACGAAAAATTGGGATGACTCTTCCAACCCGGATTGTAGGTGTTCCTATGTGGATTCCCTTGGTTCCTCATTGCATTACCCACAAAATCGACTTTCTCCACTGAAGATGCATCACCAATAGAGATCGGGCAATCGGAGGGAGCATGTCGTTCACCACATTTGGTGCAAGTAGTCACGGCCACCACTCTATTAGAAATTAAAAGGTCTAACTTCTTACTCAACGGTTCCACTTAAGCCACCAATGAAATTACAACATCTATTTCATGGAGCCCGGCCGCCATTTTCCTTTCCCGCGCATTTGATAAGTGCTTGTGTGATAAGAATGCCAAGTGTTCTTTTCTTATGATGAGCATTACTTTTAGCAGGTTTAAGCATTAATACATGTGTATTTGTGTTCTTTTGCGCATGTAGGGTTGTGAAGCTAAGTATTAATAAAAGAAGCCAAAAGTAGATCGTGAACGCACTATTTGGTGGAATCTTGGAAGCAGCAAACGCGAAAACATAAGTAGGGCCCTAAGATACGTGAATGTGTGCCAACCTCCATGTATTCAAGCCATTAAAATGAGTTGGAAGGGCACAAAGGCAGTCACATTTGTGTATCCCAACTTGTGTAATGATTATAAGATCTTCACCAATGAACCCGTTTATTGAAGAAATGATGCAATCTACAGCATAAACATATGCCGTTTATGTTGCCTCGATGAAAAGTGAATTCGGGAGTGTTTGTTCACAGCCGCCCGAAAATCAAAGTTCCAGAGAATCTCCACTGGCATGTGGAAATTATACATGCCCGTGTGGAAATTCCACGGGGTATGTGGAACATCCACATGCCCGCGTGGATGACCGATTCCAGCCCTATTTAAGGCCGATTTCAGCCCCGATATCAGCATTCTTTTCTCCATCTTTTTCTGCAACATGATAGAGTGTGGCGGCTAGGGTTTAGAAGGGTTTTGGCAAGGCTTTTGGCAAGGCTTCGACACCGCGCTCCACTTGGAAGAAAGTTATTGGGGGAGCTTTCGTTGGCATCTATTCGTTGAGGTGTGCTCTAGGCTTGACAAGGGGACCTTTGGAGAGGATGAGGCCACTCCACAAGACCATCGACACAAGCACCGATGGGGTTTTTCTATGGATTACTTGTTTTTACATTCGATTTCATTATTGATTGTAACTAGCTCCATAGAGAGCTAAACCCCTTAGTGGGTACTTGGATTTGTGAACCCTAGGATGCTATTGTTTCTTTAAACCTTTTATTATGCTTTCCTTAATTGATGTTTTAATTGAGTTTCAATCTGGAATGCTTGTTGAATGATTTCTCCCTTAGAGTGACACTAGGGTTGAGAGTCTATATTGGTAAACTTGGTGGATGGGTGACATGCCATGCGGGCTTGACAAAGCTAGATTGGACAGGGTTGAGAGGGTGAGTCCAGAGGTAGCGGAGCATCCCCTTTCCCCTTCGATTTGATTCATCCTAAATCCATTTCCTCAAGTTCTTTCCGGTCATAGTAGAGTGAATGGGCTAAGGGATGACCTTCCACTGGGGCTTAGTTGCAGAGGTAACGGAGTGAAGTGTTGAGGTGATTTTAGCACCTAGGGTTTAATTGTGACTAGGACTTCCCACCTGGACCAAAGGGTTAGGTCTACACATAGGAATAGGGTTTATCACATGGAATCCCTAGAAGTTATTGCGATTCTATACGAGTGCGAGGTTTAGAGATTGTTCAATTTCTCCTCCGGGACATGTATAGAGTTAGGCATGGTTGACTTTAGATTTGGGACCATGTATTTTAGGATCTCCACGACTCATTAATGCATTATTTAAGAACCATAATAGTTGGTTTTGCACTTGAAGCAATAATCCTAGCCGGAACAATATCCGAGTAACCCATTTACATCGATTGCCTTTTTCCTCTAAATTATTGAGCCTCTCTCTCTTATTTCTTTTATCTCTTTTTATATCACTCTCATTCATCATACCATCGATTTATTCTCATCATAATTAGATAGCAATCACTGTATTTCTATTCACTATTCTCTATGGATACGATACCCACTCACTTGGGATTTATTACTTCGACACCCGTGTATTTACGGTTTACACGCATATTCAGTCATGTCAGCATTCCAATGATAACTGTTCATGGCCATGTCTTCTACTAACTGTATTTACGTTTTACTCCCAATTGCATCTCCTGCTGCGACATCTAGCAATTGCCTTGTACTCGGATTCAACCCATTGTAGAAAGTATGAATAATCATCTATTCGGAAAATCCATATTGCGGGCACCTCCGCAAAAGATCCTTGAAGCGCTCCCATGTCTCAAACAATGACTCTAACTCCATCTGCACAAACAACGATATCTTATTACGAAGCTTAGTTGACTTCCCTGGAGGAAAGTATCTAGCAAGAAAAGCTTCGACCATCTCATTCCAAGTCGTGATGTAGGCCTTGGGCAAAGAATGTAGCCACTGCTTGGCTCTTCCCTTGAAAGAGAATGGGAAAGCCCTCAATCTAATAGCATTATCCGATACACCGTTAATCATCAGCATATCACAAACTTCCAAGAAGTTCTCTATATGGTTGCTTGGATCCTCATCTACCAAACCATTAAACTGCGCTGATTGCAGAATCATTTGGATGAATACTGGCTTCAGCGCGAAATTCAGAGCTGTAATCGGCGGTTGCACAATACTCGATTGTGTGCCCAAAACTGAGGGTCTAGCATAATCAGAAAGTGTCCTCTGTTGCTCATTCTGTTATGCCATATTATCTGACCCTTTAACTTCTATTTCAACTTGATTTGGTTCTTGCACAGGTTGTTTTCTACTTCTTTTGAGTGTACGTTCAAGTTAAGGATCTCCTTCAATCAATATCGAAGGTTTCCATCAGGTCATAACCTGGAGCTGCACCCAAAGAAATAAAACAAACAAGAACGATGATAGAAAAAGAAGATGTGAAATAGAATGAATGTATAAATAGCTAACAAAACAAAGTGCAAAGTATTTTTAAAACACCTACTCCCTGTCAACGGCGCCAAAAACTTGACAAATGCCTCTTGTGTATATCCCGCAAGTGCACGGTTTTGTCGAAATAATAAATCTCAAATGAGTGGGTATCGTATCCACAGGGAGAAGGGAATAAAAACACTTAAATTGTTTCTTAACTAAGTGTAAAGTGAACAATAGTTGTGTGACAAGATATAACATAACAAAAGTAAAAGAGACAAGGAAGAGAGCACACATAAAAGGGGAAGTAAGGCAATCGATAAAAATGGGGTACCGGATATTGTTCCGCCTACGACACTCGTTTCAAGTGAAAACCCCTCTATTTGCTTTCTATCTAATGCATTAACGAGTTGTGGAGATCGTTCAATACATGGTCCCAAATCTAAGGTCAACCATGCCTAACTCTATATATGTCCCGGAGAAAAAATTGAACAATCTCTCAACCTCGCACTCGCATAGAATCGCAATGAGTTCTAGAGATTCCAAGTGATAAATCCTCTTCCTAAATGTAGAACTAACCCTTTGGTTCAGGTGGAAGGTCCCTAGTGACAATTAAGCCCTAGGTTGTAAAATCACTACAACGCTTCACTCCGTTGCCTCTGCAACTAAGCCCCAATGGAAGATCATCCCTTAGCCCATTCACTCTACTATTACCGCAAAGAACTCGAGAAAATGGAGGTAAGATAAATCACATCGGAGGGGAAAGGGGACGCTCCGCTACTTCTCGACTCACACTCTCAACCCTCTCCAATCTAGCTTTGTTTAATTCTCGTGGTATGTCACTCACTCACAAGGGTTAGCAATAAGAATTCTCAACCCTAGTGTTCACACAATCAAGTATTGAAGATTGGAACTCAATTAAAACATCAATTAATGAAAGCATAATGAAAGGTTTAATGAAACAAATACATTCTAGGGCTCATTTGTGGAGAAGCCTCTACTCGTCCATGGGTCTCCTTGTCCGGCCTAGGAAACACCTCGCCGAATCGGTGCCGATGAAAGCTCTCCCACTAACCTTCTTGCAAATGGAGCGCGATGTCGGAGCCATAAAGCCTCTCTCAATCCCTAGCGAATACCTCTCCAAATAGGGCTGGAATCCGGAATCCACACGCCCCTGTGGATTCACCACACGGCCCGAGGAATTTCCACACACCCGTGTGGATTCTCTGGAATTCACTTTTCACAGGCGGCTATGAACAGTATATGCTACAATGAATTGCTACAGTGCCCTGCTACAGTTGTCCCGAAATACTCCCGAATCCATGTTTTCATCGAGGTAACGTAAACAGGCACACATTTACATAGTAGGCCGCTTTGCTTCTTCAACAACGGCTTCGCTGGTGAAGATCTTGCCATTAATGCACAACCCGGGATACTCGAATGTGACTGTCTTTGTACCCCTCCAAATCATTGTGTTAACTTGAATACACAGAGGTTGGCACACATTCTCGCATCTTAAGCCCGACTTATGTCTTCACATTTGATCCTTCTCAAGATTTCCTCCAAATGGTGCATTCACGATCTGCATTGGCTTCTTTCTTTACCATTCTGCTTTACAACCTTATATGCATGAAAGTAACATAAATGCACACATATTAGCGCTAAAACCTGATAAAAGTAATACTCATCATAACGTAAGAACACTTCGCATTCCTATCACACAAGCACTTATCACTTGTGTATAATTATTACAAAGTATACTTTTCTTATATTGAGCATCACTTTTATCAGATTTTATGGCTTAATCATGTGTATTTATGTTCTTTTGTGCGTTTAGGGTTGTGGAGATAATTTTGGAAGAAAGGAAGCAAAAATAGATCATGGATGTAATTTTTGAGGGAATTCTTGGACTGAACAAGGATCAAGGCATAAGTTGTGCTTTATAGACATGTGGGTGTGTGCCAACCTAGAAAATGGTCAATTGAATACATAAGGTGGTGGGGGACAAAGGCAATCACACTCATGTGTTTCGACTTGTGCAACATTGTCAAGAGCTTTGTCAATGCATTTGAAAGCAAGACACGACATGATCTACCTCTTGGTTGTATACTCAACATGGCGGCCTCAATAAAAAAGATGAAGTCGAGAGCATTGTAGCTAAAGTACTGTAGCAGTTATTTATGGTTGTGTGCCCAACACAACGTGATCTACCGCATGGTTGTGTTCAAAACGCGACGTGATCTACTGTTCACAACGCGCAGGAAAATGAAGCTTGGAAATCCACACGCCCGTGTGGATGTCTAATTTCAGCCCTATAAATACCGCTTTGAGGGTTTTATTTAGGGATCTTCTTCCTATCTTTGGCCTATCTTTTGGGGAGAGTGTGGCTAGGGTTTCGAGAGGTTTTTGCTGGGATTTTAGAGTGTTCCTACGGCATTTAACATTGAGGTCCTTTCTAGGAGAGCTATTTTGGGAGCTTTCATCGGTATTGATTCGGTGAGGTGTGCCCTAGGCTTGACAAAGTACTTGGAGAAGACAAGGTGGGGTCCTCAAGACAATCGACACGAACAACAAGGGAGGTATCTCTATGTATTGCTTGCACTTACTTTTGACTTCATTATTGATTTTGTTTTTCTCCATGGAGAGCTAAACCCCTAGTGGGTGCTTGGACTTATAAACCCTAGGATGATTTTGTTTCAATGACTATTATTATGTTTCCTTTAATTGATGTTATAATTAAGTTTCAATCTTGTGTGCTTATTTTTTTTATTTTCCCTTAGAGTGACACTAGGGTTGAGAATCTATCTAGGTAATCCTTTGAAGGGGTGACAACTTCATTAGGGTTAGACTTAGCGAGATTGAAGAGGATTGAGAGAGTGAGTCGAGAGGTAGCGGAACGGCCCTTTTCCCTTCCGACGTAATTTATCCTACCTCCATGTTGCAAGAGTTCTTTACAGTCATGAAAAAGTGAAGTGCTAAGAGACAAACTCCACTGGGGCTTAGTTATGCGAGCAACCAAGTGAAGTGTTGAAGTAACATTAGTGCTAGGGATTAATCGCGATTAGGGGTCTTCCGCCTGGACTAAATTGTTATATCTATATTAGGGAATAGGGTTTATCACTTGGAATCCCTAGAGCTTCAAGCAGTCCTACATAGTGTGAGGCATTGAGAGTATCCTTTTCCATCGTGGTGTAGTGTAAAGGGCTAGTCACGGTTGACCTTAGGTTTGGGACGTATGTCTTTGGATCTCCACAACTCATTAAACTTATTAAGAGATATAATATTAGTCTTGCACTTGAAACAATAATCCAAGGTTGAGCATTGTTCCGGTACCCCATTTTACCATCGATTATCTCTCCTCATTCTTCTTGCTTTCTTTTTCTTCTTTTACTTTTATTTGCATCTCTTATTTGAACTAACTCACAAATTGGTTTTCACCCTAGCTAAATAGTAATACTTTGTGCTTCCGAACACTATTCCTAGTGGATTAGACTACCCACTCACCGGGGTATTTTATTACTTTGATGACCCGTGCACTTGTAGTACGCACATGCAAGCGGTGTGTCACATAGACTGGGTACTACTTGACGACCCCTTGCACTTGCGGGATTACAATCTTATTTTTGGAGCCGTTTCTTGGGAACCATAAGGAATACTCGGAAAACTTTGAGCTTGTTGATTCGGCCATTGTTTCGTTTATTTGTTTCCTTTGTTTTTATTTATTTTGTTATCCATATATTTTCATTTCTTTGCTTTTATTTATTTTTATTTTTTCTTTTTGAATCTTGATTGTTGGTTTTTAATACTGTGCAAGGTACTCATCTTATGACACGTGCAAATCAAACAAACTTGGTAGAGCCAGACAACAAAATTGAGATAACCTTGCATAAATGGTTAAGGGAAGTGGCTGCGAGTTTAGTGTACCAAGAGGTCCATATTGAATAAAGTGACCATTAGGCATGGTAGAACCAAGGAGGACTTTGTCAGATTATGAGAGGCCACAATTTACTGGTGAATAATTCAGTGTGCGAGCTCCTACAATGCTAGCAAATATTTTGAAATCAAAGGAAGTATTGATAAGTGTCTAAATACATCACCTTTGTTATATATTTTTTATGCACTTTCATGTATATTTCAATGATTCCGATGCACTTTACGCTTTTTATTTGTTATTATTATTATTTTTGGATATCGAATGATCATCTAGTGTGTTCTAGTGTGTTTTAGTGCATGAATGAGCTTTGTTTTGGTATAAATTAAAGAATTTATCGAAGCTTACACACATCCTCAGGGTCTAGGCAAGAAAAGAGTGGACTTTCAGGTACTGATTACTTTAGCAATGGTTACTATAGTTGCATCACTGTAGCAATTCCACTCTTGCAGTGTACGGCTAGTGCACGACCTGTACAGAGGAGACAAGAGGTGTGCAGCCTGGTGTGCAACCTCACACCAGCTGCACACACATGGGCATAACTCTTTTTCTAGGTTTTAAAATTCAACCTAGTGCTTGGGAAGAAGGGGCTTTCACCACCATCTCTTCCATCATATTCCCTCATCATCTCCATAGTTCTCTGCCATCATCTCCATCATTCTCCACCACCATCACCGGATTAGAAGACAATCTGAAGAGCAAGAACTCAAGGGAAGAAGAAGGTTGTACTCAAGGAACAAATCAAGAAGCTCGACGGTGCGGATCTGGATAGCTTTCGTCACCACTTTCTAGTCTACATCTAAGGGAGTTTCTTATGAGCATTTTTATTGATTATTTTGTGTATTCTATCCTTTGATGTGGAACCAGAATCCCAAGGCCACCGGGCTCCGGTGAACCATGGGAGAGGAACTTCTTTGTATGGATGGATGATCATTGTTAGTTTTAATTGAATGCTGACATGTTTGCTGGTTTGAATCTATTATTTTGATGTTCAATGACAACACGCCTTGCGTGTGACCCGCAAGTGCACTGATTTGTCGAGTAATAAATCCCAGGTGAGTGGGGTATCGTATCCATAGGGAGTAGGGAGGAAAAATACTTAAATTGCTACTTAACCACGTGAAAGTGAACAATGATAGTGTCGATAAAATGTAATATGAACAAAGATAAAAGAAACAAGATTGAGAGGCGCAAGTAAGTGAGAGGTAAGGCAATCGACAGAATTGGAGTACTCGGACAATGCTCCCTCTAGGATTAATGTTTCAATTGCAAGACCCACTATTATACTTCCTAATCAATGCTCAATGAGTCATGAAAATCCTTAAACACATGGTCTCAAATCTAAGGTCAACCGTGACCAACCCTAAACTATGTCCCAATGGAGAAATCGCTCAGTCTCAACACCTCACACTGTGTAAAGTTGCATGGAGTTCTAACGTTTTAGATTATCTCGAAAATGTCATATGGACTTATCTTGAATATATCCAAATATAATGAAATTTATTTATTTGAACCACATGTTGTCCTAATTCGATTATGATTTGACTGTATGTAATTTTTTTAAAATTTTTATTCGATTTGAATCAGGATATGCAATTTTTTTTAACATAAACATATATCTTTTTGTAATTTATTTATTTATTAAAAAAATTTATCTATTAAAAAAATTTATCTTTATTTTTTCTATATAATTTATTTTCTGATATTATGTTAAATTTTAATAAATTTTATCAATTTTGTATTCATGTAAATTTAATTTTTATGCATAATTTTTAATTATTTTTTCTATAGTTTGGGGCCTTTTGGTAGAATTTTTTTACTCCTCCATTCCCATCAAACCCCTTTTCAACTCCCCCAACTCCTCCAAATTCATCGAAGTTTTTGACATTACCGACTTCACTACAGTCTACGATGACCTCGACGACGAAGCCCTCGCTAGCTCGCCGTGGGATGGCGCTATCGTGTACCGCGGGGACGCATGGGTGACCCATCTCGAGTTCGCCGCAACACTAGAAGGCTAGAATCAGGATTCCACACGTCCCTGTGGATTTTTCCCACGGGTTTGTGGAAATTCCACACCGGCATGGGGAATTTCCACATGCTAATGTGGATTCTCTGGAAATTCTATTTTCGGACGGATATGAATAGTAACTACTACAGAATTTGTTACATTGTTATCAATGCACAAGTCGGGATACGCAAATGTGACTGCCTTTGTACCTCTCCAACTCATTGTAGTGACTTGAATTCATAGAGGTTGGCACACATGCACGTATCTTGGATTCCCACTTGTGTCTTCGCGTTTGTTCCTTCTAAGATTTCACCAAATAATGTGTTTACGATCTACTTTTGCCTTCTTTTCTCAATACTTAGCTTCACAACCTTACATGCGCAATAGAACACAAATACACTTGTATTAGCTCTTAAACCTGCTAAAAGTAATGCTCAATATAAGGAAAGAACACTTCACATTCTTTACTTGTCATTCAAACTACAATGGATGGATTCCATAGGTTTTGATTCATAAATTGTATATGTATGGAGGGATGCTTGAATATATTAGGTTGCACAATGATTGAAGGGGGATTCAATGTGCCGTGAAGTTAGGGAAATTTTAGCCGAAAGTGAGCATTAGAATTACCCTAACCAAGACTCCCTATTCCCAAAGACATCATAGGGGTATCAATCGGATGGAGGAACCTGTATTAGATTAGGGCTACACTACCGAGGTTCGGGGGTAGTTGGCATTTGACATGTATCTGAATTGCGTATGAACCGCTAGTGTACGGGTGTCAAAGTAATAATTACCCTAGTGAGTGGGTAGTCGACTCCACAGGGAACGGAAGTATTAGTAATAACCAATTCTTAGTTATCTTGTCGAAATTAATGGATGTGACGAAATGAACTAATTGCAAGAATATTAATAAGCAAACAAATGGGCAAGATAGAAAGTAAAGGAGATCTCAATCAATAAAGGTGAGGTACTCGGGCAATGCTCCCCCTACGATCTAACATGACGCTCAAGATTTGCTAAATGCCTCTAACCAAGTTTAATGAGTTGAGGTGATCCAAGAACAATCGGCCCTTGCTTCCAAGCCACCGATACTAGTCCTCTACAAGGTCCTGGTAAAGAAATCATTCAATCTCAACACCTCACAACCCATATGACTGCACCAAGCTCTATGGGATACCTAAACGTGAAAATGATTCATAAAGATAAATCCAACCCTATTTTTAGGCGAAGGATCCCTAACCGCCTACAAGGTCCTGCCTGAGAAATCTATCAATCTCACGCCTCACACCAAATATTGTTGCATAGAGTCTAGGGAATCCGGAGATAGGAAACACTCATCGGAAGAGAAAGGGAATACTCCACTATCTCAATAGTGGTGTGAACAAAATCAATATGAAAACAACTAAACAAAATAAGAAAGAGGGGCGCAATAAAATGAAAGGAAAGGCAATCGATAGAAAATGGGGAACTCAGACATTGCTCCTGACAGCGCCCCTTGCGTGTGACCTGTAAGTGCACGGGTTTGTCGAAGTTATAAATATCAGGTGAGTGGGTATCATATACATAGGGAGTAGGGAATAAAAATACCAAGATTGCTATCTAAATAAACGAAGATGGAATAATGCTTTGGTTGATAAAATGTAATGAAGGCAAGAATAAAAGAAACAAGAAAGAGAGAAGCACAAATAGATGAGAGGTAAGGCAATCGATAGAAGTGGGGTACTCAGATATTGTTCCACCTAGGACAATTGCTTCAAGTGCAAAATCAACTATTATATCTCCTAATTGACGCTTAATGGGTCGTGCAAATCCTTAAACACACTATGTCCAGGGGGAGAAATCGATCAATCTCAACACCTTAAACTGTGTAGAGTTGTAAGACACTCTAGGGGTTCCATATGATAAACCCTATCCCAATGTATAGATCTAACCCTTTGGTCCAGGCGAAAGACCCATACTCGCAATTAAGCCCTAGGTGCCAAAGTCACTTCAATGCTTCACTCCGTTGCCTGTGCAACTAATCCCCACCGGAGGTCATCCCTTAGCCCATTCATTTTACTATGATAGCAAAGAACACTTGGAACGTGGAGGTATGATAAATCATGTCAAAGGGGAAAGGGGACGCTCCACTACCTGTCGACTCATCCTCTCGACCCTCTCCAATCTTGCAATGTCTAACCCTCATGGTGTGCCACTCACTCACAAAGGTTACCAATGTAGACTTTCAACCTTAGTGTCACTCTAAGGGAGAAATCATTCAACACGCATTCAAGATTGAAACTCAATTAAAGACATCAATTAAGGAAAACATAATAGAAGATTAATCAAACAAATGCATCCTAGGATTCACAAATCCAAGTACCCACTAGGAGTTTAGCTCTCCATAGAGCTAGTTACAATCAACAATGAAAGCAAATGTAAAAACAAGTAATCCATAGAAAAACCCCCTCGGTATTCATGTCGATGGTCTTGTGGAGTAGTCTAGTCTCTCCAAAGGGCCCCTACACCTTGTCGGATCTATGCCAACGAAAGCTCCCCCAATAACCTTCTTCCAAGCGAAGCGCGTTGTCGAATCTGTAGAACTACTCCAAAGACTTTCCAAAAGCCTCTCCAAACCCTAGCCGACCGCCTCTCAGAAGATGGAGAAAAATTGGAGAGAAGAGGGGAAGAAGATTCCAAAAATCGGGCTGAATCACGGCTTAAATATTGATGGAATTGGGAATCCACATGCCCCTGTGGATTTTTCCCACGGGCCTGTTGAATTTCCACACGGGCGTGGGGAATTTCCACATCCACGTGTGGATTCTCTAGAAAACTGTATTTTCGTCCGGCTGTGAACAGGAACTGCTATAGTATTTTGGTACAGTGATTTTCTATAGTACCCTGCTATAGTACTCCGTCAAAACGCTCCCAATTACACACTTTTCATTGAGGCAACATAAACAGGCACACGTTTATGCCGTAGATCTCAACTGTTCTTCAATCAAAGGCGTTATTGATGAAGATCTTGCTATT
This sequence comes from Dioscorea cayenensis subsp. rotundata, assembly GCF_009730915.1. Classification (NCBI taxonomy): domain Eukaryota; kingdom Viridiplantae; phylum Streptophyta; class Magnoliopsida; order Dioscoreales; family Dioscoreaceae; genus Dioscorea; species Dioscorea cayenensis. The sequence continues at coordinate 16,999,880 of NC_052489.1, forward strand.
AATGCACAAGTCGGGATACGCAAATGTGACTGCCTTCGTGCCCCTCCGACTCATTGTAATAGCTTAAATACATGAAGTTGGCACACATCCACCAAATAGTACGTTCACGATCTAGTTTTGGCTTCTTTTCTTATTGCTTAGCTTCACAACCCTATATGCGTAAAAGAACATAAATACACATGTATTAGCGATTAAACCTGATAAAAGTAATGCTCAACATAAGGAAACAATACTTCACATTCTTAACACACAAGCACTTATCAAACTCCCCCACACTTAAGCTTTTGCTTGTCCTCAAGCAAAGAAATAAACAATGAAGCATAGAAAAAGGAAAGATTGAAAGTGCTCGGCCTTAGGTTCACCAAAGCATGAAAGAATAGCATTCTATGAGTAAGGGAAATTTCAACACTAAATACGAAAAAAATCAATGCTCTAGCGAAACACTTGAATAAAAAAGGAGAATAAACCCAAACTCATGTAAGTGTGTGTAAACTCACTCAAGTAAACCCAAAGTATACTCCTCAAAGTTCTAAGTACAAAGGACTTATTCATCTACAAGAAAACCAAAGCAAAAGGATGGAAGTAGCTTCACACATCCTCTAAGGTAGCCCTTTCCCAAGCGACCGCTAAGGTGGCTTTCACACTTTCGAGGTGGAAGCTCTTTCTACCGGGGTGGTAGCTTTCACTCATCACATGAGATAGCTCTTTCTCTCATTAGGGCATAACTAGTATCCGACTTATGAGAGCAACTTTATACTTCATAGGTGGTAGCTCTTTCCACCCCCAATGCACAACTTACACAATCTATTTGTTTTTGTAGCAAAATGGAACAAGAAACAAAACTAATTAGTCCTTTAAACATCAAACTTGAGTTTCCAAAAGAGTTTCATAAGTGTGTGGTGCACAAATATTAATCGTGCAAAAATTCCTAGAAATTCAAGTGAAAACTAGAGCATGAGAACATTCAATGTTAAAACTTCTCCTAAACTCAAGAATACAAATATTGCAACCAAGGTGAACCTCCATTGACTACGTGAGCATGTATGTCAATCAAACTTGTGTAAAAGACATGTGCAACGTGAACTCCCCCCAACACTTAAGATGTATATTGCCTTTAACGTACACATGCAAGCACAATAGAAAGTATAGCAATCAAGCAAATATGTGGGAGTGGACAATTGAAACAATACTCACCTGACTCCTAATGTTGCGTTTGATGGAGCTAAATCCTTCGTGGTGAAGTTCCAACAGGTTTGTGAAGCACACACGACCCACATTGGCCGTGTCCTTCACTAGTTCTGAAATCCCATACTGACAAGACCATCTGTACGCATACACAAATGGGTTAAGTGAAGCTCAATAAAAACAAAAATAGCTCGAGTATATAAAATATAAGGTAATGAATGCAACTCGAGATAACAAAATGAAAGTAAAAGACATACTCAGAAGGAAAATCCTTTGTGAGTAGTGCAAATCAAGCAACAATACAAAATAAAATACAAAAACAAGAAGGAAATAAAGAAAAAGAAAGACGCATCAAGCGTCGGTGTATGGCTGGGACTCCTCTGCCGTTGCTGCTGGTGGCGATGATGTATTATGTGGATCAACTGGTGCTAGGACGGGTGATGGTGGTGCCGGAGATGCCTGAGGGGTCCACGGCCTCAGAACAAATGGGGAGGTAACGTCTCGCTCAAGGATCTGCTGTAAAGTATCAAAACGTGCGATAAACTCTGTGTACTGCATAACCTGTGTCGCCTGAACCTCGGCGATCTCTGTCCGAAGCACCCCTATAGCACTTTCGAACCTCTCAATATGATCATAAGCTCGAGAAGGTGACAACATGCATACTAGGGGTGGCTCCTGTGTCGCATGATGTGCCTCGGTCTCTATCAGTGTAGGCTGAGGCTCGGGGGCATTCTGAGAACTCTCGGCATCATCACCCTCACCCTATCTCTAGGGCGGGTGTAATCAAAGCATACACTCACGGCTGAACCCTGCGAACCATCCCCATCAACCTCATCGTCTCTATGCCAGGGGAGCAGGTATACTCGCCTTCTCGGTCCCTCGAATCGCATCTAGGAGACCCATACCCATGACGAGTCTCGTGATATATGGGCTGGACAAAATGACTACTACTTTGGCGTACTGGCTCTGGTGGCGCATGTACTCAGCCAGAATGTGCCCCAAATGAATCGGCTCTCTATGCACCATGGAGTACAGGTATAGTAGCTCCTGTCTACTTAGTACTCCTGTGCTATCACCATGCCCGTTCACTGATCGGCTAAGAACGACGTGGATGTATCTATATGCTGGCCGAGAAAGGCAAGTAGCCTTGGACACTCCTGGCTCATACTACCCCTACCCAGAAAGTGCTCTATATGCTCTCTGGGTTGTCAGACTGCCCGATAATCTGTGGGTAATCGATCATACTCCTCTGTATCTGTGTAGCACTCATCATACAAGCCCAGACGGATGGAGATCTGTGTAACACTCATATTATAATGATGTCCGAGTGCTCTAAATTGTATAACATCGACACTGTCGAATCTCGAGTAAGATTGGTCAAACTCAAAGGTCGAAAGCACCTCCAAAAGTGAGTTGATGAATAGCTGGCTCTCGGATCGACAACATCTCTTTAACCTCATCTGCCATGTCTTCTGCTAATTGAATTTCCCTGAGCGTGCTCATGTTCAGGAATCGGGTTTAACCGAACCTGAGCTTAGATAGCCGCTCAAACATGGCCTGATGCTCAGGAATAGAAAACTTTATGTGATATATTTCAAGGGACTGCTCATGTGGACATTTGTTAGCTTGCTTCTTTGACCGGGGAGCCATGCCTGTGAGATTTGAAAAGAAATCTGATTAAGAGTACTCACAGGTTAATGTTGCAGAAATCCACACGGTCGTGTGGATCCATGGGGAGTGAAAACCACACGGCCGCATGCTAAAAACTCACAAATACATCATTAAATCTCTTATAATTTTTTCCTAAGCATGCATACCCCTTCTAAATGAAGAAACGAAGCAACATTTACTAGTTTCATCAATTAAAATCAAGAATTGATGAAGAAAAGAAGGAAAGACTGTTTACCGACAAGTTGAAGATGTAGAACTTGGAATCGGCCGGAAAAACAAGTAAAAATCCTTCTAAAATGACGATGCGAGGTCGGGAGAGAGTAAGTGTGCGCTCTTTGATTGATTAGGAGTGTGAGAATGAAGAAACACGATGAGACTTTAAAGGAAACTCGCGCATCTTGATGTTCTGTACATCCACACAAGTGTATGGAAATTACCCATGCCGGTGTGGCTCCTGATAAGTGTCTAAATGTACGTATTTTAGTATAAGTATCTGTTATCTCTAGCATGTATTTCTGTAAGAATTGATGCCCGTTTCATGCTTAATCGTGTATTATTTGCTTTGTAGGGCATGAGAGAGCCATGGAGGATACGAAGATATGATTCTGACGAAAAAGAGAAGAAAACCAGGTCGCAGTACTGTAGCATATTCACTGAAGCAGATTACTATAGCTGGAGTACTATACCATTTATTCTGTAGCAAGAACACTGTAGCTTCCACTATATCACCTGGAGTGTTTTCGAGTTAGGATTTAATCTAGGCCATACGGCCTCATTGCTGCCCTGGATTGACCCCAGGATAAATACTGTAGACAGAGAAGAGGAGAGTTTGTTTGAAGGCATACTAGGTCAATGAGGTGCTCATTGAGCCAGTATGGATACTGTTACGAGAGCTAAAATGGAGTTTTCCTACTTCATACTGCCTCAATGCACCCCCGCATTGAGGCAGTATGGAGCCAGTATGGAGGCCATTTTGGGGGCTTTTGATTCTATTTTGATGGGCATACTGGCTGTTTTTGAGAGAGGGTATACCGAAAGTATATGAGGGCATTTGGAGGCTCTTCTTGGGGAACTTTTGGGAGTTTTTTGGGGGACTTTTGGCAGCCAACACTGAGGAAAGAAGAGGAAAAATCAAGACATCATCTTGGTGGAGCTTGGCTTAAAGCTTGGAGGTGATCAAGAGCTTAGATCTCAAGGGGAGAGTTTCATCATCAAGGGAGGAGGAGAGTTCGGCATTCCTTGGGCTTTAGGAAGCGTCATTCAACGGGCATTATTGTTCTTCATCATCTTTCGAACTAGGGAGTGACATTTATGCATTTGTCTCTTGTTTTTTTTGAGTTTGTGATACTTGTTTGTATGATGGCATACTAGATCCCCAAGGGCACCAGATGTAGGTGAATCTTGGGGGGTTCATCATGTATTGTGGATGCTATACTTCTATTTAGAGTGCATTGGTGTGATTTATGGTTTGGCTTATTGTTCTTCATGTCTAGAACTATACAATGGAGAGATCCTTAGTTCTTTGTTGAGTTGTACATGTAGATGTGACCTACTCGCATGTACTAGATTATTAATGAGCTAGAACGGGTTTTTCTTGAATCGATATGCTGAGAAATTGGGTGTCGGTAGCCCCTCCGAACTATAAGGGTAGACTTAGATTAAGTGTATCCTTATTGCGTGATCTTCCTTTACTTAATGCAATCATAGGAATGTGATTAGGGAGAGATCCTTGTCATTATTCGTATGGGATTAGATCCCTAGGCCTATTTATCATTATCATTGCTCTTGTGATTTCTTCCTTGCCTTGTAATTATTATACTTGCGATTTATTTGTATTATTGCATGTATTAGAGTGAAATACCATGTTTAAGTTGTAGGTTAGAATGTTAGTAATGGAGGAGTAATAGGAGATCTTTAGCCCCGTGGAATATGATCCTTGGGCTATTGCACAAGGTATTACTTGGCGACCCTGTACACTTGCATGTGAGCAAACAACCAGCTCCACAGGAGAGCATCAACAGGGGCAGACGCACGCCCTTGTGTGCTCTCGGGATAACACTCCTTTGCTCTGAATGCATCCACACGGGCGTGCAGAAAATACCCACGCCCGTGTGCCCGACCCACAGGGGCAGACGCATGCCCCTGTCGCTCACTGTCCTCTTGAGAAAAATCTCTAAATGTTTCCCACGCCCGTGCGGAAATTCCCTACGGCGTGGATCCTTACTAGGCAATTCACTAGGGTAGACGCACACCCCTGTGTCTTTTCGTTATTGAGGAGAAATCCTCTGCAGAGAACCACACGGGCGTGACCGTGCGTTTGTGATAGAATCATCCAAAGGGGTGAGTCTATGTTCCTCTGTCTTCTCGGGAAAAATCTCTAAGTCTCTGCAAGGAAACACACGCCCTTGCGGGAATTACGCACGAGAATGGACCATCACAAGGTCGTTCACAGTGGCGAGTCCACGCCCCTGTTCCGTCTCTGGATGAGGTCTAAACGAAAATGCATGCTCATCCGGAAATTCCACACGGGCGTGTATTTTCTCTAGACATTTAGAAAACTTTGCAAGCTCTGCAGAAAATTCCTGAACACAAATATAAACTCAGAACCTACCAAAGAATTCAATTTTAACCAAAGAAAACATGAAAAACACGCTCAAACGACCAAGATTCTTCACCATAGGCGATCAGGCACAAGATAACACCACAATGTCCATGAGAAAATCACAACAAAAGCATCTAAAAATCAAGACACCAACACTTAAAGCGTTATTCATGCAAACACTAAACTAAAACTAAGAAAACAATAAAGACTTGGGTTGCTTACAAAGAAGCGCTTGTTTAACGTCACTTAGGTTGACGTACCTTGTTTTACCTCACCGGGGCTCATAGATGAAGGTTTCGCTCTTACCCAAGACTTGGAAGCACGATGAACATAGTCTTTTGACGGTAGAGGGAGAGTTGTCGAGCTTGGTACCACTTAATAAGGGTTCGTCAACCTTGTTGTGTTCTTGCGCATTCCCAACAGCCTTGGGGCATTTCTTCAAGTGTCTCCTTGCCCTCTTCATCTTCCGGAGCACCTTCTTCATGATCCTCGGAGTAGATGGTACTTTTCCATTATTACTTCTTCATTATCCACCTCTTCTTCTAGCAACCCCTTGTACGGGCCCGGATTCAACATTTTCTGCACATATCCATCAATTATCTCATCAGTAGTGTCAAGAAAATATAGAGTATCATCAAAGTCAAGAGAATGTCGCATGGCTTTGGCGAGCCGGTATGTGAGCTTATCATCTCCAAACCTCAGTGTCAACTCCCCGCCATCCATGTCGATTAATGCCTTGGAAGTACGCAAGAATGACCTCCCAAGTATCAAAGGAACATCTACATCCTCGTCGACATCCAACACTACGAACTCTACAGGAAAGATGTACTTGTCCACCTTGACAAGTATGTCTTAAATGATGCCCTTCGGATGTCTCACTGCTTGGTCAGCCAATTGCAATGTCATCCGAATGGGCCTAGGCTCTCCCAAGTCTAGCTTCTTGAAAAAGGTATATGGCATGACGTTGATACTAGCCCCAGAGTCCACCAATGCCATTTCTTCATCCATATTACCAATGTTGTATTGGATGATGAAGCTTCCGGGTCTTTCTTCTTGTTTAGTATATTATTTTGCAACACCGCCGAACAAGAGGCATCTAAGATCACCGATGCACTCTCCTCCAATTCCTCTTGTTGGTCAATAAATCTTTCAAGAACTTAGCATACCGAGGCATTTGAGACAACGCCTCCATAAAAGGAATTTTGATATGCAATTGCTTAAATAGACCCAAGAACTTCTTGTATTGCTTATCATTTTGGTCGTTCTTCAATCTTGAAGGGTAGGGAATTCTCGGCTTGTAAGGTGGGGGTGCCACCTCCTTCTTTTCGTTTGCTCTCTCCTCAACCTCCACGAATTCGGGCACTTCAGCATTGGTCTTCATACTAGGAGGTCTACCCTCAACCTCACGACCACTTCTCAAAGTGATCATGTTCACATGTTTTCTCGAATTAGTCTCGGTATTACTTGGTAGGCTTCCTTGTGGTCTCGCCGATAGAGACTTCGCAATCTGCCCCACTTGGTTTCTAGATTGTGCAATGAAGTGGTGTGGTTGCGAAGTGTAGCTTCGACCGACTGAAACCGATTGTCCGATGTCTGCAAAAATCTGGTCAAAATTTTCTCTAAATCATTTATCCCGGTCTCTAAACCTGAAACACGATTCTCCATGTTTTAAGCTTGTTGTTATTGTTGGAGACCCGGTGGTGCTATGGCCTTCTACTGCCCTTGGTGGTTACTCCACGAAAAGTTGGGGTGGTTCTTCCAACCCGGATTATAGGTGTTTCTATATAGATTACCTTGGTTCCTCATGGCATTACACACAAAATCGACTTGCTCAACTAAAGATGCATCACTAATAGAAATAGGGCAATCGGTTGGATCATGTCCTCTCCCACAACCTATGTAAGTAGTGACGACCGCCAATCTATTAGAAGTTAGAAGGTCTAACTTCTTGCTCAATGATTCCACTTGGGCCGCCAAAGAAGTAACTGCATCGATTTTGTGGAGTCCGACTACTTTCCCCCTTTCCCGCGTGTTCCACTGGTAGCTGTTCACGGCCATTTCCTCTACAAATTGCCGAGCTTCATCAGGGGTCTTGTTCCCCATTGTACCTCCTGCGGCAGCATCTAGAAGCTGTCTTGTACTTGGATTCAACCCGTTGTAAAAAGTTTGAATCATCATCCAGTCGGGGAAACCGTGTTGCGGACACTTCCGCAAGAGGTCCTGAAATCGCTCCCATGTCTCAAACAATGATTCGAGCTCCATTTGTATGAATGTGGATATCTCATTATGAAGCCTTACTGACTTTCCCGGGGGAAAGTATCTCGCAAGAAAGGCTTCGACCATTTCATTTCAAGTCGTGATGGAAGCCTTTGGGAATGAATGAAGTGACTGCTTGGCTTTTCCTTTGAGAGAAAATAGGAAATCCCTCAATCTGATAGCATCATCAGACAGTCCATTAATCTTCAACATATCACAAACTTCCAAGAAGTTCTCAATATGATTGTTCGGATCTTTATCGGCCAAACCATTGAACTGCGGTGACTGTTGAATCATTTGGATGAATGCCGGTTTAAGCTCAAACTTCGGGGTGCGATCTGTTGTCGCACAATACTCGATTGTGTGCCTAAAACTGAAGGTTTGGCATAGTCAGAAAATGTTCTCTATTGCTCATTCTGTTTTGCTATATTATCCGACCCTTGACCTTCTACTTTAACTCGGATTGATGGCTCTTGTACAGGTTCTTTCCCTCTTCTTCTAAGTGTACGCTAAAGCTCAGGATCTCCTTCAACAATTTGTGAAGGGTCCCCTTGGGTCATAACCTGGAGCTGCAACTAAAAGAAATGAAAAATCAGAACGATGATAGAATAAGAAAATGTGAAATACAATGAATACTAAATAGCTAAACTAGCAAAGTGCAAAGTATCTATAAACGTCTACTCCCAGGCAACGACGCTAAAAATTTGACAGTAGCCCTTGCGTGTGACCTGCAAGTGCACGGGTTTGTTGAAGTAATAAATCCCAGGTGAGTGGGTATCGTATCCACAGGAAGTAGGGAATAAAAATACCAAGATTGCTATCTAACTAAACGAAGACGGAATAATGATTTTGTTGATAAAATGTAGTGAAAGCAAGAATAAAAGAAATAAGAAAGAGAGAAGCACAAATAGATGAGAGGTAAGGCAATCGATAGAAGTAGGGTACTCAAATATTGTTCCACGCAGGACAATTGCTTCAAGTGCAAAATCAACAATTATATCTCCTAATTGACATTTAATGAGTAGTGGAAATCCTTAAACACACGGTCCCAAACCAAAGGTCAACCGTGACTAACTCTACACTATGTCCTAGCGGAGATAGAGTTGCAAGATGGGCCGGCCCACCTTTTTTATTTTAAAATATAAATTCTTTAAAAATATTGTAAAAATTGTATAAAATACTATAAAAATACTAAAAATTAAGGAATTTTTTTTAAAAAAATCTAAATATCATAAAATATAAGTTTCTTGATTGTAAAAAATATACAACACATAAAGACTATAGAAAAAATAATTAAAAATATGCAAAAAATTTAAATTTACATGAATACAAAAACGATAATTTTTTAAAATTTAACATAATATTAGAAAATAAAATTACATAGAAAAAATAGAGATAAACTAAAAATAAATTACAAATAGATATAAAAAAAAAATTTGCCATTTATAACTATGAAAACAACTTAGAAAATTACAAACTTCGAAACAATTTTCGGAGTTGTTTTCATTAAAAAAAAAGGTGTATCGAAAGGAAAATTGGGAGAGCCGGCCATTATAAAATTTTAAAAAAAGGGTTTAGGGCTACCTCAACCTTGATGATGTATATTTAATTTGTGGATTTTTTGAAAATTCCGAATTGATGAATTGATGAAAAGGTGGGGGAATTGCCGGATTGATGAAACACTTGAGCCAAATTTGACATACTTCAAATCTTGAACTTGAAGAGATTGAGAACTAAGAGAGCTTGGAGTCTTCAATGCTTGAGAGATTAGAACAAGAATGAGTAATTTGGTGTGGAGAAATATGTAAGTGTTTGAGGGTATTTATAGGTGACCGTACCAGGCCAGGCACCACCCAAACCGTGATAGGCCGTGCCGGGCTCAGGCCGGCATGGCCCAGTTTGCACCTCTAAGCGGAGAAATCGATCAATCTCAACACCTTACACTGTGTAGAGTTGCAAGACACTCTAGGGGTTCCAAGTGATAAACCCTATTCCAATGTATAGATCTAACAATTTGGTCATAGCGAAAGACCCCTAGTCGCAATTAAGCCCTAAGTGCTAAAGTTACTTCAACGCATCACTCTGTTGCCTGTGCAACTAAGCCCCAATAGGGTCATCTCTTAGCCCATTCACTCTGCTATGACCGCAAAGAACTCTTGGAACGTGGAGGTAGGAAAAATCACACCGGAGGGGAAAGGGGACGCTCCGCTACCTCTCGACTCACCCTCTCGACCCTCTCCAATCTTGCAATGTCAAACCCTAGCCAACGGAATCTTAAAAGATGGAGAATATTTGGAGAGAAGAGGGGAGAAAGATTCCAAAAATCGGGCTGAATCGTGGCTTAAATAGGGCTGGAATCAGGAATCCACACGCCCCTGTGGATTTTTCCCACGGGCATGTGGAATTTCCACACGCCAAAGTGGATTCTCTATAAAACTATATTTTAGTACATATGTGAACAAGAACTGAAACAGTATTTTGCTACTGTGATTTGCTACAATACCTTGCACAATTTTCATTGAGGCAACATAAACCGGTAGACGTTTATGCCGTAGATCACAACTCTACTTCAATCATAGGCCTCATTGGTGAAGATCTTGTTATCAATGCACAAGTCGGGATACGTAAATGTGATTGCCTTTGGGGCCCTCCGATTCATTGTAATAGCTTGAATACATGGAGGTTAGCACAAATTCACATATCTTAAAACCCTACTTGTGTCTTCGCGTTTGTTTCTTCTAAGATTCCACAAAGGTGTGTTCACAATCTACTTTTTCCATCATTTCTTAATACTTAGTTTCACCACCTTACATGCGCAAAAGAACACAAATACACATGTATTACCGATTAAACCTGATAAAAGTAATGCTCAACGTAAAGAAAGAATAGTTCGCATTATTAACATACAAGCACTTATCATCTCCCCCTAGGACTATTGCTTCAAGTGCAAGACCAACTATTAAGCTCCTGACTGATGCTTAAGGAGCTGTAGAAATCCTAAAGTACACGGTCCCAAACCTGAGGTCAATCGTGACTGTGGGCTCCTTTCTTTTCACCCGGCCTTTAATTAGGGTATGACCGGTTAAAAAGCATGGATCACAAATCAAATTTAATTTTTTTTTTATATTTCAGATGATTGCAGGTTCATGACTCTTATTAGAGGAAAGCCCCTAATATTAATTACCCTAGACAATGTCATGGCAATCTTCGATTAAGAAACAAGTGTGAATGAGATGTAACTGAGTAAACATAATAATTTTTTTATATTTAATTTCAAAGATGCATACGAATACATGATCATAGACAGGAATACAAAAGTAAGAGAGTTATTCTCTAAGAGAGCTTAACAAGAAATTTTTTAGAAAGAGTTATTTCTATCATGCTCTTCAAAAAAAGTTTTTAGCTGGCGCTCTTAACTCCTATACTGAAAGTATGTCAGAAGATCCTTTTAGCTTTGTGGATGTAGCTCTCCTCGATTTCTCTTTTTTTTATGTGGGTTTGTGTCTTGACACATAGCTTAGTCAAAGCTGCAGCCACTCTACATTTACAAGTTGCCTACTTGGTCACTTTTGCTTCTTTTATCGCTGATGACTTTGGCTCTTGCGCTTGTAAAATCTCCAGCTCCTTGACTTGTGAAACTCCTCAAGTCTTTGACTTCTTGGTGTCTTGAAACTTCAAAGTTGCATTTGTCGCTTATATAAGGCATTTTGGTCTTGACTCTTCAATGCTTTTGAGACTTGACCGTTGGATTTTTTTTAAGTCATGACCTTCAACATGGTTAGGTCTTTAACTTGATAATTTTGACTTGTCTCAAACTCATTTTTTTCTCGAAAGAGACCTCGTAATGGACATCTTTGCCAACTCAACATTTTTAAGGAGTGTTGACGAGAAACATTTTCCTCCTTTTTGTGAAAATTTTTATTCATTCATTTTTTTTTCATCATCATTTTTTTTCCATGAATGTTGAACATTTGATTTTAGTCATGACCTTCAACATGGTTAGGTCATTAAATTGATAATTTTGACTTGATTTTAAAATGGATCTCAAACCTAAAGAGACCTCATAATGGACTTAGGAAAATCTTTGTCAACTCAACTTTTTCAATGAGTGTTTACGAAAACATTTTTTCCTTCTTTTTTTGTGAAAATTTCCATTCATTTTTTTTTCTCCTTCATCATCATTTTTTATCTCTTTCTGGTGAAATTTTCATTTTTTACTCTTCCTTTCATTTCAAGAAAAGTTTTTTTTTTTTAATTTTTTTGCACTTTCCATTTCACCTCTTTTCACTCCAACGAGTGTCAAAAGACATCCAAGCGAGCTTCAAAAAAATCTTTGTCAACTCTTCTCTTTTTTTTAATGAGTGTTGATGAGAGATATTTTTTGTGAACTTTTCATATTTTTTTTTACTCTTCTTTTCACTTCAAGAAATATTTTTTATTCTTCTTTTCATCTCACTTTTATTACTCCAATGAGTGTCAAAAAACCTCAAAGTGAGCTTGAAGAGAAGGTTTAATTTTTTTATGAAAAATTTCTCTTTACCCCAAGAGTGTCAAAACTTCAAAGGTGGAATTAGAGAAATTATGAAAAATTTCTCGTTACGCCCAAGAAAGTTAAGACTTCAAGGTGAAATACGAGAAATTTAAGAAAATTTTCTCGTTACCTCAAGAAAGTCAAGACTTCGAGGTGGAATTAGAGAAATTTAAGAAAAATTTTCTCGTTACCCCAAGAAAATCAAGACTTCGAGGTGGAATTAGAGAAATTTAAGAAAATTTCTCGTTACCCCAAGAAAGTCAAAACTTCAAGGTGGAATTAGAGAGAATTTTTATGAAAAATTTTCTCGTTACCCCAAGAAAGTCAAGACTAAAGGTGGAATTAGAGAAATTTAAGAAAATTTCTCGTTACCCCAAGGAAGTCAAGACTTGAAGGTGGAATTAGAAAAATTTTATGAAAATTTTTTCGTTACCCCAAGAAAGTTAAGACTCAAGGTGGAATTAGAGAAATTTAAGAAAATTTCTCGTTACCCCAAGAAAGTCAAGACCCAAGGTGGAATTAGAGAAAATTTTATAGGATTGTCCTAGAGAAGGCCCTGTAAAAAAAATTACCAAAATACCCCTACTCAAATCCATCCTTTACTTTTTTTTTCTCATTTTTTTTACTCTCCTTTTTTTTAAACTCACCCTTCATTTTTTTTATTTTTCTCTTTCTTTTTTTTTTACTCTCCATTCATCATTCTTTCCTCTTTTCTTCTTTTTTTTTCACTTTTTTTTCTTCTCTTTTTTTTTTACTCACCCCCTTCATATATTTTTTTTCTTCATTTTTCATCATTTTCATCATCATTTTTTTACCAGATATGCCCCTCGCCAATAGGCTCCTCCATCTCTCTTTTCCAAAACAAAATATCATTGTTCTCTCTAAGAAGAACCATATGTAAACTGCTGGTGAGAATAAAAAGCAGTAGCCTCGCAACACGAACAGACAATATCTTCCTTTCGAGCTTGCAGGCATTCATTTGTGTAATAGGACTTAAAGTGGATGCAATTATCCTCTGCTCAAGCTTGTTTGTTTGTCCTTGATCACACGCACCAAACGATGAATATTATTCTATCGGGTCTATTATCATCCCGAGTGCATGGAAGAGAAATAACATGGTTATTAACCCTGATCAATCACTTTCTTATTCTTGCCGTCTTTATTCCAATAAAGAATTCAATACTATACTCGACTTAGCATGGCCTCTTTTGGAATAGGGAGGCGAAGGGACGGTTGAATGGAGACACACCTTCATCTCCGACCTCACAAATATCACACAAGGAATTGGCCCTGGTTACTCTTTGCATAGATTACTCTCTATCTCAACTTAGCCCGACTCAATAGCCTAGGATGCTTGTACTCATTAGCTTCATCTTCAACGGGGAACTAGGAGATTCTCAACCATCTTCTGAGATGCACCCAAAGAATCCTGTGCCTCTGCATCTACACAGACATGCAAACTCTTGTGTCTCTCTTCATAGATCGGGTCTCTCGTCCTTTCTCAGTCTTCCATCTTTAGCAGAACCTTTACTTCGGATAAGGATCCTAACACCCGTTTCCTTGTCCATTCTCCCTTGAGTGTTCTCACGAGGATCAATAATAAGACCGAGAAGCTTATATTATGGGTTCTCTTCTATAGGAATATACAACTTCTTATAGACTCTATGAGGCCATACAACCATCACCGATTGAAAATGGTTTCTAGCACAAGCACAGTGAGGGAGAGAGAGAGAGAGAAGACGGAGGGTATCGAAAGGAAGTTGTCGCACACCAGATCGCAGATTAAGTCAAGACCGGCTTTCTGGTTATGAGTGCACACACGAGCAACTTGGTACTCGTTGATGGTGGTTCTCGTGATGTTGGAACGGAGGCGGGCCGTGATTGCACGCATCAGACCACTGACTTCGCACCCAACGTTGAGGACCTTGAGGCCCGGATGCGCGTTGATGAGATCGTCAGCGTGTTTTTCATGGATGTGCACAGCGTCGCGGTAAGAGAGGTTAGGGCTGGAAAAGGAAAAGTGGAAGCTTTGGCCCCATCCCCACTCGTAGACGTCGGTGACGAGGTTGTACAAGGTGTTGACGAACACAGGGACGCTGGTATAGTTGCCGGCTGTCTCCTTCGGTAATCGCCAGAAAAAAACCGGCACTGCTTATACTTGTTCCGAACCTTATTCCTTGTGATGGAACCCATCTTGAGGTCGACGACGCACTTCACTTTGACCTCGACGGCGCCCATCGCCGATCAGATCCGGTTTTGATGGAAAAGATAATGATAAAATAAAGAGAGAGAGCATGAGAGAGAGAAAACACGGGAGAGAAGAAAAGAAATTTATGCTAACTTGGATCATGATGCATGTACGTGCATGTGTTTTTTTTTTATTCTTTAAATGCATGAAAGAATCACAAAATAGTGGGGCCCATTGCATTTTTTTCTTCTTAATGCATGAGAGATGGATCATGGGCAGCATATGCATGCATGACATGTATTCCAAAAAATTATTAAAAGGTGGGACCCATTGCTTTTTTTCTTCTTAATGCATGAGAGATGGATCATGTGCAGCATATACATGCATGACATGCATTCAAAAAAATAAAAAATAAAAAATAAAAAAGGTGGGGTCCGTTGAATATAAATGTATGATCTTAGGCATGTTCATCATGCAAAAATAAGACACTTCATTATTTTTTTTCTTTTCATTATTTAGACGGGAAGTATTTAAAAAAACAAATATTGTACCCTTTTTTTCCTGTAAAAAATAATCCCGTTTTTTCTACAGGCTTTCTTTTGTCGTCCGTCAAGCTTTCTTCGACTTCTTTACACCTTCTTCTCCCCGCTTTCTTTTTCTTCTTCCTTCTCCCCTCTCCTTTTTTTCTTCTCACATCTCCCTTCAAAACTCTCTGTATTTTTATTCTTTTTTTTTTCTAACTTCTTTCAGTCTCTCTTCTTGTCCCTCTTTTTGTCCCAAAAATCCTCAACACCCCGAAGAATCTCCAACTCCCGGGAGAGATTTTGTTTTTTTTTTAAAAAAAATTTTGAATTCAAAATTTCCGATCCCTATCCATAATCTCCTTTTTTTTAATATTTATTATTATTATTATTATTTTTTGAATTTCCCTCCCTTTTTTATTATTATTCATATATATATATTTGAAATTTCAAACGAATATATATATATATATATATATATCGTATATATCTTTAAATATATAAATATATATATATATTCTCTTTCCTCTTCCTTTTCTGTTCCTTTTTCTTCTTTTTTTTAGCATCTGTTCCCCCAAAAATCCTCAACACCCCCAGAAAATCCTTAATTACGTGAGAATCTTTTTTCAAAATTTAAATTCAAATTTTTTTCAATTCTTATCTCTTCTTCTTTTTTTTTTTTTGAATTTAAATTCTTTTTTTTAAAAAAACTTCAAACTCCTCTTTTTCCCTCTCTCTTTTATTCATTTTCATTTTTTAAAATATCTTATTATTATTTTTTATTTTAATAATAAATTCCAAATGGAATTAGGAATTAAAAGAAAACCTTATAAACAAATGCCCCCCCTTGTAGCTTACTCACACACAATAGTTGAGGGAGGAAGGTACAAGTACTTTCAAACTTCAAAAATTTTCAGCCCACTTGAGATAATTTTTTTTTTTAAATACCATATTGAATGATATTTTGCTCAATTTCCCCAATTTAGAAACTTTTTCTTTTCTTCTTTTTTTTTCAACTAAAACTTTGACTTCATGTGCAGCTTCTTCCTTTTTTCTTTTTACTTTTTATAGAATTTTTCTTCTGTTTTTCTCTCTTTCTATTTTTCTTTCTATTTTTTTGTTTGATTTGTTTTTGTTTACTGCACTTCAAACATGATTTCGACCATCCAACTCAAAGAAAAATAATCTATGAGCCTAAAAAAAATTCATGAGTACCAGGAAAGATTTAGCCACCTGATCATCAACTTAAAGAACAACAATGGATACCGCAATGTTTAACAAAATTTGACTTGAACTTATGAATTTCTATGAGAGGTAAATGGACCTCAACCTCAATCTCCGCCGTTCATATTGCCTATTGTCATGTGTTCATGATGTGTTCAAAATTTCATGACGATCAAAGCTGATCTAGATACCCGATGAGCTACTTGATCAAAATATCTTTTTCTATGAAAAATTGTAGAATTTGCCTTCCAACTTATTTCTTTGATTGTTTGTTTTTCGCTTTTTCTTTCCCTTTTTCTTTGTTTTTCTGTTTTTGTTTTTGTTTTTGTTTTTGTTTTTTTGTTTTTTTCTACGACTTTTTTTACTTTTTGATCTTATAGTTTCTTATAGGATTTGCATGTAATCTCTCTGAGCGAAATTTACGAGCATCATTTCAAAATTCATAGAATCATATCTTTATTCGATTTGACAAAGAAAACAATGTGATGAAATTTTGTACTTTGCCTCAAAGAGCATATATCATGCTTGACCACCTGCTCAAATAAGAGCACCGGACGTTCCGTCATAGATAAACACAAGTTTTCCTTTTACAATGTGTTTTTTATTCAAATGAAAAAGAGAAACAAGATAATAGAACTCGTAATTTGCCTTGAGAAGCATATACCATGCTTGACCAACCTGCTGAAACAAGAGCACTGGACATTCCGTCATAGGCAAACACAAATTTTCCTTCAATGTGTTTTTATTCAAATGAAAAAGAGAAACAAGATAATAGAACTCGTAATTTGCCTCGAGAAGCATATACCATGCTTGACCAACCTGCTCAAACAAGAGCACTGAACATTCCGTCATAGGCAAACACAAGTTCTTCTTCTTCTATTTTTATTTTATTTTTTATATTATTATTATTTTTTTGTTTGTTTTTTGTTTTTTTTTTGTTGTTTTTGTTGTTTTTTGTTTCTTTTTTTGGTTTTTTTTTTGCTTCTTTTTTTTAGCATTTCCAAATCATGCATTACATGTACATCATGGATAATATTTTTCAAAAAACGCGCATTGATGGGTGCCAAAGGTCTCCTTCCATCTGCGTCGATTAGCTGATATGCTCCACCTTCGTAGACGACCTCTATGATGTACGGGCCTTCCCAATTCGACCTGAACTTGCCCCCAGCATGCTTGTTGGTGATGATTGGTCTTCTTAACACCCATACCATCTCTCCTTTCTCGAAAGTTCAAATACGAGCCATTTTATTGTAAGCTCGAGCCATCCTTGCTTTGTAGACTTCAAGATTTTGTTGAGCCTCTAGCCTTCTTTCATCTAAAGCATCAAGCTCATCCAAACGCAAGCGAACTCTATCTTCATTTGTGAGTTCATTTTGTAAGTCAATTTTTAAAGATGGAATTTGGACTTCAAGTGGAAGAACAACTTCTGTACCAAATACCAACGATATGGTGTTGATTGAGTTGGTGTTCGGTATGTTGTCCGGTATGCCCATAAAACTTCAGGAAGCCTTTCGTGCCAATCCCTTTGACTTTTCGAAACTGCTTTCTTCAACAATTTGGATAATGTTTTATTGAATGCTTCAGCAAGACCATTTAGAGCATTATAGATAGAGGAATACCTCCAATCTATTTTGTGATGTTGAGCAAACCTTCCAACCTTGAAACTTTTGAATGCTCGCCCGTTGTCAGAGATAATCCTTCGAGGCGTCCCAAATTTATATAGCACATGATCTTTGAAGAATTTGATGATGTTTTCTGCCTTTACTTCCTTTAAAGGAATGGCTTCCGCCCAACGTGAGAAATAGTCAGTGGCAGCCAATATAAAGCGATGCCCTCTTGATGATGGTGGCTCAATAGGGCCTATCACATCAGTCCCCCACATATCGAAAGGCCATGAAGAGATTGTAAGGTGTAAAGGATTGGGGTGTTGATGAATGAAATCCCCATGGGCTTGGCATAGTTTGCACCGTCTTGCATATTGTAGGTAATCGTTAATCATGCTTGGCCAATAGTACCCAATATGTTTAATCTTCAACCGCATCTTCGGTCCAGACTGGTGAGCTCCACAAATACCAGAATGGACTTCATGCATGACTTCTACAGACTCCTCCTTCGAGAGACATCTTAGCAGGAGTTGATCATATGATCTTCGATAGAGAACATCATTAACAAGGGTAAACCTCATCGCCCTTTTCTTTAACTGCGTAGCTCGAGACTTTTCATCTGGGAGCTCGCCATACTTCAAGTATTTAATGGAAGGCTCTCTCCAATCATCTTCAACCACTGTCAGAATTTCTTCTTTTTTGAGCTTTTTGTTTTCTAATTCTTCATCAAAGCATGAACTCAGCACTCGCCTGTTTCGAATGGTGACTTGGATCTCCTCTTGATCTGGATCAGCCAACTCTTTTGCCAATTTTGCTAAACTATCTGTTTTTCCATTAATCGACCTGGAAACTCTCTCCAGCTTAACATCAGGAATTTGCTTCAATAATTCAATAACTCTCTGATGATACTGAAGGAGTTCTTGCTTATGAATCTTGAAACTCCCTTCAACTTGATTTATAATGAGTCGTGAATCGCCATATATATGCAAGCTTTGAACCCCCATACTGACTGCTAGCTCCAATCCAGCAATAAGAGCTTCATATTCTGCTTCATTGTTAGTACATGGCTTTGACAAAGAAAGAGAGTATCTCAGGATCCCACCATCAGGAGAAATGAAAATAAGTCCAATACCAGCTCTGACTTGAGGAATTTTGGGTCTAATAGCTGGTTGTATTGAAGAAGCTCCATCGAAGTACATCTGCCAACATTGTTTTCCCTTTTCAATTGCCAAAGTCTCTTCATCAAGGAGATCACATGGGCTTGTGGAAATTACCCACGCCCATCTGGATGCCCTATTCTAGCCCTTTATAAAGCCGTGACTTGTACCGATTTTTGGAGCCATATTTCATCCATCTTTCCATCTTTTCTAAATCTTTTGAGAGCATTGCGGCTAGGGTTTAGAGGGGATTTGGTAAGGGTTTTGGAGGGGTTCTACGGCTTCAACACCGCATTTCTCTTGGAAGATAGTTATTGGGGTAGCTTTCGTCGTCATTGATCCGGCGTATTGTGCCCTAGGCTTAAAAAGAGGACCTTTTGACAGGACGAGGCTGCTCCATGAGACCATACGAATACCGAGGGGATCTCCATATGGATTACATGTTTTTACTTTCGATTTCATTATTGATTGTATATTGCTCCATGGAGAGCTAAACCCTCTACTGGGTACTTGAATTTGTAAACCCTAAGATGTTATTATTCACCTTTTATTATGCTTTCCTTAATTGATGTCTTTAATTGAGTTCCAATCTTGAATGCTTATTGAATGATTTCTCCCTTAGAGTGAAACTAGGGTTGAGAGGCCATTTTTGTAGCCTTTGTGGATGAGTGAGACACCATGAGAGTTAAACAATGCTAGATTGGAGAGGGTTGAGAGGGTGAGTCGAGAGGTAGCGGAACGTCCCCTTCACCGTCCGGTGTGATTTATCTTACCTTCATGTTCCTAGAGTTCTTTATGGTCATAATAGAGTGAAGTGCTAAGAGAGGACCTACGCTGGGGCTTAGTTTCATGAGCAACAGAGTAAAGCGGTTAAATAATCCTTAGTATCTGGGGCTTAATTGTGACTGGGGATCTTTCACCTGAATCAAAGGGTTATTTCTATATATAGGAATATCACCTGGAATCTCTAGAGCTTCTTGGAACTGTACACAGTGTGAGGTGTTGAGACTGAGTGATTTCTCTGCCTGGGCATAGTGTAGCGTTAGTCACGGTTGACCTTAGGTTTGGGACCGTGTATTTTAGGATCTCCACGACTCGTTCAGCATCAGTTGGGAGAATAGGCGTTTTGGAAAAACTTTGCACTTTGCTATTTAGCTATTTATCATTCATTCTATTTCACACTTTCTTATTCTTTCATCATTCTAATTTGTTCTTTTTCTTTGATTTTAGGAAAAATGATCAAGATACCCGATTTATTTGACACAATAACGGGAATAGTTGAAAATATTAAACAAAAAGTTCAGTTGTTTGCAGTACAATAAACTTCATGTTGTTCCCTGCAAGAGCAATTCACCATTAACCATCCCGTTGATGACATTGACAGAATTCAAGATCAGAGTTGCGAGTTGGATATGTGCTGGATCAGTTTGAAAAGTTTGCATTGGCATCTATGAGCATTGATAAGTGCTTGTGCGTTAAGAATGCGAAATGATTTTTTCTTTACAATGAGCATTACTTTTATAAGGTTTAAGCGCTAATACATGTGTATTTGTGTTCTTTTGCACATGTAGGGTTGTGAAGCTGTGTTTTAAGAAAAGAAACCAAAAATAGATCGTGTATGCACTATTTGGTGGAATCTTGGAAGCAACAAACGCGAAGACACAAGTAGGGCTCTAAGATACGTGAATGTGTGCTAACCTTCATGTATTTAGGCCATTACAATGAGTTGGAGGGCCACGAAGGCAGTCATATTTGTGTATCCCAACTTGTGCATTGATAGCAAGATCTTAACCAATGAACCCGTTTATTGAATAAGCGACGCAATCTACATTATAAACGTGTGCCCGTTTACGTTGCTTTGATGAAAAGTGGATTCAGGAGTGTTTTTGGCGGGGGTAACGCAGCAGGTACTGTAGCAATCAATGCAGCAATTTAATATAGTAGTTACTGTTCACAGCAGGCCGAAAATCAGAATTCCAGAGAATCCACACGGGCGTGTGTAAATTCCACAGGGGCATATGGAACATCCACAGGCCCGTATGGATGCCTGATTCCAGCCTATTTAAAGCCGTTTTCAGCCTGATTTCAGCATTCTTTTTCCCATCTTTTCTCTATCTTTTGAAAAGTTTGCAGCTAGGGTTTAGAGGCGTTTTGGCAAGGCTTTTGGAGTGGTTCTCCGGCTTTGACACCGCGATTATCTTGGAAGATAGTAATTGGGGAGCTTTCATCGGCACCGCTTCAGCTAGGTGTGCCCTAGGCTTGACAAGGGGACCTTTGGAGAGGATGATGCCACTCCACAAGACCATCGATACGAATACCGAGGGTCTTTTCCTATGGATTGTTTATTTTCACTTTCGATTTCATTGTTGATTGTATTGTGCTCCATGGAGAGCTAAGCATCCTACTGGGTACTTGGATTTTGTAAACCCTAGAATGCTATTATTTCATTGACCTTTTATTATGCTTTCCTTAATTGATGTATTTAATTGAGTTCCAATATTGAATGCTTGTTGAATGATTTCTCCCTTACAGTGATACTAGGGTTGAGAGTCCCCTTTCCCGTCCGGTGTGATTTATCCTGCCTCCATTTCCTAGAGTTCTTTGCGGTCACAATAGAGTGAAGTGCTAAAGGATGAACACCGTTGGGGCTTAATTGCGTGAGTAATAGAGTGAAGCGTTGTAGTGAGTTTAGTATCACTGAACCAAAGGGTTAGATCTACACATAGGAATAGGGTTTATCACTTGGAATCCCTAGATCTCCATGCAACTTTGCACAGTGTGAGGTGTTGAGAATGAGCGATTTCTCCGCCGGGACATAGTGTAGATAGAGTTAGTCATGGTTGACCTTAAGTTTGGGACCGTGTGTTTTAGGATTTTCATGACTTATTAAGCATCAGTTAGGAAGCATAATAGGTGGTCTTGCACTTGAAATATTAACCCTAGGGGGAGCATTGTCCGAGTACCCCACTTCTATCGATTGCCTTTCCTCTCAATTTTATTCTGCCTCTCATTCTTATTTCTTTTATCTCTTTTTATATCAATCTCATTCATCATACCATCGATTCATTCTCATCATAGTTAGATAGCAATCTTTTTGATTCTATTCACTATTCCATGTGGATACAATACCCACTCACCTTGGATTTATTACTTCGATACCCATGCACTTGCGGTTTACACACATATTTGGCCGTGCCAAGTTTTTGGCGCCGTTGCCGGGGAATAGGCATTTTAAAAACACTTTGCGTTTTGCTATTTTAGCTATTTATCATTCATTCTATTTCACACTTTCTTATTCTTCCATCATTCTCATTTGTTTTCTTTTGTCATGTCTTACTTTTTCTAGCAAGGAGCTTAAATGATGATTGATTCGCTCATTGTTCTATATTCTCAAGTTGAAGATCTAAGTAAAAAAGTTGATAGAATTGTTACTTCACAACAACAGAGCAATCCATGTTATGGCACATATCATCCAATTGAAGTGGGCTACCCAAACCCATTATTGAATAATGATGGACATCATTGGAAAGCACCTCAAGGTGAATGTCAAAAGGGTGAGCTACTTGGAGAGGATGCGCTTCAGTTGCAAAAAGTATTAGCTAATTTTATTGAAGCAACCGATGTCCGTGTCCAAAATATCGAGACCACATTTAGATGTCATGAAGCCTCCTTTAAAAACCTTGAGAATCAATTAGGAGTGATACTTGACACACTCTCTAAGGAACCACAAGTATTTGAGCAAGCAATTCAAGTTCTTTCTAGAAATGATATGGTAGTGAATGACAATGAAGAAGTAGGACAAAATGTGTATGATGTTGTAGAGAATGAGAGGATGCAAGAAGAACCTTTCTTTCAAAGTGGGGATTGCTTCAATGGACAGTGTGTTTGTGAGCAAGGAATGATGCAAGAAGGCTTGGTGAAGACATATTGCTTTGAAGTTGAAATGAAATAAGAAGCAAAACCTAAGGTAATGGAACAAGCATCTCTCTTTGGGATTGATCAACTCATAAATTGCGAGAAAGAGATTTTGGGTTTGGAAGAAGATGTGGGTAGGAGATTGAAACCATCCAATGACCTACCTGTGCTAAGCTTGAATAATTCCCAACCCAAATCGTTTCCTTGGAGGCCAAATGTAAGATGGTTGGACTCTCCAACAAATTTTCCGCCTCGGAAAGTAGATTTTTGGTTTAAAGGAAGTAGCTTTGCAATGTCTAGTCTAGAAGAACATACTCTTTTCAAGCCTCCATAGGGTAAGGAAGAGGTACGTCAACCTAAGTGACGTAAAACAAGCGCTTCTTGGGAGGCAACCCAAGTTTTTAATATTTTTCTAGTTTTTAGTTAGTATTTGCATGAATAAGGCTTTGAGTGCTGGCGTCTTGATTCTTAGATGCTTTCACTGTGATTTTCTTGTGGACATTGTGGTGTTATCATGTGAATAATCGTGTGTGCCGAAGAATCTTGGTCGTTTGAGCATGTTTTTTTTGTGTTTTCTCAGGTTAAAATTGATTTTTAGGCAGGCTCTGAGTGTATGTTTGTGTTCAAGAATTTTCTATAGAGCCTGCAAAGTTTTTCTAAGTGTCCAGAGAAAACACACGGCCGTGTAAAATTTTCGCACGGGCGTGTGTTTTTCGTTCAGAGCTCATCCAGAGACGGCACAGGGGCGTGTACTCACCTTGTGAGCGACCTTGTGATGGTCCACGCCCATGCAAAATTTCCGCACGGGCGTGTGTTTCCCTGTAGAGACAGAGATTTTTCCTGAGAAGACATAGCGGCATGGACTCGCCCCTGTGGATTATTTTGTCAACAAACGCACAGGTGTGGATAATTTCTGCATGCCCGTGTGGTTCTCTGTTGAGAATTTCTCCTCCATCCTGAGAAGACACAGGGGCGTGTCTCTGCTCCTGTGAATTGCCTAGTAGGGATCCACGCCGTGTGGAATTTCCGCACGGGGGTATTAAACACTTAGAGAATTTTCTCGATTGGACAGGGAAGCCACAGGTGCGTGCGTTTGCCCCTGTGGGTCAGGTGCATGGGCATGGGAATTTTCTGTACGCCCGTGTGGATGCGTTCTGAAGCATAAGGTGTCATCTCGAGAAACCACAGGGGCGTGCGTCTGCCCCTGTGGGTCTCTCTTATGGAGTTACACGGGCGTGGGTAATTTCCACACACCCGTGGGATGTATAGAACTCAAAAGGCTGCGTTTCCTCTTTATAAATTTATTTTGCCTTTTCATCTTTTTACTCCCAAACATTCTGAGCACGCATCCTTGCACTCTCTTGACGTCTCACCTTTGTTTTAGAGGGTTGTTACATGAGTTTTCCTTCCGTTTTCTATTCTTTCATTCTCATTTTGTCGGTAAGCTTCTCTTACTCTTTTCTTCGCCCAATCTTCATTTATTTTCACCTCGAAAGTGTGAAAGCCACCTTAACGGCCGCTTTGGAAACGGCTACTTTAGAGGATGTGTGAAGCCCATCTTTTTGTTTTGTTACTTTTTGTCGTTAAATAAGTCCCTTATACTTGAAACATTGAGGAGTATACTTTGGTTTTACTTGAGTGAGTTTACACACACTTACATGATCTTGGGTTTGTTGTCTTTTTTTCTTATTCGAGTTTTTAGCTAGAGCATTGATTTTTCATATTTAGTGTTCAAACTTCCTTTACTTGTAGAATGCTCTCTTTGCATGCTTTAGTGAACCTATGGCCGAGCACTTTCAATCTTTCCTTCTTCTACACTTCAATGTTTTATTTCTTTGCTTGAGGACAAGCAAAAGCTTAAGTGTGGGGGAGTTTGATAAGTGCTTGTGTGTTAAGAATGTAAATGTTCTTTCCTTACAATGAGCATCACTTTGATTAGGTTTTAGCGCTAATACATGTGTATTTGTGTTCTTTTGCGCATGGAGGGTTGTGAAGCTCTGTTTTAAGAAAAGAAGTCAAAAGTAGATCGTGTACGCACTATTTAGTGGAATCTTGGAAGCAACAAACGCGAAAACACAAGTGGGGCTCTAAGATACGTGAATGTGTGCCAACCTCCATGCAGAAAACTGATTTTCTAGAAATTCAGACGGGCGTGTGGAAATTCCATAATCCCGTGTGGATGCCAGATTCCAGGTTATTTAAAGCCGTGATTTCAATCAATTTGGGGATCCATCTTTCCATCCTTTCTTCATCTTTTCCCCATCTTTGGAGGCTCCCGCTTCTAGGGTTAGGGAGGCTTTGGCAAGATTTTTGGAATGGTTCTACGGCCTTCGACACGGCATTCCTTCGGAAAAGAGTTATAGGGGGAGCTTTCGTCGATATCGTTTCGGCGAGGTGTGCCCTAGGCTTGAAGAGAGAACATTTGAAGAAGATTAGGCTACTCCACAAGACCATCGACACGAACACCAAGGGGATTTATTCTCGGATTGCAAATCTTTACTTTTGATTTCATTATTGATTGTATTGTGCTCCGTAAGAGTGACACACCCCTTCCATGTGACCCGCAAGTGCACGGGTTTATCGAAGTAATAATACCCCGGTGAGAGGGTAGTCGAATCCATATAGAATAGTGATCAGAAACACAAAGATTGCTATTTAACTAAAGTGAAAATGAATCAATAGTGTTGTGAAAAAAATCAATAAAAAAAAAAGAAAAGAAAGAGGGGCACAATAATGTGAGAGGAAAGGCAATCGATAGAAAGTGGGGCATTTGGACATTGCTCCCATAGTATTATTGCTTCAAGTGCAAGACCAACTACAATGTCTCCTAACTTATGCTTAATGAGACATGGAAATACTAAAATACACGGTCCCAAACCTAAGGTCAACCGTGACTAACTCTACACTATGCCTCGGTGGAGAAATCAATCAGTCTCAACACCTCACACTGTGTACAATTACAAGAAGCGCTAGGGATTCCAAGTGATAAACCATATTCCCTAATGTAGGTCTAACCCTTTGGTCCAGGGAAAAGACCTCTAGTCACAATTAAACCCCAGCACTGAGGATTACGTCGAAGCTTCACTCAGTTGCTTGCGCAACTAAGCCCCAGCGGAGTTCCTCTCTTAGTACTTCACTTTATTGTGACCGCAAAGAACTCTTGGAACACGTAGGTAGGATTAATCACAACGAAGTGGAAAGGGGGACTCTCCGCTACCTCTCAACTCACCCTCTCGACTTTCTCCAATCTTGCTTTTTCTAACCCATATGGTGTGTCACTCACTCACAAAGACTACCAATGTAGACTCTCAACCCTAGTGTCACTCTAAGGGAGAAATCATTCAACCAGCATTCAAGATTGGAACTCAATTAAAGACATCAATTTATGAAAGTATAATAAAAGATCAATGAAACAATAACATCTTAGGGTTTACAAGTCCAGGTACCCACTTGGGGTTTAGATCTCCATTGAGCAAGATACAATCAATAATGAAATCGAAAGTAAAAAACATACAATCCATAAGTAAAACTCCCTCGGTATTCGTGTCGATGGTCTTGTGGAGTAGCCTCGTCCTCTTCAAAGGTTCCCTTGTCAAGCTTACGGCACACCTTACCGGATCGGTGCCGACGAAAGCTCCCACAATAACTCTCTTCCAAAGGAATGCGGTGTCGATGGCCATAGAACCACTCTAGAACCATGCCAAAGCCTCTCTAAAGCCTAGCTCCAGGACTCTCCAAAGTCGCTGAAAAGATGGAGAACAGATGGAAAAGAGGCTTTTGAAATCGAGTTGAATTGCGGCTTTATATAGGCTGGAATCGGGAATCCACACGGCGTGTGAAAATTCCACATGCCCGCGTAAATCTGCGGAACTTGGTTTTTTAGCGGGCTGTGAATAGTAATTAATGCATTAAATTGCTACGATGATTGCTACAGTCATGCTACAGTACTATGCCAAAAACACTCCCGAATCCACACTTTTAATGGAGGCAACAAAAAAACTCCGAATAGTACGTTTGATGGAGCTATATTCATTAAGAGTTGAGTCCCAATGGGTTGTGGAGCACAAACGGCCATAAGATCGGGTCCATGATTAGTTCTTAAATTCCATACTCACAAGACCATTTGCACATATACACAAGGGGGTTCAGTGAAGCTCAACAAAAACAAAAACAACTCGAGTATATAAAGATAAGGCAATGAAATTCAACTCGAGACAAAAATAAATTATAAACTCAGAAGGAAGATCCTTTTTGAGTGATACAAATAAAAAATAATAATGGAAATGAAAAACGAAAAATATAAAGAAACTAAAAGAAAAGTAACAACGCATCAAGCGTCGGTGTCCTTGGTGGTCGGCACTGGTGCTGCTGGTGCTAAGTCAAATGGTGCCGGTGGATCTGGTGATGGTGATGCTGGAGGTGCATGAGGTGTCCTGGCTCTCATAATGAATGATGAAGCGGCGTCTCGCTCTGACAGCTGCTGTAGGATGTCGAGATGCGCCATAACCTCTATGTGGTTCGCAGCTTGCGTCGCTCGAACTTATACAACTTTAGTTTGAAGAACCCCTACAACACTCTCGAGCCTCTCAAAATGATCATAGGCTCGAGATGGGGAGAACATGGACACTGGTGGCGGCTCCTGTGCTACAGGTGGTGCCTCAGTCTCCGTATGATCTGGCTGAGACCCCTCAACAATGTTGTATCCTCCCCCGACAATCTCTAGGGCAGGCGTAACTAATACATACACTCCAGGCCTGCATCTGGACACTAATCCCATCAGTCTCATCATATTCAGGCCTAGAGGGGAGGGGATGATCATCTTCTCGACCCCGCGAATGGCGTCTAACAGACCCATGCCCATGACGAGTATGGTAATGTATAGGCCTCAGAACAATACACCTATTCTCGTGTACGGGCCCAGGTGTCTCAAATAATTTGCTACAATGTGTCCCAAATGTTGCTGCTCGCTCTATACCATTGACTATAAATAAAGTAACTCCTGCCGGCTCAGAACTCCGGTACTGTCAATGCAGCCGCTCGCCGACCTGCTCAGGACCTCGTGGATGTATCTGTAGCTCGGTCGGGAAAAGCATGTGGCCTTGGAAACCCTCAGCTCATACCGACCCTATCCATAGAAGGCCCTATATTCTCTCTGAGGAGTCAAGCTGGAAGGATATTTAGTCGGTAATCAGTCCAAATCGATGACACAAGGTTTGGGAAGTGGATGGATGCATTCTTTAAATGTTTAGGAGTGAGAAGATGAAGACACACGAAAAGATTTTAAAGAAAACCTGCGCCGCTTGGTGTTCTATACATCCACACGGGCGTGTGGAAATTATACACACCCATGTGACTTGATAAGTGCTTGTGTGTTAAGAATGAGAAATGCTCTTTCCTTGCGATGAGCATTACTTTATCAGGTTTCAGTGCTAATACATGTGTATATGTGTTCTTTTGCGCATGTAGGGTTGTCAAGCTAATTAGTAAGAAAAGAAGCTAAAAGTAAATCGTGAACGCACTATTTGGTGGAATCTTGGAAAGAACAAACGTGAAAACACAAGTGGGCTCTAAGATACGTGAATGTGTGCCAACGTCCATGTATTCAAGTCATTACAATGAGTTGGAGGGGCACGAAGGCATGCGATCTACGGAATAAACGTGTGCACGTTTATGTTGCCTCGATAAAAAATGTGGAATTGAGAGTGTTTTGGCAGAGTATTGTAGCAGGTAATGCTGCAAATCGCAGTAGGAATATACTGTAGCAATTACTGTTCACAGCTGGCCAAAAATCAGGTTTCCAGAGAATCCACACGGGCATGTGGAAATTGCCCACACTTGTGTGGACATTCTACAGGCTCGTGTGGAGAATCCATAGGGGCGTGTGGATGCCCGATTCCAGCAATATTTAAGCAGCGATTCAGCCCGATTTTTGGAAAAATCTTTCACCCTTCTCTCCAACTTTTCTCCATCTTTTGAGAGGCCGTCGGCTAAGGTTTTGAGAGGCTTTGGCAAGTCTTTGGGGTATTTCTACGGATTCGACACCGCGCTTCTTTTGGAAGAAGGTTATTGAGGGAGTTTTTGTCCACATCGATCCGGCAAGCTGTGTCCTAGGCCGGATAAGGGGACCTTTGAAGAAGATGAGGCTACTCCACAAGACCATCGACACGACTACCAAGAGGGTTTTCCTATGGATTACTTGTTTTTACTTTCGATTTCATTATTGATTGTATCTTGCTCCATGGAGAGCTAAACCCCTAGTGGGTACTTGGATTTTGTAAACCCTAAGATGTTAATGTTTTTCTGACCTTTTATTATGCCTTCCTTAATTGATGTTTCTAATTGAGTTTCAATCTTGAATGCTTGTTGAATGATTTCTCCCTTAGAGTGACACTAGGGTTGAGAGTTTATCTTGGTAACCTTTATAGATGGGTGACACGCCATGAGGGTCAGACCTTGGTAGATTAGAGAGGATTGAGAGGGTGAGTCGAGAGGTAGCGGAACGTCCCCTTTCCCCTCCCACGTAATTTATCCTATCTCCAATTCCTAGAGTTCTTTACGGTTATAATAGAGTGAAGAAATAAAGGATGAACTCCACTATTGCTTAGTTGCGTCAGCAACAGAGTGAAGCGTTAAAGTGACTTTAGTATCTGGGGCTCAATTATGACTAGGGGTCTTTCGCCTAAACCAAAGGGTTAGATCTACACTTAAAAATTGGGTTTATCACTTGGAATCCCTTGAACTCCATTCAACTTTGCACAGTGTGAGTTGTTGAGAATGAGCAATTTCTCCGCCTCGACATAGTGCAGAGTTAGTCGCGATTAACTTTAGGTTTGGGACCGTGTGCTTTAGGATTTGCACGACTCATTAAGCATTAGTTGGGAAGCATAATAGTCGGTTTTTTACTTGAAACATTAGTCCTTGGGGGAGCATAATAGTAGGTTTTTCACTTGAAACATTAGTCTGAGTACCCCAATTCTATCGATTGCCTTTCCTCTCACTTACTCGGGCCTCTCGTTCTTGTTTCTCTTGTTTCTGCTTACATTACACTTTATCATCACAATCATTATTGACAACGCCCCTTGCGTATGCTCCGCAAGTGCACAAATTTGTTGAGTAATTAAATCACTGGTGAGTGCGTATCATATTCACAGGGAGTAGAGAGTAAAAATACATAAATTGTTTCTTAACAAAGTGAAGATGAATAATGATTGTGTTGACAAGATGTAATGTAAACAAGAATAAAAGAAACAAGAGAGAAAAGAACAAGTAAGTGAGCGATAAGGCAATCGATATAAATGAGGTACTCAGATATTGTTTCGCCTAGGACAATCATTTCATGTGCAAAACCGAATATTATGCCTCCTAAATAATGCATTAATGAGTCGTGAAAATCCTTCAATATACAGTCCCAAATATAAGGTCAACCGTGACTAACTCTATACCATGTCCCGGAGGAGAAATCGAACAATCTCAACACCTCGCACTCGGATAGAATCGCATAAAGTTCTAGAGATTCCAAGTGTTAAACCCTCTTCCTAGATATAGACCTAACATTTTGGTCCAGGTGAGAGGTCACTAGTCACAATTAAACCCTAGGTGCTAAAATCAGTTCAACTCTTCACTCCGTTTCCTCTGCAACTAAACCCCAGCGGAAGGTCATCCCTTAGCCAATTCACTCTATTAATACTGCAAAGAACTGAAGGAAATGGAGGTAGGATAAATCACACCAGAGGGGAAAGGGGACACTCTTCTACCTCTCGACTCACCCTCCCAACCCTATCTAATCTTGTTTTGTCAAACTCAAGTGGTGTGTCACTCACTCACAAGGGTTACCAAGGTGAACTCTTAACCCTAGTATCACTTTAAGGGAGGATTCAATCAATCAAGCATTCAAGATTGGAACCCAAATAAAACATCAATTAATGAAAGCATAATAGAAGGTTTAATCAAATAAATACATTTTAGGGTTCACAAATCCAAGTACACACTAGGGGGTTTAGCTCTCCATGGAGCTAGTTACAATCAATAATGAAATCGAATGTAAAAACAAGTAATCCATAGAAAACCCCCTCGATAGTTATGACGATGGTCTTGTGGAGAAGAAGCCTCCTCTTCTCCAAAGGTCCCCTTCCAATTGGAGCATGATATCGAAGCCGAAAAACCTCTCCAAAAACCTTGCCAATACCTCTCAAAACCCTAACCGCAGCCCCCTCTCAAGTTTAGGAAAGAATGGAGTAAAGAATAATGAAATCGCGGCTTAAATAGGGCTGGAATCGGGCATCCACACGCCCTTGTGGATTTGCCACACGGGCCTATGGAATTTCCGCACGGGCCTGGATAATTTCCACACGCCTGCGTGGATTCTCTGGAATTCTCTCTCTTTTAGCCGGTTGTGAACAGTGCCTACTATAATAAATTACTACAGTACCTACTGCAGTACCGGCCCAAAAACACTCCCGAATCCATGTTTTCATCGAGGTAACATCAACGGGCACACGTTAACATCGTACATCGCTTTGCTTTTTTTCAATAACCGGCCTCATTGGTGAAGATCTTGCTATCAGTGTACAAGTCGGGATATTCGAATGTGATTGCCTTTGTGTCCCTCCAAACCATTGTGCTAGCTTGAATACACGGAGGTTGGCACACATTATCGCTTCTTAAACCCGACTTATGTCTTCGCGTTTGACCTTTCTCAAGATTTCCTCCAAATAATCTGGTCACGATCTACATTGGCTTCTTTCTTTAACATTCGGCTTCACAACCCTATATGCATGAATGTAACACAAATGCACAAGTATTAGCGCTAAACCTGATAAAAGTAACGCTTATCATAAGGAAAGAACACTTCACATTCTTATCACACAAGCACTTATCAAACTCCCCCACACTTAAGCTTTTGCTTGTCCAGAAGCAAAAATTAAAACATTGAAGAATAGACGAAGGAAATATTGGAAGTGCTTGGCCTTAGGTTCACTAAAGCATACAAAGAGAGCATTCAATAAGTAAGGGAAACTTTAACATTAAATACGAAAAATCAATGCTCTAGCAAAAAACTTAAATAAAAAAGGACAACAAACCCGAAATTGTGTAAGTTTGCGTGCAAACTCACTCAAGTCAACCCAAAGTATACTCATCAAAGTTCTAAGTATAAAGGACTTACTTATCTACACAAAGTAATACAAATTAAAAAGGTGGTAGTAGCTCATACATCCTCTAAGGTAGCCATTTCCAAAGCGGCCGCTAAGGTGGCTTTCACACTTTCGAGGTGGTAGCTCTTTCTACTGGTGTGGTAGCTTTCACTCATCCTATGAGATAGCTCTTTCTCTCATTAGGGCATAACTAGTATCCAACTTATGAGAGTAGCTTCATACTTTATAGGTGGTAGCTCTTTCCAACCAACAAGCACAAGTAAACAATAAAAATACTTTGTTCTTCCTTTTTCCTTTTTCTATTTTTTTTAATTAACAAAAGAAACAACAATAACTAGTTCCTTCAACAATGAACTTGAGTTTCCAAAAGAGTTTAATGAGCGAGTAGTGCAACAAGTGTCAATTGGGTAAAAATTCCAGCAAATTCAAGCAAGAACTAGAGCATGAGAACATTCAATGTTAAAAAGTCTCCATGTCTCAAGAATACAATCATTGCAATTAAGGTGAACAGCCATTGGCTATGTGAGCATGTATGTCAATCAAAACTAATATTAATGTAAAACAATCAAGCATATATGTGGAAGAGGCAATCGAAACAATACTCTCCTGACTCCTAGTGTTGCATTTGATGGAGCTAAATCCGTGGGAGTGACGTTCCAACGGGTTGTGAAGCACACACGACCAAGTGCAAAAGCACTTCGGTCGTGCCCATGACTAGTTCTCAATTCCCATACTGACAATACCATCTGCATGCATACACGAGGGGGTTCAGTGAAGCTCAATAAAACAAAAACAACTCGAGTAAATAACATGTAAAGCAATGAATACAACTCGAGACCACAAAATGAAAAATAAACTCAGAAGGAAAGTCCTTTAAGAGTATACAAGTCCAAAATGAAATGTAAAAGTAATAAAGACGATGAAAAAATAAAGTAAAGTGTCGGTGTCATTAGCTGTCGGCTTTGCTGCTGCTGGATAATCGAATGGTGCCGGTGGATCAGGTTATGATTACGGAGGAGCTGGGGGAGTCCATGATCTTAGAACGAACAATGAGGCAACATGTCGCTTAAGAATCTGCTGTAGCGTGTCAAAATGTGCCATGAACTCGAGGTGGTTCACGGCCTGTGTAGCGCGAACCTCAGCCACATCATGTTGTAGTATCCCTATAGCACTCTCGAGCCTCTCAAATCGATCATGGGATGAGTCAGAGAAAATATCAGCGCTGGTGGGGGTTCGTGCACTAGAGGGGATGCCTCTGTCTAATCTGGCTCGGGCTGTGAGTTTAAAGCTGGCTGAGACCCCTCTGCTGCGGCTCCCTCGGACACAAATGGCTCTGGTGAGGGCATGTTCAGCACATAAACACCATCCGAATATTTCCTTATCATACCCATGAGCCTCATTGTCTCTAACTTGAGGGGTGTTGGTACAATCGTCTTCTCGGCCCCTCTGATCGTGTCATGTAGGCCCATCCCCAGGATGAGTCTAGTGATGTATGGGCTTGAGAAAATAACACCAAGCTTGGGATACTATCCTTGATGCTTCAGATATTCTGCTACAATATGTCCCACATGAATCGGCTTGCTCCACACCATGGAGTACAAATATAGAAGTTCTTGCCTGCGAAGGACTCCCGTGCTGTCGCCGCTACCATTCACTGATCTAGTCAGAATAGCGTGA
Organism: Dioscorea cayenensis subsp. rotundata; assembly: GCF_009730915.1. Classification (NCBI taxonomy): domain Eukaryota; kingdom Viridiplantae; phylum Streptophyta; class Magnoliopsida; order Dioscoreales; family Dioscoreaceae; genus Dioscorea; species Dioscorea cayenensis. The sequence goes on from NC_052489.1 coordinate 17,033,563, forward strand.
AGATATCTGTAGGTAGGTCGAGAAAGGCATGTAGCCTTGGACACTCCTTGTTCATACCGAGCCTGACCACATAGTATTCTATAGGCTCTCTGGGGGTTAAGTTTCCCGAATATTCAATCGGTAGCTTATCGTACTCCTCCATCTCAGTGAACTCCTCATCATATAACCCAAGTCTAACGGAGAAACGTATGACACTCATACTATGATACTGTCCAAAAGCAATGAAATGAATGGCGCTGACGCTATCGAAATGAGCGTAAGAACAGCCAAACTCAAATGAGGAAAGCACCTCCAATGTGAGTAGACGGATAACAGGGTCACGAATAATCAACAGCTTGCGCCAACTACCCACTGATAGCAATTCCTCAACCTCATCGGCTATGCTATGTGCTAACTGCACATCCCTAAGTGAGCTCACATCTAGCATACACGTCTGATCGAACTTAAGCTTCGCCAGCCGCTCAAATCGAGCTCGATGTTCGGGAAGAGCAAATTTCATGCTTTTCGGCTCAGGTGTAGGCACTCTAAGATGCTTATCCCACTGCTTTCTTCGATCTGGGGACTATATCTGCACGTATTGGAAGGAAAATCGATCAAATTCACTCATAATATAATGTGACAGGAATCCTAGCGGTCGTGTGGAAATTCCACACCCTGTGTGGATTCACGGAGTATGACAACCGCAAGGCCCTTTTGGTAAAACCCACAAATACACCTCTCCCTTTCTTCTAAAGCTCATAAAGAACATACCACAACCATTTTAGTAGGAGACCGAGGTGTAATCAACAGTTTAATTGAAGAAAATCGAAGAGAATCAAATATGAATGAAGAAAAGGTAAAGCAAGGGTTTACCGATGAGATGAAGTCAAGACAACTGAAACCGGCAAGAAACTTAAATAATCTACTCAAAATCAACAATAGGAGGTTGGGAGAGTGCTGGAGAGTGTTTCCTGAGTGCTTGGAGGAATGTTAATGAGAAGGGATCGATAGATTTGTAAAGAGGGAACGCAGTGTTATAATTCCTTACAATGCACGTGCGTGCAGAAATTACCAATGGCAGTGAGCCCGACCCACAGGGGCATCTCCTTGCCCCTGTGGTTCCACTGGCAAACCCGAGAAAAACTCTAAGTGTTCCACATGCCCATGCGGAAATTACACATGACCCTTGGTTCTTACTGGTCAATTCACAGGGGCAGACGCCATCTCCTGTGTCTTCTTGAGATGGAGGAAGAACTCTCTGCAGAGATCCACACGGGCGTTCGAAAACTACTCAAACCGTGTGTTTATGGGGGAGTCATCCACAGGGGCGAGTCCACGCCCTATGTTTTCTCGGGATAAATTTGTAAGTTTCTGCAGGAAAATGCACGCCAGTGCAGAAATTCCACACTGACATGAACCGTCACAAGGTCGTTCACAGGGGCGAGTCCACGCCAATATATGCCCTCTCTGGTTGAGCACTGAATGAAAATGTACGCCCGTGCGAAAATTCCTCACGGGCGTGTGTTTTCTCTGGACACTTCAAAAACACTGCAGGCTCTGCAGAAAATTCCTGAACATATAAATAAACTCAAAGCCTGCCTTACAAAGAACCTTTACCCAGAGAAAACACTGAAAATAAGCTCAAACAACCACAATTCTCCACCAAAACACAATAAAGCACGCAATGACATACAAAAAAAAATCCACAAAAAAAATCACGGCAAAAGCATTTAACAATCAAGACACCAACACTCAAGCTTATTCATGCAAACTCTAATCTAAGAACTAGGAAAATAGTAAAAACTTGGGTTAACTCCCAAGAAGCACTTGTTTAACGTCCTCACGGGGGTTTATGAGGGAAAAATATTTCCTTGTCGTCATTACCCACCTCACCTCCATAGTATGGTTTTAGCCTGTGTCCATTCACCTTAAATATACCCTTCTCCGGATGGGTAATTTCAACAACTCTATGAGGTGAAACTTCGGTTATCGTATAAGGGCCAAACCATCTGGACTTAAGCTTCCCCGGAAACAACGGTAGACGAGAATTGAATAGTAACACCTTATCGCCCACTTGAAACTCTTTCGGATTCTTAATATGCTTGTCATGCCACATCCGAATTCTTTCTTTATAAATCCTTGCATTCTCATATGCTTTCAATCTCCACTCATCTAGCTTGTTGAGATGAAGCATTCTTTGTTCCCCTGACTTGCTCAAGTCAAAATTCATAGCCTTGATTGCCCAATATGCTTTATGCTCTAACTCCACAGGCAAAATGACAACATTTTCCATACACCAAATTATAGGTAGTGGTCCCTATTGGAGTTTTGTACGCTGTTCTATGAGCCCAAAGTGTGTCATCCAGACGTTCCGACGAATCCTGCTTTCCTTGTTCCACGGACTTGGTTAAGATCCCCTTAAGCTCTCTGTTTATGACTTCCACTTGACCACTCAACTGTGGGTGGTAAGGGGTAGCAAGACGATGATGCACTACATAGCGCTTTGATACTTTTACGAGTTGTGTGTTGCAGAAAATGGGTCCCTCGATCGCTAATAATGATTCGTGGGGACCCAAATCGAGTGAACAACCTCTTCAGAAATTTCACCAAGGTTTTAGCGTCATTGGTTGGAAGAGCTTGAGCCTCCACCCATTTAGAAACATAGTCAACTGCCACCAGGATATATTGATCACCATTGGACTTCGGAAATGGCCCCATGAAATCAATTCCCCACACATCAAACACCTCACAAAATTGCATTGGATTCTGAGGCATCTCATCTCTTCGCGATAGGTTTCCAGCCCTCTGACAACTGTCACATCGAAGAACAACCTGATGGGCATCCTGGAATAAAGTCGGGCAATAGAAACCAGTGGCCAAAACTTTCTCAGCAGTTCTGCTCGACGCATAATGCCCCTCAACTGGCCCTGAGTGACAATGTGCAATAATGTTCCAACCTTCCTCCCTAGACACACATCTTCGAACCACATGATCTGCATAAATACGGAATAGGTAGGTATAATCCCAAAAATAGTTCTTCAAGTCACTGAAGAACTTTTTCTTCTGTTGAAAACTGAGGCCTTGCTTCAGTACTTTTGCTGACAAGTAGTTTGCAAAATCCGTGAACCATGGAGTATCCTTGACTCCTGAACTGCATAGAAATGCTCTTCGGGCATAGAAATGCTCTTCGGGGAAGAAATCATTAATTTCCTTGCTTGCCGGTTCTTGCCCCTCACAACCTTCTAGTCTTGAAAGATGATCTGTCTGCAACCACATTTTTGGTTCCCCTCTTATCTTTTCTTTCCATATCAAATTCATGTAACAATAAGATCCAACGAATCAATCTCAGCTTTGTGTCAGCCTTGTTCATGAGATAGCGGAGTGCTGAGTGATCTGTAAATACTGTGACCCTAGCTAAGATGAGGTATGGCCTGAATTTGTCAAAAGCAAACACCACAACTAACAACTCCTTTTCGGTGGTTGTATAACTCTCTTGAGCACTTGTGAGAGTTTTACTAGCATAATAAATCGGTCAAAACTGCTCCAAGAGCATAATCACTTGCGTCGCACATGAGCTCAAATGGTTCATTCCAATCTGGTATGGTCAAAATTGGTGCTTGCACTAATCTCTCCTTCAACAAATGGAATGCACTCAGATAGTCATCCCCAAAATCAAAAAGAGCAAGTTTTTTTGAGAGTTTGGTCAACGGTTGCGTGATTTTCGAAAAGTCCTTGATAAACCTTCTGTAAAAACCTGCATGCCCCAAGAAACTACGTATCCCTTTTACATTTGTAGGTGGGGGAAGCTTTTTGATGACTTCAATCTTCGCCTTATCTACCTCCACACCTGCTTGGGAAATTTTATGTCCAAGGACAATGCCTTCTTGGACCATAAAGTGACATTTCTCCCAATTGAGGACGAGGTTCATTTCTTCACATCTCACTAGCTCTCTCTCCAAATTCTTTAAGCAAATATCGAAAGAGTCTCCAAATACCAAAAAATCATCCATGAACACCTCCATAATGCCTTCTAGAAGATCATCAAAAATGGCCGTCATGCAGCATTGAAATGTTGCTGGTGCATTACACAACCCGAAAGGCATTCTTCTATAAGCAAAAGTACCGTAAGGGCAAGTAAATGTGGTATTCTCTTGATCTTCGGGAGCTATGGGGATTTGAAAGTATCCCGACATCCCATGAAGGAAGCAATAAAATTGATGCGCTGCCAATTGTTCCAACATCTGATCAATAAAACGGCAATGGAAAATGATACATTCGAGTGGCATCATTTAATCTTCTATAGTCAATGCAGACTCGTATCTCCGCCTTAACGACTTCCTTCATGTTCGGATTTAATCTTCGCTGAGGTTGGATCACAGATTTGTACTCATCTTTCATTAAAATTTTATGAGTACAAAATAACGGATTTATTCTCTTAATATCTGAAATCTTCCATGCGATAGCCGACTTATGTCTTTTCAACATACTAACAAGCTTGCCCTTTTGATCTGCAGACAAGTTTGAAGACACGATCACTGGAAAAGGTTGTTTGCCAACTGATGGGCATACTCTAAATGTGCTAGAAAAGGTTTTAAGCTCTAGTTCCGGTGGTTCATCAACTGATGGGCTCAACCTGCTCTCCTTCAATCTGTCAATCTTCTAAAAGTTGTTTGCCACCCGTTCAAAATCATTCTCCCCCTCTTCTCCTTGTGAATGTGTTTCTGTGTGGTCTTCAACGGCTATCAATGCCTCCATCCCACAAATTTCACTTCCTGACATCGACACACCCACGGAGAAAAGTTCCTGCCTTTGTTCATGATAAGACTAGTCAAACTGAGCGAGGACTCTCTCCAAATTTTCTTCTAAGTGATTACTCATTATGACAATGAAGATTTCTCAAACTGATCAAGCACAGTATCTAATTCGCAATTCCGCTCTTGAATTCTGGCGATGTAATCTTCGACTAATTCTTCTACGAGCTGTTCGATAGTGTATGGCTCTTGCAAGAGATAGCACGGTGTGTCTAGTACTGCGAATAATTGAACTTTCTGTTCCACATTTTCAACCATTCCCGTGATAGTGTCGAATAACTCGAGCATGTCAATCATCTTTCTGTAATCAAATAAAAAGAACAAATCAGAATGATGATAGAGAAAGAAGATGTGAAATATAATGAATGAACGAATAGCTAAGAAAACAAAGTGCAAAGTATATCTAAACACCTACTCCACGGCAACGGCGCCAAAAACTTGACAACGCCCCTTGCGTATGTCCCGCAAATGCACGCCCCTGTATCTTCTTGGGATAGAACTCTGAATGTCTGTAGAGAAACACACGACCGTGTGAAAATTCTACACGAGTGTGTGACTGTCAAATGTTCGTTCATAGGGGCAGACACATGCCCCTGTGTTCTCTTGGAATGAGCTCTGAACGAAAACACATGCCCGTGTGGAAATTCCACAAGGCCTTGTGTCTTCTCTGGATGACTTAGAAAAAATCACAGACTTTGTAGAAAATTTCTGAACATTTACACTTATTCAAAGCCTGCTTGTAATATGCACAAGTAAGGCAGAGAATCATGAAAAAAAATGCTCAAACAACCAAGAAAACTTCGCCATATGCGATTAAGCACATGAAAATACAAACGATGCACAAGAAAAACATAACAATAGCATGTAAAAGATCAAGACACCACCACTTAAGCTCTTATTCATGTAAAACTAAACTAAAACCTAGAAAAACAGTAAAGACTTGGGTTACCTCCCAAGAAGCGCTTGTTTAATATCACTAAGCTTGATGTACCTCTTCTTACTTCATGGGGGCTCATAGATAAAGGTTTACCTCTTACCCATAACTTGAAAGGATGATGAAGATAATCTTTTGAGGGTAGAGGAGGAGTTATCGAGCATGTTACCATATGAGGGTTTGTCACCCTCACTCCGTTCTTGTACATCCCCATTAGCCTTGGGGTGTTTCTTGTGGCGTCTCCTTGCTTGCTTCATCTTTTGGAGCACCTTCTTTACGATCCCAGGGGTAGATTGTACATTTTCCTCTAGACCAAGCATCAAAACTTTTTTATTTTCCACTCCTTGGTCTAGCAACCCCTCGTACGGGTCTGGATTAATCATTTCCTACAAAGTGCTCATCGACAATCTCATCAGTAACATCTAATAAATAACAAGTGTTATCAAAGTCAAGAGAGTGCTTCATTGTTTTGGCAAGACGATATGTGATCTTTTCTTCTCCAATATGCAATGTCATCTCGCCTCCATCCATGTCAATAAGTGCCTTGGAGGTTCATAAGAAAGGTCTTCCTAGGATCAATGGAACCTCCGCATCCTCAACAACATCTAGCACAACAAAATCTGCAGGAAAAATATACTTGTCAACCTTTACTAAAACATTTTCAATTATACCTCTAAGATGACGAATAGAGCTATCTTCAATTATACCATACGGATTGGCCTTGGTTCTCCAAACACCGGCTTCTGAAAGAATGGGTTACGGCATGACATTTATACTAGCTCCTGAATCGGCCAAAGCTTTTTCTTCCCCCAAACGTCCGATTACACAAGGTATGATGAAGCTTCCTGGATCTTTCATTTTGTTTGGCAACTTTTTCTAAAGCATTGCCGAAAAATTTCCTTCCAATACCACTGCCACACTTTCCTCCATCTTCCTCTTGTTGGTGAAGAGGTCCTTCAAGAAGTTTGCATAACGAGGCATTTAAGACAATGCCTCTATGAACAGAATGTTGGTGTGCGACTGTTTAAAGAGATCCAGAAATTTCCTGACCTCGCTATTTGTCCTAGTTGATTCTCCACATTATGTAGTGAAGCGGAGTGATTTCGGAGTGTCGCCTCTATGTTTTGGAACCTTGTGTCGCTTGATTAAATGAACTTTGACAAAACCCTTTCCAATTTTAAAACACTCTCCGGAATCGAAGGTGTTTCCTGAAATCCTGGTTAGCCAGCCGCTTTTTGCTGCCCTTGATTCCTCATGAAAGATTTGGGTGGTTTATACTCCCTTGGTTGTGGGTGTTGCTATAAGGATTCCCTTGTCCTCTTCTAGAATTGCCCACAAAGTCTACTTGTTCATTTGGGGCTGAAATATCAATCGAAATAGGATAATTGGATGGCATATGCGAACCCACAACCATCAAAACTTGTGATTGCGGCTACCCTTGGTGAAGTAAATATATCCAATTTCTTGCTCAATGCCTCTACTTGGGCTGCCAAGGATGTAACCGTATCAATTTCATGGAGTCTGGCCACTTTCTTCCTTTCTCTTGCATTCCATTGGTAGCTATTCATACCCATTTCTTCAATTAATTGCCGGGCTTCTTCGGGAGTCTTGTTCCCCATTGTACCCCTGTGGCGGCATCTCGAAGTTGTTTGTTGCTTGAGCTCAACCCATTATAAAATGTATTAATGATCAACCACTCGGGGAACCCATGTTGTGGACACTTCCGCAAAAGTTCATTGAATCTTTCCCAAGTCTCAAACAAAGCTTCAAGCTTTATCTGAACAAATGAAGATATTTTATTGCGAAGCTTTGCCGATTTTCCCGGAGAAAAGTACCTTGCAAGGAAAGCTTCGACCATTTCGTTCCATATTGTGATGGAAGCTCTTGGCAATGAATGGAGCCACTGTTTGGTCATTCCTTCCAAAGAGAATGAGAAAACCCTCAAGTGAATTGCATCATCAGAAACCCCATTGATCTTCAACATGTCGCGCACTTCAAGAAAGTTCTCAATATGATTGTTCGGGTCTTCATCGGCTAACCCATTAAACTGTGTGGACTATTGAACCATTTGAATAAAG